>NC_135239.1:165121671-165486671 GCF_051348905.1 Ranitomeya variabilis | reverse complement strand
GGAGCTCCACCTCAGAGTATAATTAAGCAGCCCTCATAAAGTATAATGCAGCCTTCTCTTATAGTATGATGCAATCCCCCACACACAGCAAAATTCAGCCCCCTTCACACAGTATTATGCAGCCCCCACAAACACACAATATAATGCAACCTCCCCCCACACACACAATATAATGCAGCCATCCCACACACAGTATAATGCAGCCCTCCCCATACACACTGTATAATGCAGCCCCCCTACACACACACTATAATGCAGTCCCCCACACAGTATAATTCAGCCACCACACACACAGTATAATGCAGCCCCCCACACAGTATAATGCAGTCGTCCCCACACACACAGTATAATGCAGCCTCCCTACACACACAGCATAATGCAACCCCCCATAGAGTACAATGCCGCAATTCCATAGAGTACAATGCATCCACCAATAGAGTATAATGCAGCCTCCCATTGAGAATAATGCAACTCCCCCACGAACACAGTAGAATGCAGCCCCCCTGCACACACAGTATAATGCAGCCCCCCTACGCACACACAGTATAATGAAGACCCCCACACACAGTATAATGTATCCCTCCCTCACACACAGTATAATGTAGCCCCCTACACACACACATACAGTAATGCAGCTCATCCTCAAACACATACAGTATAATGCAGCCCCCCCACACACACACAGTATAATGCATCACCCCACACAGTATAATGCAGCCCACACACACACAATAATGCAGCCCCACAGTCCAGCAGTATTACACACAGTATAATGTAAAAACACACACAATACTTACCTCTTCCCATTCCCCAACTGCTCTGGCTTCTGCAGCGCGTCTCATCAGCTCCACTGCAGGCACAGCATGGTGTATGATGAAGTGACGTCATTGCCCGCCCACTAAGTCAAACGCAGAGGAAGAGTGATGAAAGAGCGAGCGTTATCTCCTCCATCATTGCTTTCAACTGAATCAGCATCTATGATGCCAATATGTTGAATGCGCGATGTGGGGGGAGGCGGCGCGACATCGGACCCCTCTTACTAAGTGGCCCCATAGTGGTTTGCCGCTATTAGCGCACGCCATTGACTGGGGGCCCCTGTGAGCCTTGGTTCTAGGCAGCTACCTAGTTTGCCTGCCCTTAACGGTGGTCCTCTTTAGCAGCGTCAGATAGGTATCTCCTGATTCTTATCTTTAATGGACCTATGGTGCAGCCAACATACAGAACATTGCAAATTAAACAGTCCAGTAAATAAACTATGTATGTAGAATTGCAGTTAATAATTTTTTTTAGATTCTACCTTTTTTTTTTACTAGATGTGGATTTAAACTCAGTAGTGTTGACTATACGTTTGCAACGTATGCAAATCTTGTGGCCGCATTGATTGAAACCAGCGGTTTGTAACCAAGTTTGTTTTTTTATTTGGTGTTTATTGAGGTAAACTTGGTGATAGTAGGTTACCTAGGGTAGGAGCTCTGGTTGCCGTATCAAATTAAAATAAAATAATAAATTTGATACTTTTATATACATCGGATTTCTCAAGTTGGATATACCTTTTTCAGCTATCGATTGATCTTCCTGCTACACTGCTAGATTTTCCTTGCTGCAGACTCCGCTATGGGTGAGCACACTTAATCCCCTTTCTTATTTTTAGAAGGTGGCATGAGCAAAGAAACAGCAATTCTGGAATCATTTAAAGACACACTCCCATCAAAGTTTTTATCCTCTTAATATATTGCAATCATCATATTATACAGTTGTGTGAAAACGTGTTTGCCCCTTCCTGATTTCTTATTCTTTTGCATGTTTGTCACACTTAAATGTTGAGATCATCAAACAAATTTAAATATTAGATAACACAAGTAAACACAAAATGCAGTTTTTATAAGAAGGTGTTTATTATTAAGGGAAAAAGATATCCAAACATACAGGGTCCTGTGTGAAAAAGTGATTGTCCCCCCCCCTTAAAATATAAATTAACTGTGGTTTATCACATCTTTGGGAAGCTGAATTTAATTTCCCCATCCACATGCAAGCCTGATTATTGCCACAATCAATCAAGAAATCATTTAAATAGGACCTGCCTGACAAAGTGATCATGCAGCGATCCAAAGAAATTATGGAACAAACTAGATGGCAGCCCGATTCTAAAGAATCGGGAGTCTAGAATCCATATATACTTTATTTATTCAAATGTAAGAATAATACAATTAATAAATAATAGTAAGAAAGAACAAAAAATGGCTGCACTCACCAGCTCTTGACAATTCTTGACAGTACGGCACATTTCTGATTGGTCGCTCGCAGCAGGCGGCAACCAATCAGAAAAGTGCCGCGCACCACGAAGGCATATATCTTTGTCCACCCTGAGCGGGTGTAGGACGCTGGTGACGTCACTTATCTCCGGACATTATCTCCGGACAAAGCCACGGAAGTTGGCACAAATTGCCGGAAGTAGTATTCTAGGCAATTATATATTAGATTTTAATGTTATCAGTGTTTACCTTTGAACGTTTATATTGTATTGTCCTGTCACCAGCCATGTGTACGATTATCGGCCGAAAGCCTCTCTGGAACCAATAATCACCCCATGTAAAGGTATCTTTATAAGTTAAAGATTCAGAATACTATGACTTTTATCATATCCTGAACAGTCAAGTTTTTTATGAACCGTTAAGGTTTTCTGGTTGAAGTAAAAAAAACTCTGAGTGTTTACAGTTTGAAACCATAAAATGTTGAAAAATTATGTCATTCTTGAGTATATCACTTAATGGTGCTCATAAACGTGTCAAATTTGATCTATAATATACTTTAATATACGTTACTTTAATCTTTAATATACTTAAGAACAGGGCCCCAGACATCACACAGGGGGTCTGAAACACCGCACAGTGGTCCAAAATATCGCTGTGCTCTGCCTGGGACCCCATATGCTGCCTGGGGCCCCTGTGCTCTGCCTGGGGCCCCATATGCTACCTGGGGCCCCTGTGCTCTGCCTGGGGCCCCTGTGCTCTGCCTGGGGCCCCATGTTCTGCCTGGGGCCCCTGTGCTCTGCCTGGGGCCCCATATGCTGCCTGGGGCCCCTGTGCTCTGCCTGGGGCCCCATATGCTGCCTGGGGCCCCTGTGCTCTGCCTGGGGCCCCATAGGCTGCCTGGGGCCCCTGTGCTCTACCTGGGACCACTGTGCTCTGCCTGGGGCCCCATATGCTGCCTGGGGCCCCTGTGCTCTGCCTGGGGCCCCTGTGCTCTGCCTGGGGCCCCATGTTCTGCCTGGGGCCACTGTGCTCTGCCTGGGGCCCCATAGGCTGCCTGGGACCACTGTGCTCTGCCTGGGGCCCCATATGCTGCCTGGGGCCCCTGTGCTCTGCCTGGGGCCACTGTGCTCTGCCTGGGGCCCCATATGCTGCCTGGGGCCCCTGTGCTCTGCCTGGGGCCCCATATGCTGCCTGGGGCCCCTGTGCTCTGCCTGGGGCCCCTGTGCTCTGCCTGGGGCCCTGTGTTCTGCCTGGGGCTCCTGTGCTCTGCCTGGGGCCACTGTGCTCTGCCTGGGGCCCCATGTTCTGCCTGGGGCCACTGTGCTCTGCCTGGGGCCCCATAAGCTGCCTGGGGCCCCTGTGCTCTGCCTGGGACCACTGTGCTCTGCCTGGGGCCCCATATGCTGCCTGGGGCCCCTGTGCTCTGCCTGGGGCCACTGTGCTCTGCCTGGGGCCCCATATGCTGCCTGGGGCTACTGTGCTCTGCCTGGGGCCCCATATGCTGCCTGGGGCCCCTGTGCTCTGCCTGGGGCCCCATATGCTGCCTGGGGCCCCTGTGCTCTGCCTGGGGCCCCTGTGCTCTGCCTGGGGCCCCATGTTCTGCCTGGGGCCCCTGTGCTCTGCCTGGGGCCACTGTGCTCTGCCTGGGGCCCCATATGCTGCCTGGGGCCCCTGTGCTCTGCCTGGGGCCCCATATGCTGCCTGGGGCCCCTGTGTTCTGCCTGGGGCCACTGTGCTCTGCCTGGGGCCCCATAGGCTGCCTGGGGCCCCTGTGCTCTGCCTGGGACCACTGTGCTCTGCCTGGGGCCCCATATGCTGCCTGGGGCCCCTGTGCTCTGCCTGGGGCCACTGTGCTCTGCCTGGGGCCCCATATGCTGCCTGGGGCCCCTGTGCTCTGCCTGGGTGTAGGACACTGGTGACGTCACTTATCTCCGGACATTAGCTCCGGACATTAGCTCCGGACATTAGCTCCGGACAAAGCCACGGAAGTTGGCACAAATTGCAGGAAGTAGTATTCTAGGCAATTATATATATTAGATGGGCATTTCCTGAAGGAAATACATGGTGCTTGAACAGCGCTACCAGCTTTACAGCAGCACTTTTCACACACGGGACTGGGGGGCGCGCTTACTTTTGCACCCGGGGCCGGGGGCACGCTTACTTTTGCACCCGGGGGCGCACTTACTTTTGCACCCGGAGGCGCACTTACTTTTGCACCCGGGGGCGCACTTACTTTTGCACCCGGGGGCGCACTTACTTTTGCACCCGGGGGCGCACTTACTTTTGCACCCGGGGGCGCACTTACTTTTGCACCCGGGGGCGCACTTACTTTTGCACCCGGGGGCGCACTTACTTTTGCACCCGGGGGCGCACTTACTTTTGGTGGGCGGGGCTCCTCGGCCTCCGATTTGGTTGGTGGGGCCCCTCGTCCTCCGATTTGGTGGGTGGGGACCCTCGGCCTCCGATTTGGTGGGCGGGGACCGGCCTCCGATTTGGTGGGCGGGGACCCTCGGCCTCCGATTTGGTGGGCGGGGACCCTCGACCTCCGATGTGGTGGTCGGGGCCCCTCAGCCTCCACTTTGGTGGGCGGGGCCGGGCCCCTCGGCCTCCGCTTTGGTGGGCGGGGCCGCTCGGCCTTCGATTTGGTGGGCGGGGCTCCTCGGCCTCCGATTTGGTTGGCGGGGCCCCTCGGCCTCCGATTTGGTTGGCGGGGCCCCTCTACCTCCGATTTGGTGTGTGCTCTGCCTGGGGCCACTGTGCTCTGCCTGGGGCCCCATATGCTGCCTGGGGCCCCTGTGCTCTGCCTGGGGCCCCATATGCTGCCTGGGGCCCCTGTGCTCTGCCTGGGGCCCCATGTTCTTCCTGGGGCCCCTGTGCTCTGCCTGGGGCCACTGTGCTCTGCCTGGGTGTAGGACACTGGTGACGTCACTTATCTCCGGACATTAGCTCCGGACATTAGCTCCGGACATTAGCTCCGGACATTAGCTCCGGACATTAGCTCCGGACATTAGCTCCGGACATTAGCTCCGGACATTAGCTCCGGACATTATCTCTGGACATTAGCTCCGGACAAAGCCACGGAAGTTGGCACAAATTGCAGGAAGTAGTATTCTAGGCAATTATATATTAGACTAGATGGCAGCCCGATTCTAAAGAATCGGGAGTCTAGAATCCATATATACTTTATTTATTCAAATGTAAGAATAATACAATTAATAAATAATAGTAAGAAAGAACAAAAAATGGCTGCACTCACCAGCTCTTGACAATTCTTGACAGTACGGCACATTTCTGATTGGTCGCTCGCGGCAGGCGGCAACCAATCAGAAAAGTGCCGCGCACCACGAAGGCATATATCTTTGTCCACCCTGAGCGGGTGTAGGACGCTGGTGACGTCACTTATCTCCGGACATTATCTCCGAACAATGCCACGGAAGTTGGCACAAATTGCCGGAAGTAGTATTCTAGGCAATTATATATTAGATTTTAATGTTATCAGTGTTTACCTTTGAACGTTTATATTGTATTGTCCTGTCACCAGCCATGTGTACGATTATCGGCCGAAAGCCTCTCTGGAACCAATAATCACCCCATGTAAAGGTATCTTTATAAGTTAAAGATTCAGAATACTATGACTTTTATCATATCCTGAACAGTCAAGTTTTTTATGAACCGTTAAGGTTTTCTGGTTGAAGTAAAAAAAACTCTGAGTGTTTACAGTTTGAAACCATAAAATGTTGAAAAATTATGTCATTCTTGAGTATATCACTCAATGGTGCTCATAAACGTGTCAAATTTGATCTATAATATACTTTAATATACGTTACTTTAATCTTTAATATACTTAAGAACAGGGCCCCAGACATCACACAGGGGGTCTGAAACACCACACAGTGGTCCAAAATATCGCTGTGCTCTGCCTGGGGCCCCATATGCTGCCTGGGGCCCCTGTGCTCTGCCTGGGGCCCCATATGCTGCCTGGGGCCCCTGTGCTCTGCCTGGGGCCACTGTGCTCTGCCTGGGGCCACTGTGCTCTGCCTGGGGCCCCATAGGCTGCCTGTGGCCCCTGTGCTCTGCCTGGGGCCCCATAGGCTGCCTGGGGCCCCTGTGCTCTACCTGGGACCACTGTGCTCTGCCTGGGGCCCCATATGCTGCCTGGGGCCCCTGTGCTCTGCCTGGGGCCCCTGTGCTCTGCCTGGGGCCCCTGTGCTCTGCCTGGGGCCCCTCTGCTCTGCCTGGGGCCACTGTGCTCTGCCTGGGGCCACTGTGCTCTGCCTGGGGCCCCATAGGCTGCCTGGGGCCCCTGTGCTCTGCCTGGGACCACTGTGCTCTGCCTGGGGCCCCATATGCTGCCTGGGGCCCCTGTGCTCTGCCTGGGGCCCCATATGCTGCCTGGGGCCCCTGTGCTCTGCCTGGGGCCCCTGTGCTCTGCCTGGGGCCCCTGTGCTCTGCCTGGGGCCCCTGTGCTCTGCCTGGGGCCCCTGTGCTCTGCCTGGGGCCCCATGTTCTGCCTGGGGCCACTGTGCTCTGCCTGGGGCCCCATAGGCTGCCTGGGGCCCCTGTGCTCTGCCTGGGACCACTGTGCTCTGCCTGGGGCCCCATATGCTGCCTGGGGCCCCTGTGCTCTGCCTGGGGCCCCATATGCTGCCTGGGGCCCCTGTGCTCTGCCTGGGGCCCCTGTGCTCTGCCTGGGGCCCCTGTGCTCTGCCTGGGGCCCCATGTTCTGCCTGGGGCCACTGTGCTCTGCCTGGGGCCCCATAAGCTGCCTGGGGCCCTGTGCTCTGCCTGGGGCCCCTGTGCTCTGCCTGGGGCCACTGTGCTCTGCCTGGGGCCCCATGTTCTGCCTGGGGCCACTGTGCTCTGCCTGGGGCCCCATAAGCTGCCTGGGGCCCTGTGCTCTGCCTGGGACCACTGTGCTCTGCCTGGGGCCCCATATGCTGCCTGGGGCCCCTGTGCTCTGCCTGGGGCCACTGTGCTCTGCCTGGGGCCCCATATGCTGCCTGGGGCCACTGTGCTCTGCCTGGGGCCCCATATGCTGCCTGGGGCCCCTGTGCCCTGCCTGGGGCCCCATATGCTGCCTGGGGCCCCTGTGCTCTGCCTGGGGCCCCTGTGCTCTGCCTGGGGCCCCATATGCTGCCTGGAGCCCCTGTGCCCTGCCTGGGGCCCCATATGCTGCCTGGGGCCCCTGTGCTCTGCCTGGGGCCCCTGTGCTCTGCCTGGGGCCCCATATGCTGCCTGGAGCCCCTGTGCTCTGCCTGGGGCCCCATATGCTGCCTGGGGCCCCATATGCTGCCTGGGGCCTCTGTGCTCTGCCTGGGGCCCCATGTTCTGCCTGGGGCCCCTGTGCTCTGCCTGGGACCACTGTGCTCTGCCTGGGGCCCCATATGCTGCCTGGGGCCCCTGTGCTCTGCCTGGGGCCACTGTGCTCTGCCTGGGGCCCCATATGCTGCCTGGGGCCCCTGTGCTCTGCCTGGGTGTAGGACACTGGTGACGTCACTTAGCTCCGGACATTAGCTCCGGACATTAGCTCCGGACATTAGCTCCGGACAAAGCCACGGAAGTTGGCACAAATTGCAGGAAGTAGTATTCTAGGCAATTATATATTAGATGAGAAACAAAGTAATTGAGATCTATCAGTCTGGAAAAGGATACAAAGCCATTTATACAGCATTGGGACTACAGCGAACCACAGTGAGAGCCATTATCCACAAACGGCAAAAACATGGAACAAAGTCCTGACCTTAATCCATTTAAGATGCTGTGGTATGACCTTAAAAAGGTTCATGCTCGGAAACCCTCCAATGTGGCTGAATTACAACAGTTTGCAAAGTTGAGTGGGACAAAATTCATCCAGAGCGTTGTAAAAGATGCATTAAAAGTTATGGCAAACGCTTAATTGCAGTTAATGATATAAAGGAGAACCGAGAGTCAAAACTGGCCAATAAAGGTTAACAAAAAGTTATATTTATTGAAAAAATCGGTCACATACACATCAATGTACCATACAATAATAAATAGTCATTAAAACATAGCTAGCAACTACATCCATGAATACATCAAAAAGTGATCCAGGAACAAAAACAGGACACAGGTAAGTATAATGAGCACTGTTTTAAATCATACGTGCAAAAATGAATGCCACCCACACATGAGGTCTGCTATCTATGGCATGCGGTGATTAGACCAAGTGGTATACTCCTATTAACGGTATTTCTAAGATCCACCACATGTCACAAAAAAGTCGGTAATAGTATTTAAGCCAAAACAAACAAGTTAGTTACCCATGTGTGTGAAGGAGTCCTGTATGAGTCCTGGGTCACGTACCCCAACGCGCGTTTCGCGTTCAAATGTTATCGCTTCCTCAGGGGGCGTGGTTTAATATGGATCTCAATCCGACTTAAATAGTGTTTACTTCCGATCATGTGATAGTGTGGTAAAGAACAAGTGCCATGGGCGCGGCCTGTGCGCCTTCCTTCGCCAACCTCTTCCTAGGATATTGGGAGAGGGAGATCTTTGGTGGGGGGGCCGCCGGCCGCGGACCATGTGCAGTGCTGGCTGCGATACATTGATGACCTGTTCATTATATGGCAGGGGCCCGATGATGCTTTGCATGAATTCATGAAACAACTTAATGATAATGCATACAACATCAAGTTAACATATCAAACAAGTAAGACAGATGTGGACTTTCTGGACATTAAAATTGAGGTTGATGGTGATCGGTACCTACAGACGGATGTCTTTAGGAAGTCCACGTCTGTCAATGCACTTTTGCATGCGGATTCGGGGCACCCATACAGTACTATCAAAGCCATCCCAGTTGGTCAGCATCTTAGGATGAGGCGGATCTGTTCCTCTACTACTAAATTTGAGGCCCAGGCAGTAGATCTCAAAACTAGATTCCAAGCAAGGGGATACAGTAATAGGAACATCAGGAAAGGCTATTTGAGAGCTAAATATTCAATGCGAGAGGAACTACTATGTTCAAGTAGTAAAAACAACAATCGGAAAAGTGAAGAGATGTCCAAACAACATGACATAGTACGGTTTATCTCCACCTACAATGGGGAATGGGCCACAATGAGGAGGTGTCTCCAAAAACATTGGGGCATTCTTCAAAGTGACCCATTATTCTCTAAGTGCCTCAAAGACTATCCCTCAATGACTGCTAGAAGAAGCAAAAATTTAAAAGATCTACTAGTGCCAAGCCATTATGTCCCTAAGTTGAGCAAGTTCAGCTTTGGATCTGGTGGACCACCCAGAGGTTGCTTCCCCTGTGGTAATTGTATCTCATGTCCGAACATCTCTCGTGTGGCCACCTTTGATTCAGCTGATGGGAGGAGAACTCTCTCCATAAATCATCATATAACATGTAATACAACACAGGTGATTTATTATGCTGTATGTAGTTGCCCTAAAGTATACATAGGATTGACATCTCGTCGTTTGGGCACATGCACACGTGAACATGTGCGCAATATAGTGGCTGCGAGAGAAGAAACGGATATGACGAAACTTAAGACCATACCACGCCATTATAAACAGTACCACGGCTGTGACCCCAAGTCCTTTATGGCACGGGGAATTGACCACATACAGTGTGGTATTAGGGGGGTGATGTGAGGCGAATTTTAGCCCAAAGAGAATGCCGTTGGATTAGTACATTGGGCACCATGACACCCATGGGCCTTAATGAAACTCACGGATTTTCCTCTTTCTTATAAAGTAGTTGTTTGAGGGGATCACACTATGCTTGTTCTTTTTACCTTATGCCATCAGTTTTAATTTGGTATCTCTTTTAATTATTATTTTTAGTGTGCTAATACTTGCATCCATACCCATGTGGTTTTTGACATTGGGGAAGTTCAGGTGGAGCGGTCTACAGGATTGAAGAGCCCCCGAATTCTGCGATGAAAGAACAACAAGGACTTAAAATGGACAATCTTATAAAATACGATACATACCATGTACTTCTATATTAATAAGATGGATAACTGCCTGATATTTCTGACTGTCTATATGACGTGTGTGTTTATGGGATCATATATATTTTATATCAGCAAGTAGTGGTATGTATATACTTTATAGTTCCCATAAGTCCCTAATGTCAATCTACCCATTGTCTATGGTGTTTGTATATTTTATTGTTTTCATGTTCATTTTTTTGTGAATTTTTGTGCCTATTTCCTGTCCATGTGAAATAAAAGTAATTAATTAGGGGATATGATAGTGTTTATCCGACATTTTATGTATGTCTATTCATATAGGATTTGTTATAGTACACAGAATATTGTTATAATATTTATTTAGCACCATTCACTAGCAGCCTGTTTTTTGTCAGACTGCTTATGTGTCACCATATTATTATTATTATCACTTTTACTTTTGATCAGGGGTCTGCTCAGTACTAATGTTTAAGATATCAGACTGGCTGATCGAAGGGGATTGAATAAAGAGATATAGAGAGGAATCCCCTTTTTCGGGCACTGATTGAGCACTATCATAAATCTATATGGTCACTTTACCTGTTATACCTATGCACCGTATAGGCACTGTCACTTTATATTCATGTACGCTGATATACAGAACCGGCTGCGCTTCGCCTTCTCCTTGGCAACGGTCCTAGGTCGCGTGATGTGGGCATGGCGCCGGCCCGCTCACGTGACTGGGACCTGTGTGGGATTGAGGTTTGGAACGCAGCGTGGGGATGTATCGGCGTTTCACGCATGCGCACTTGTTCTTTACCACACTATCACATGATCGGAAGTAAACACTATTTAAGTCGGATTGAGATCCATATTAAACCACGCCCCCTGAGGAAGCGATAACATTTGAACGCGAAACGCGCGTTGGGGTACGTGACCCAGGACTCATACAGGACTCCATCACACACATGGGTAACTAACTTGTTTGTTTTGGCTTAAATACTATTACCGGCTTTTTTGTGACATGTGGTGGATCTTAGAAATAACGTTAATAGGAGTATACCACTTGGTCTAATCACCGCATGCCATAGATAGCAGACCTCATGTGTGGGTGGCATTCATTTTTGCACGTATGATTTAAAACAGTGCTCATTATACTTACCTGTGTCCTGTTTTTGTTCCTGGATCACTTTTTGATGTATTCATGGATGTAGTTGCTAGCTATGTTTTAGTAACTATTTATTATTGTATGGTACATTGATGTGTATGTGACCGATTTTTTCAATGAATATAACTTTTTGTTAACCTTTATTGGCCAGTTTTGACTCTCGGTTCTCCTTTATATCATTATCTGAAGTAAGAGTCGCCATAGTTGTTTATATGATATTTATAACTGACGTCTTGTTTTGCTTGATTGCAGTTGTTGCTGCTAAGGGTGGCCCAACCAGTTATTAGGTTTAAAGGGCAATCACATTTTCACACAGGACCCTGTAGGTTTGGATTTCTTTTTCCCTTAATAATGAGGACCTTCATTTAAAAACTGCATTTTGTGTTTACTTGTGTTATCTTTGTCTCATATTTAAATTTGGTTGGTGATCTGAAACATTTACCGTATTTTTCAGACTATGAGATGCACTTTTTTCCTCCAAAAAAACTTTGGGGGGGGCTTTATCTTATAGCCTGGATATCCATGTCTGGCTGTGGTGAGAAGATGGTGAGCGACAGCAGCGGAGCAGCGGGTTACAGGAGGCAGAGCCGGCTGCTGCGGCTAACTCCTCTGCCCACTGCTCAAGAGAAATAAATATTCACTGCATTCCACACCCATAGGCGTGATGGGCAGTGAATATTAATTTATCTTTAATAGCATCTTGGTATGATTGGCCCCATCCCCATCCTGTTATGCAGGGCCCCATCAGAAAAACATTAAAAAAACAAACCATTACACTTACCTTCCTGCGCTTCCTCGCAGCGTCTTGTTCCTGTGCCAGCAGCTACTTTATGCTTGTAAGCAGCACATGGCAGGGACGACATGCGCTGCTTACAAGCCGCGGACAGCTGCCGGAATACTCACTGCGCTCCATGCCCGGACTATGTGCATGGAGGGCAGTGAGTATCCATTGCTCTTTAATAGTGAGCACAGTGTCAGCCACAGACGCTGGATTCCATCATTTTTCAAGCTTGTGTTATAAAGTTTCTAATTTCCTGAGATAATGACTTTTGGGTTTTCATTGGCTGTAAGCCATAATCATCAACATTACCAGAAATAAACACTTGAAATAGATCACTCTGTCTGTAATGACTCTAAATAACATATGAGAGTCACTTTTTGTATTGAAGAACTGAAATAAATTCACTTTTTAATGATATTCTAATTTTGTGAGAAGCACCTGTATATTGGCCCAGCTACTGCCTATGTTGAGGGGTAAGTAACTTATTCCTGCATAGGGGCGTACCGGAGGAATCACCGGTTTCCCCATGGGCCAGTCTCACCTTTACTGCACATCAGCTCCAATTCAAGTGAATATCCTGATCAAGGATCTTTTTTGAGCCCAGATATAAAAAAAAAGTTTTCCAGCATCTTCTAAAAAAATCTGTGGTTGAGAACCTTTTTCAGTGTACAGGCCGATACAGGGTGTTGTATGGATCTGCAATATTATTACAAATCTAGAACATAATGGAGACATAAAAAATCATAGTCATCATATTAGTTAACTTGTTCCCCCCTTGCATAATGTCACTTATTTCTTAATTTTCGCACTTTGTACAAACCGTTGTAATTTGCAGGCGTAAATCGTATTTAGGCTTCTTGCCGCTTTAGTATAACACACTGACTCCATTCTATAAACACTACTACCCCATCATCCGCTGAGGGATTGTGCTAGTGAAAGGTCTGGAATATAACTCAGTGTTTATAAGGAAGCCGGATTTACAGTATGTGTCTATCTCTGAAGGATTTGTATATACTGAGAGGTCGGGCCAGAACACGCTGCATTTATGGCCGTGTGAAACTCAACAAGGGCAGTGTCCTTTCCTGTTGTGTTTGCTTCATTCACCCAGGAGTTCAGATGGAAAGATCACACAGGATATGAGTAGGGTTGCCTCACTTAAACAATAAAAAATGGATCGCACCTGCTAATAAACAGGATTGCAACATGGTATTCAAGCAGCATAACAACACTGCAGCCCATCGTCCCTGCAGTCAGCCCTGTATTGTCACTAGTCAGCTTTATTGCCCCGGTGAACTGTCACTCTTTACTGCCTGGAAAAAGTAGTTTTGGTTCACCGCTCCCTATTTTATGTGTTAGTGAAGACGAGATGACATACAACCATTGATATCATTAAGCATACGATACTCTTCCTCCTTTACTTACAAGGATTTATTTCTTAAATTCTAACAAATATCATTAACAATTAAATATTTCATAACGTCATCGACACTTAGATATATTATAATTACCATATTATAACTGCTAATTAGCAAACCCGAAAAACCAGTCCAATACAACTTTTCTTATTGTATCACACTCCATCAGTAACTGAAACAAGCAGATAATAAGTATTTTCAAGTGAGAAAAATTTAGTGATTAGTGTTCCTACAAGTGTTCGACTTCAGTTTTGTAACGCAGTGTTTTGTTTTGTTTTCATTGAATTAGAGCTTGAAGGGGTAAACCACTTTTAGCAAATAAATGTTATTTTTGTATAGTAAAATTATAAATTCCTGTAAACAGGTTTTTGTCCCAGTTTTTTAGTGCCAAAATGTCACAACATTTTGTCGTGTGTAGTTTGTGGGCATAAGTTTAGAACATTTTGCTATTTTTACTTCACTTTTGGCACTGAAAAAAAGTGTGTCGGAAAGTGGGCATGGTTAGCTAACCAAATACGGTTTGAGCCAGATTAATCCTTCTTGCTGTCCCCTGTATGCAGAGTCCCATCCTGCAGGGAAGAAACACAGCTCTGCACTGCTGTTATGGAGGATTGTAGGAGAGTTGAGCTCTGCTGGAACCAGCTAGTGATGTAAAACCAAACTGCAGCTATACTGATGTGGATGGCAGAATATAAAGAGAGTGCACAGAAGATGCAGAAGTTGAATTTTATACTTAGATTAGCTTGATAATAACTCTGAGAGGAGGGAAACAGGTCTGCAGAACGGAGGAAAGCCAAGCGCGACTTAGAAATGTAGCTTTAGCAGATAAGAATATGACTGCCTACGCAGCTCTGTAAAGCTGTACAACTAGTTGTTGTGACATAGTTATAAAATAAAAATGTTTCTACTTGTGTGAAAAACCTTTACTCCAACTCATCTAGGTGAACCAGCATCCTGGCTGAATCACTGACATCTATTTAAACACACACCAATTCTCTATTGATTTCTCCATGGTGTGGTGACATCAGAGCAGACATTTCTGAAACTCTGGTCATGCTTTTTTTAGAGTCTGGGATCTGTCAAGCGTAGTGACTGAGTCAAGCTGTATACATCCCAGTCTCACCAAACTAACTGCAAATGAATATGGTCTGGAGCAGAAGTGGCACACACGGGCTAGATCATGATCATGCACAGTATGCTTGGTGAGGCTGAGTTGTATACAGTATATCTCAACTCACTATGCATGACAGAAGCGTTCTGAGCCTGGACCTTAAAAGAGAATGCACAGGATTTCAGAACTGTCTGATCTGATGTCCTCATACCATGCAGTAGTGTTAGCAGAGTAGCCTTACATGCTATCTCCAGTATGAGATCAGACAAAGTGGGTAGCAGTGTGAGCAGCCTCTTCTTACCCCAGCACTCCTGGTATCTACAGTATTAGATCAGATAGAAAGGGTGGACAGCGGTGTGAGCAGTCTTTTCTGATGTCAGCACTCCTGCTATCTACAGTATTAGATCAGAAAGACAGGGTGGACAGCAGTCTGAGTGGTCTCTTCTTGCCTCAGCACTCCTGATATCACCAGTATTTGATCAGATAGTTATTAGTGATGAGCGAGTATACTTGGTGCGCGGGTTATCCAGAGCACGCTCGGGTGGTCTCCTAGTATTTATGACTGCTCAGAGATTTAGTTTTCCTTGCCACAGCTGGATGATTTACGGCTGCTAGCCAGCCTGAGTACATGTGGGGGTTGCCTAGTTGCTAGGGAATCCCCACATGTAATCAAGCTGTCTAGTAGCTGCAAATCATCCAGCTGTGGCAAGGGAAACAATCTCCGAGCAGTCATAAATACTTGGAGACCACCTGAGCGTGCTCTGGAAAACCCGAGCACCGAGCATACTCGCTCATCACTAATAGTTATAGTTCACAGCATGCACTTAACTTTCAGAAAGTCATAGTGGACAGCAGTGTGAGCAGCCTCTTCTTACCTCAGCACCCATGGTATCTTCAGTATTAGATCAGATAGACAGGAAAACAGCAATGTTAGTAGTCTCTTTTTACCCCAGCACCCCTGGTATCTCCAATATTAGATTAGATAGACAAGGTGGACAGCAGTGTGAGCAGCCTCTTCTTGCTTCAGCACTCTTGGTATGTTCAGTCTTAGATCAGATAGACAGGTTCAACAGCAGTGTGAGCAGCCTCTTCCTATGTCAGCACCCCAGGAATCTCCAGTATTAGATCAGATAGACAGCAGTGTGAGCAGCATCTTCTTACATCAGCACCCCTAGTATTTCCAGTATTAGTCCAGAAAGACGGTGGACAGCAGCGTAAGCATCCTCTTCTTATGCCAGCACCTTGGAATTACCAATATTAAATCAGAAAGGCACTTTTCGTTTTATTATATAAATCAGAAAAACTTTTAGCACATAGTTGGAAAAAGTCTATAAATCACAGTTTATTGGAATGTAGCCAATATGATATTAGAAGCAGCTCTTCTGACATATCTGTTATGGTAAATACTTGATATGTTATGTCATGAAATAAGTTCTGGAGCATCTTTTATTAAAACAATGCATTGTGCCAATATGATATTAGAAGCAGCTCTTCTGACATATCTGTTATGATAAATACTTGATATGTCATGAAATAAGTTCTGGAGCATCTTTTATTAAAACAATGCATTGTATAGTTTCTCTGTTGATCCTCCTGATAATGTATGACTGCTGGGAGTGTGTCTCTAAACACAGGGCGGCTAGCATTAGGGGCAGGCGAACTAGGCATTTGCCTAGGGCCTCCACTCCCCCAGGGGCCCCCGCCAGTGGCATGCAGCTAATAGCGACACACCACGGGGCCATTATGGGGCCTGTGAGTGAGAGGGGGCCAGCACTCACCCCTCCCCCCGCATCGTGCGTTCAACTGTATCGGCATCATAGATGCCGATACAGTTGAAAAGCAATAATGGAGGAGAGAGCGTTTGTCAGAGCTCCACGCTGTGCGAGACAGAGGAGCTACTGAGGAGACTTGTTGCAGAGACTGGAGCAGTGAGGGAATGAGGAGAGTATTGCATTTTTATTAAATCAGTGAGTATGTGGTGGCCATAATACTGGAGGACTAAGGGGTGTGTATTCTACTATATGTACTCTATGGGCCGCATTATACTATATGTACTCTATGGGGCTGCATGATACATTATGGGGTGGCATTTTACTCAATGGAGCTGCATTTTATTCTATGGTGCTGCATTATACTCTATACTCTATGGGGCTGCATTATACTTTATACCCTATGGGACTTCATTATATTCTATGGGGCTGCATTCTGCTATATCAAGAACTATATGGGGGCTGCATTAATATCAAGAACTATGCTGTATTATACTGTATTGAGGACTATGGGGGTGCATTATACTGTATGGAGGACTATGGGGAATGCATTATACTGTATGGCGGACTATGGGGAGTGCATTATACTGTATGGAGCTCTATGGGGAATGCATTATGCTGTATGAAAGACTATGGTGTGCATTATACTATGGGAAGTGCATTGTACTATATGGAGGTGTCACAGTCCCACCAGGGGGTCGGTCATTGGACAGCACAACACACACACAATGGAATGGTATAGGGGAGAGGAATGCCCTACAAATATGGAATGATGGATGGGACACCTCCTGAGCTCCAACCTGAACCTGTCCCTGCACTCCCCTAACGCCCTAAGCGGGTCCTTCCCCCTGCCGCTGTCATGAACCTCGTCCCTCGCTGTCACCTTGCACTGCCCTGGCTAGTGCACTGGCTGGCAAGGGCACTAGCCTCACCACAGGTATAAACACAACACTTAGCTTCTAGACACCGCTGCCAAGCTGCACACTGCAGATGACACAGAAGTAGCTGACACCAGAGAGCTGCAACTGCAAGGCTGGTCTCCATACTCTATCACCAACAGTCAGCTGATGCATCAGGTGACCATTTAAAGGATGGTGGGAGTGGTCACCACCCACATCAGCTGACCTGGAAACTGTGCAGTTGCAGCAGGCTGCCAACGGGGAAACTGACATTAACTTCTCTGGTTTGAAAAGAAAAAAGCTACATTTAAAACAGTGGAACCAGAGCTTCCACAAATCCAAAAATGGATCATGACAGGATGACTATGGGAGTGAACTATACAATATGGAGGGCTAGGAGATGGATTATACAATATTGAGGACTATGGGGTGTGTATTAGCAAAACAACACAGAGATAGGAAAAAATACCTACAGAGTATATGCATCCAATAAAAATACTTTATTAACTTAGGACACAAGGTATACAAATAGTAAAACACAGAGGCTGCTGAACACACATGCAGAGGAACATAGGCATGTGCAGTAGGTGAAATGCATAAGAGGTATAAAATAAATGTAGCATGACCCTCTAAATATACTGTAATCAATTGGATATAGCTTTCCATAACACATATAAAACAGAAGGGGAACTAGAGTAGAAGAGCTTCACTTACATGTCACTATCACCAGCTGCCTGCAGAGGTCCCACCGCAGTATGCCTATACATATACTCTGTAGGTCTTTTTTCCTACCTCTGTGTTGTTTTGCTAATAGAAAAATGCTGCCTATTCATTGAATGATTGGATTGTTTATGCCGTAACAGAAATCCTTGTTCTCAGCAGCACATCACCGGTGTAAACTGCAGATGTGCTGCTGATAACATGAGACTGTATGGGGACAGATTGATCTACTAATGATTGTTCTTTGCTCATCATTCTTCCACAGCCGGAGTAAAGAGGCCGGGAAGCAAGCTGCGAACGACTTCAGTATTGTCCATAACACTCATTGAACGGCCTGAACTCAGCACATGTAAATACAAAGGAAATGTTTCTATGATGGTGCAACATGTTAGCATTTGGGGCCCCACTTTAGACTTTTGCCCAGGGCCCCACTTTGTTTAAAACCAGCCCTACCTAAACACTGACACTGTCCAATCCAGCATGCTCCAGAATTGACATTTCATGTGTGATGCAAGATTTCACTAAAACAGAAATGTGGAGAGTTGTCACAGCTCCTCTGTAAAGAGAACCTGTCCCCAGAATAGATTTCAACGATGTGTCACTTATCAAACTGTGTTCTGTTAGTCCAACCATGCCCCTCCTGTGATAAGCAGCTCACTTTCAATAGACAATGTACATGGAGAGAATGATGTGGGCGGGATTAGCTGTGGTATTGTGGGGCCCCAGGCTCCTGGTCGTCACAGTGGTATTGCTTTCCTCCAGGGGAGAGTGATGCTCCATTTGGAGGCAAGGAAGGATAGCTGCATCCAGGTACCAAAAACATGCAACACTTCACACTCCAGGCCACCAGGGGGAGCTTCTGCTCCTATTAATTAGGTCACTCCCTATATATATATATATATATATATATATATATATATACTAGACTGTGGCCCGATTCTAATGCATCGGGTATTCTAGAATATGCATGTCCCCGTAGTATGTGATTCGCGGCAGACTGTGCCCGTCGCTGATTGGTCGAGGCAACCTTTATGACATCATCGTCGCCATGGCAACCATTATGACATCATCGTCGCCATGCTGTGCCCATCTCTGATTGGTCGAGGCCGCCCGACAAACCGTCGACCACTCCATATAAGGTATGGTCTACAAACCGCCAACCACTCCATATAAGGTATGGTCTACAAACCGCCGACCACTCCATATAAGGTATGGTCTACAAACCGCCGACCACTCCATATAAGGTATGGTCTACAAACCGCCGACCACTCCATATAAGGTATCCTGTTTGTAGACCATACCTTATATGGAGTGATTTCCAGGACAGACAGACAGACAGACAGACAGACAGAAAGACAGACAGACAGACAGACAGACAGACAGACAGACAGACGGAAAAACCCTTAGACAATTATATATATAGATAACTGGTGGTCTGTAGGGAAAGTTAGTCAGTTCCGGACACAGTTAGTTGCTGGCTGAGCTCAGCTCAGTTAGTTCCAGACAGCCGTCTGCGGAGGATAGAAAGTTCAAGGAGCTGTGCATGCCTACAGAGCTGCAGCTCCCAGAAAGAGAAGGCCGAATTGTTTCAGGGAGCGTGCAGGAGAGGAAGCACAGGAGAGGATACCAGAAGGGGACCAGCCCCGAGCAGGCTGCCTCCTTCTGAGGCGCAGAAATGCCGGTAGCCGGAACACCGAGGACCTCTACGCCTTACATCAAAGACCGGCAGGACACCTAATTGCACGTTACCTGTCCGCACCTACACCCAGTAGGCACGGTGACACCCCACAGAGCCGGGTCATCTAGGAGGTCCTATAAACAGGCTCAAGTCACCAGTCATACGGGTTTTGTCCTATCCTATCCGGGGGACAGAGAGAGATAACATCTGTGAGGACCTTATGTGAAGCCACAGGCAGTAAGGGACTACACCACTACAGCGCAAAGGAAGGCTTCTATTCTCCACCTGGACAAGGGGACTCTGGACTTGCCTCCAAACCGGCCGGACTCTGCCTGCCCTGTGATCTGGTGCCCTGGACTGTGGATGCCAGAGTCTTCAGTAAAGGTAGAGAGACTGCAACCTTGTGTCCTCATTCTTCACTGCGCCTCCCACCATTTACACACCGGGAAGCCCTCGGGATACACTTCACCTGTGGGAAGGTATACCATCTAGCTGCCATAACATCACCCCAGCGGACCCCTTAAATCAGTGTCGGTCACCCTGACCGAATACCACAGGTGGCGTCACGAACATAAACTCTATCCCTTTAAAGACCTTTCCCCCTTTTACATGGGTTCCCAGGGCCACGGACCGGGTTGCAGCCACCGTGACATCCCCCTGTGAACTGCAGGACCCGGTACCGAGTACCTCTAGCCCGTGGGGCGACTCAGTATGGGCGGGGTTAACTTCCTGAGCTCTGCTGCATGCTGTTCCTAAGCACTCTGATTGTGTCGCAACTGCTGCACCCAATAAACTAAGTGATACATCGATGGAATCAGGGTCTCTTATCCTACATTATGCTGCTCTCATATGAGTTAGCAAAAAAATGGTGAGAGATTCCCTTTAAACAGCATCAGTGCGTCCAGTTAATGAGATTTAAGATGAATAAATTAATAAATGTAGTAACAAATGATAAAAAAAAGGCACCAAGAGCGGGAAAAATCCACAAAAAACATGCACTGCTTATAGTGCTCCCTATATTTTCCTATTAATTGACTGCTAACATCTTGCAGAATGTTTATTCTTTTCTTTGCTTTTTTTTTTTTTATAAACTTCTGATTTTATTGAAATTTTGTCAACTTTGAGAAAGCAATGAGGTCATTAGAAAATATAAACCAGACAAAAAATTACCCTAAGCTCAAGCAAGGACAGAATGCACCAAGAACGACAACTTCTGAACTCTGGGACAGTATAGAAAGAATCGGCCTTTTTAAGTTAAAAAGCAATTCGAAAAAACCCAACTAGGTAAGGTGACACAATGTATTACCGAGTGATATTTCAGTATATCAGGTTCAATGGAAACTGTCTACAGCCAGAGGGCTCCCCTTAGTGTCAGACGCGGGAAATGTAGAATTTCACTGTAGGAGAAGTCAAGGATATGAGTTTACGAGAAATAAGTGTCAGATGATAAAGGAAAAAGTGGGATTCTGTTGGCCCCAATAACTAAATCCTTTTGTGCTAAAATTACTTCTCGAATTTCTAAGCAGCTAAATGACGGATCTGCATTTATAGATCGATACGAAAAACTTTTTTCATGTCCACTCCTATAATCCCAGAACACCAGGGGTCTTCTGTCCTTGGCCAGTTCTCCTGGGCTGACCACAGAACAGATGCTGTCCGGGTAGTGGACAACCCTTTAAGCCACACATCACCTCTACAATTAGATATTTATTTTTACCACTAGATGGCAAACCTTTAACACAAAATAAACTAAGTGCCCAATTTCTTATTACATTTGCAATGTTTTGTTTTGTTTTATTTTTTTTGTCTAGTTTTTGTTATTTGGAATTATCCAACTATTTTTGATTTGTGACAAATTCATTTTTTTAATTCTCATATTTTTTTAAGTCTATTTTTGATGTGTTTGTCTATTTTTGCTTATGTTCACTTCTGCAGGCATAGTTTTTGTTTCTCAGATGTTTGCGACTGACTGATCAATTGTGACTTTTTAAAAAGTCACAAACTTTGTGTGCAAATGTCCTCCAATCCCTGATCCACAGCTCGGAGTAGTTTTTTGTACACCTGATTATTTTCTGTATATTTTGCGACATTTTATCAGATCATGCTATTTTTTTGCTCTAAAAAAGTTGTAAAAACACCTTTAAAGACAAAAAAGGTGAGCTGCATTGATTTGACACAAAATTCATAACCCGTGTGCTATTTTGAGGAATTTGGCACAAAAGCTTAAATAATGTACGACGAATAAAGAAAAGTGACTTAAAAATGCCATTTCCTACTTCAGTCTGAAGTGCATTGTGATCCACAGACCTGCGGGCAAACTGTACTGCAATACACGCCACTGGCCAATCAGAGGCTGGCAGCTGACATTGGTGTGCCCGTCACGAGCGACGCATTGCAGTGACATCATCCATGATCCATAGTTGTCATGCCGAACTCAGCTACAGGCTATAGAAGAGGATACCCCCCGTGTCGTGGGAGCGGAAAAAGGTAAAATTAAATGTTTATTTTTTCTAATGTTTTGGAAAAGAGCAGCAAGACGGACATTATACCAGGAAGGGGCTCAGGATGGGGAAATTATACAAAGAAGGGTCCAGTATGGCGGTCATTATACCTAAATGGGGCCCAGCGTGGGAGTCATTATACCAGGATAGGGTCATGATACCAGTTTGGGGGTCATTATACAGGAAGGGGCGCAGGAGGGAAGACATTACACAAGAAAGGGGCTCAGGATGGTGGACATTATACCAGGATGGGTGTCATTATACCAGTAAGGTGACCCAGAATGGGGGACAATATACTAGGATGGGGTAGATTTTTATAGGATGGGGGGCATTATTTAAACAAGTAAAAGGGGCCCAGAATGAGGGAAATTATACCAAGGTGGGGAACATTGTAACAGGAAGGGGCCTAGGATGAAGGACATTATTACAAGATGGGGACATTATACCGGGAAGTGACTTAGGATGAGGGACATTATTACAGAAAGATGTTAGGATGGGAGACATTGTTACATGAGAGGGCGAACACAATTGTCTTTATAGGATCTAGATCTAGAATGCTACAAGAGTCCATACATCTGAAGAAACACATATATCCTTACAGATTTAAGCAGATTGACCGAGGCCCACACATGAAAGCAACAACTTGGTGGTTCTGGGGGTGTGGGCAGGTCCAAAACTTGCCCCGGGGCCCTAAGACTCCAGTTACATCCCTGCTGCAGACTTATAGGATGAGCATAAACACTGGAGAGTGGATGATGGACGGGGACCTGTCAGGTTGAGCTCCAGATCATCATAGAATATGGAGAAGTAGCATCTATAATCATCACTAGTAATTGTGTAATCTAATAATCCCAGAGAAGAACGACAGCAGAACTAGTTGTGGTTACATTGTATTTATTACCAAAAATAAGAATTATAATACGTGTCATGAAAAATTAAAGTAAACGCAATAGATGTCCCGGAATATTAAATAATAACTAGATGGGCATTTCCTGGAGAAAATACATGGTGCTTGAACAGCGCTGCCAGCTTTACTTTCTTACAGTCGACACCTGATACACTGCTGTAAAGTTAGAATATGAATGTTGTGTACAGCGATCGCACAACCTGTGATGGGTTGTATATGCAGCCAATGGGAGTGATGTAGTGATGTCACCATCATATAATATTGGGTGCAGGCTAAAGGACCTGTGTGATGTCACCACCATTTGCTTCAAGGGAACCCTGGGACCCACTATAATGAAATGAACGGGGTCCGGACACTTGTGAAGAACAGGAATGCAGGAATTCTTGGCAGCCACTTTGGTGCACACAGCCCCTCGGTAGCCACTTTGGCCACTTGATAGCCACTTTGGCACATTCGGCACGGCACCTCGTTATCCACTTCAGCCACTTGGTAGCCACTTTGGCACATTCGGCACCTCGGTAGTCACTTGGTAGCCACTTTGGCACATTCGGCCCCTCTGTAGTCACGAGTCGGAGTCAGAGTCGGGAGTCAGTCAGGAGTCAGAGTCAGAGTCGGGAGTCAGAGTCAGGAGTCAGAGTCGGTAGTCAGAGTCGGGAGCCAGAGTCGGGAGTCAGAGTCAGAGTCGGGAGTCAGCAGTCAGAGTCGGGAGTCAGCAGTCAGAGTCGGGAGTCAGAGTCGGGAGTCAGAGTCAGAGTCGGGAGTCAGAGTCAGAGTCGGAATTCAGAATCGGGAGTCAGAGTCGAGAGTCAGAGTCTGGAGTCAGAGTCGGAAGTCAGAGTCAGAGTTGGGAGTCAGAGTCGGGAGTTGGGAGTCAGAGTCGGGTGTCGGAAGTCAGAGTCAGGAGTTGGGAGTCAGAGTCGGGAGTCAGAGTCGGGTGTCGGGAGTCAGAGTCGGGTGTCGGAAGTCAGAGTCGGGTGTCGGGAGTCAGAGTCGGGAGTCAGAGTCGGGAGTCGGAAGTCAGAGTCGGGAGTCAGAGTCAGGAGTCAGAGTCGGTAGTCAGAGTCGGGAGTCAGAGTCGGGAGTCAGAGTCAGAGTCGGGAGTCAGCAGTCAGAGTCGGGAGTCAGCAGTCAGAGTCGGAAGTCAGAGTCGGGAGTCAGAGTCGGGAGTCAGAGTCAGAGTCGGAATTCAGAATCGGGAGTCAGAGTCGAGAGTCAGAGTCTGGAGTCAGAGTTGGGAGTCAGAGTTGGGAGTCAGAGTTGGGAGTCAGAGTCAGGAGTCAGAGTCGGGAGTCAGAGTCAGAGTCGGAAATCAGAGTCGGGAGTCAGGAGTCAGAGTCGGGAGTCAGAGTCAGGAGTCAGAGTCAGGTGTCGGGAGTCAGAGTCGGGAGTCAGAGTCAGGAGTCGGAGTCAGAGTCGGGAGTCAGAGTCGGAATTCAGAGTCGGGAGTCAGAGTCAGAGTCTGGAGTCACAGTCGGGAGTCAGTCAGAGTTGGAAGTCAGAGTCGGGAGTTGGGAGTCAGAGTCGGGTGTCGGAAGTCAGAGCCGGGAGTCAGAGTCGGGTGTTTGAAGTCAGAGTCAGGAGTCAGAGTCGGGAGTCAGAGTCGGAAATCAGAGTCAGGAGTCAGAGTCGGGTGTCGGTAGTCAGAGTCGGCGGGAGTCAGAGTCTGGAGTCGCGAGTCAGTCGGGAATCAGAGGCAGAGTCGGGAGTCAGAGTCGGGAGTCAGAGTCAGAGTCGGAATTCAGAATCGGGAGTCAGAGTCGAGAGTCAGAGTCTGGAGTCAGAGTCGGAAGTCAGAGTCAGAGTTGGGAGTCAGAGTCGGGAGTCAGAGTCGGGAGTCAGAGTCGGAAGTCAGAGTCGGGAGTCAGGAGTCAGAGTCGGGAGTCAGAGTCAGGTGTTGGGAGTCAGAGTCGGGAGTCAGAGTCAGGAGTCGGAGTCAGAGACGGGAGTCAGCAGTCAGAGTCGGGAGTCAGAGTCGGGAGTCAGAGTCAGAGTCGGGAGTCAGAGTCAGAGTCGGGAGTCAGAGTCGGAATTCAGAGTCGGGAGTCAGAGTCAGAGTCTGGAGTCACAGTCGGGAGTCAGTCAGAGTTGGAAGTCAGAGTCAGGAGTTGGGAGTCAGAGTCGGGTGTCGGAAGTCAGAGTCGGGAGTCAGAATCGGGAGTCAGAGTCGGAAATCAGAGTCAGGAGTCAGAGTCGGGTGTCGGTAGTCAGAGTCGGCGGGAGTCAGAGTCTGGAGTTGCGAGTCAGTCAGGAATCAGAGGCAGAGTCGGGAGTCAGAGTCAGACTCGGGAGTCAGAGTCAGAGTAGGGAGTCAGAGTCAGAGTAGGGAGTCTGAGTAGGGAGTCGAGAGTTAGAGTCAGGAGTCGGGAGTCAGAATTGGGTGTCAGAGTCGGGAGTCAGAGTCGGGAGTCAGAGTCAGGAGTCAGAGACAGAGTCGGGAGTCGGGAGTCAGAATTGGGTGTCAGAGTCGGGAGTCAGAGTCGGGAGTCAGAGTCGAGAGTCAGAGTCGGGAGTCAGAGACAGAGTTGGAAGTCAGAGACAGAGTCGGTAGTTAGAGTCGGGAGTCAGAAATCAGAGTCAGGAGTCAGAGTCGGGAGTCAGAGTTGGGAGTCAGAGTCGGGAGTCAGAGTCAGAGTCGGGAGTCAGAGTCAGGAGTCAGAGACAAAGTCGGGAGTCAGAGTCGGGAGTCAGAGTCGGGAGTCAGAGTCGGTAGTCAGAGTCAGGAGTCGGGAGTCAGAGTTGTGAGTCTGAGTCGGGAGTCGCGAGTCAGTCGGGAGTCAGTCGGGAATCAGAGTCAGAGTCGGGAGTCAGAGTTAGACTCGGGAGTCAGAGTCAGAGTAGGGAGTCAGAGTCAGGAGTCTGAGTAGGGAGTCGAGAGTCAGAGTCGGGCGTCAGAGTCGGGAGTCAGAATTGGGTGTCAGAGTCGGTAGTCAGAGTCGAGAGTCAGAGTCGGGAGTCAGAGTCGGGAGTCAGAGACAGAGTTGGGAGTCAGAGACAGAGTCGGTAGTTAGAGTCGGAAGTCAGAGTCAGAAGTCAGAGTCGGGAATCAGAGTCAGTAGTCAGAGTCGGTAGTCAGTCGGGAGTCAGAGTCGGGAGTCAGAGTAGGGAGTCAGAGTAGATAGTCAGAGTAGGGAGACAGAGTCGGGAGTCAGAGTCGGGAGTTGGGAGTCAGAGTCGGGAGTCAGAGTCGGGAGTCAGGAGTCGGGAGTCAGAGTTGGGAGTCAGAGTCGAGAGTCAGGATTCAGAGCCAGATTCGGAAATCAGAGTCGGGAATCAGATTCAGAGTTGGGAGTCAGAGTCAGAGTTGGCAGTCAGAATCAGAGTCGGGAATCAGAATAGGGAGTCAGGAGTCAGAGTTGGGAGTCAGAGTGGGGAGTCAGAGTCGGGAGTTGGGAGTCAGAGTCGGGAGTCAGAGTTGGGAGTCAGAGTGGGGAGTCAGACTAGGGAGTTGGGAGTCAGAGACAGAGTTGGGAGTCAGAGACAGCGTCGGGAGTCAGAGTCAGAGTTGGGAGTTGGGAGTCAGAGTCGGGAGTCAGTCAGAAGTCAGAGTCGGGAGTCAGAGTCGGGAGTCAAAGTTGGGAGTCAGAGTCGGGAGTCAGAGTCGGGAGTCAGAGTCGGGAGTCAGAGTCAGAGTCGGGAGTCAGGAGTAAGAGTCAGGAGTAAGAGTCAGGAGTAAGAGTCAGGAGTAAAAGTCGGGAGTCAGAGTCGGGAGTCAGAGTCGGGTGTCGGGAGTCAGAGTCGGGAGTCAAAGCCGGGAGTCAGAGTCAGGAGCCAGAGTCAGAGTCAGGAGTCAGAGTCGGGAGTCAGAGTCGGGTGTTGGGAGTCAGAGTCGGATGTCGGGAGTCAGAGTCGGAAGTCAGAGTCAGAGTCAGGATTCAGAGCCAGAGTCGGAAATCAGAGTCGGAAGTTGGGAGTCAGAGTCGGGTGTCGGGAGTCAGAAGTCAGAATCGGGAGTCCGAGTCGGGAATCAGATTCAGAGTCGGGAGTCAGAGTCAGAGTTGGCAGTCAGAATCAGAGTCGGGAGTCAGAATAGGGAGTCAGTAGTCAGAGTCGAGAGTCAGAATCAGAGTCGGGAATCAGAATAGGGAGTCAGGAGTCAGAGTTGGGAGTCAGAGTGGGGAGTCAGAGTCGGGAGTTGGGAGTCAGAGTCGGGAGTCAGAGTCGGGAGTCAGAGTGGGGAGTCAGACTCGGGAGTTGGGAGTCAGAGTCAGGAGTCAAAGTCAGAGTCGGGAGTCAAAGTCAGAGTCGGGAGTCAGAGTCGGGAGTCAGAGTCGGGAGTTGGGAGTCAGAGTCGCGAGTCAGAGTCGAGAGTCAGGTGTCGGGAGTCAGAGTCAGGAGTCGAGAGTCAGAGTCGGGAATCAAAGTCGGGAGTCAGAGTCAGAATTGGGTGTCAGAGTCGGGAATCAGTCTGGAGTCAGAGTCTGGAGTCAGAGTCGGGAGTCATAGTAGGGAGTCGTGAGTCAGAGTAGGGAGTCGGGAGTCAGAGTTGGGAGTCAGAGTCGGAGGTCAGAGTCGAGAGTCAGAGTCGAGAGTTGGGAGTCAGGGTCGGGAGTCAGAGTTGGGAGTCAAGAGTCAGAGTTGGGAATCCTAGCCGGGAGTCAGAGTCAGAATTGGGTGTCAGAGTCAGAGTCGGGAGTCAGAGTCAGGAGTCACAGTCGGGAGTCAGAGTAGGGAGCCGGGAGTCAGAGTCGGGAGTCAGAGTCGGGAATCAGAGTCGAGAGATGGGAGTCAGAGTAGGGAGTCAGAGTCAGGAGTCAGAGTCGGGAGTCAGAGTTGAGAGTCAGAGTCAGAGTTGGGTGTCAGAGTCAGAGTCGGGAGTCAGAGTCGGGAGTCAGAGTCGGGAGTCAGAGTCAGGAGTCGGGAGTCCGAGTCGGGAGTCAGAGTCGGGAGTCAGAGGCGGGGTAAGAGGCGGGGTCAGAGGCGGGAGTCAGAGTCGGAAGTCAAGAGTCAGAGTCGGGAATCAGAGCCGGGAGTCAGAGTCAGAATTGGGTGTCAGAGTCAGAGTCGGGAGTCAGAGTCAGGAGTCAGAGTTGGGAGTCAGAGTCGGGAGTCAGAGTAGGAAGTTGGGAGTCAGAGTCTGGAGTCAGAGTAGGGAGTCGGGAGTCGGAGTCGGGAGTCAGAGTCGGGAGTCAGAGTCGGGAGTCAGAGTCAGGAGTCGGGAGTCAGAGTCGGGAGTCAGAGTCGGGAGTCAGAGGCAGGGTCAGAGGCAGGAGTCAGAGTCGGGAGTCAAGAGTCAGAGTCGGGAATCAGAGCCGGGAGTCAGAGTCAGAATTGGGTGTCAGAGTCGGGAGTCAGAGTCAGGAGTCAGAGTTGAGAGTCAGAGTCGGGAGTCAGAGTAGTAAGTCGGGAGTCAGAGTCTGGAGTCAGAGTAGGGAATCAGAGTCGAGAGTTGGGAGTCAGAGTAGGGAGTCAGAGTCGGGAGTCAGAGTTGGGAGTCAGAGTCAGAGTTGGGTGTCAGAGTCAGAGTCAGGAGTCAGAGTCGGGAGTCAGAGTCAGGAGTCAGAGTCGGGAGTCAGAGTCGGGAGTCAGAGTCGGGAGTCCGAGTCAGGAGTCAGAGGCGGGAGTCAGAGGCGGGAGTCAGAGTCGAGAGTTGGGAGTCAGGATTGGGAGTCAGAGTCGGGAGTCAAGAGTCAGAGTCGGGAGTCAAGAGTCAGAGTCGGGAATCAGAGCCAGGAGTCAGAATTGGGTGTCAGAGTTGGGAGTCAGAGTCGGGAGTCAGAGTAGGAAGTCGGGAGTCAGAGTAGGGAGTCGGGAGTCAGAGTCGGGAGTCTGAGTCAGGAATCAGAGTCGAGAGTTGGGAGTCAGTCGGGAGTCAGAGTCGGGAGTCAGAGTTGGGAGTCAGAGTTGGGTGTCAGAGTCGGGAGTCAGAGTCGGGAGTCAGAGTCGAGAGTTGGGAGTCAGAGTCAGGAATCAGAGTCGGGAGTCAGAGTCAGGAATCAGAGTCGGGAGTCAGAGTCAGGAGTCAGAGTAGGGGAGCCAGAGTCTGGAGTCAGAGTTGGGAGTCAGAGTTGGGAGTCAGAGTCAGAGTCGGGAATCAGAGACGGGAGTCAGAGTCAGGAGTTAGAGTCGGGAGTCAGAGTCAGGAGTCAGAGTAGGGGAGTCAGAGTTAGGAGTCAGAGTCGGGAGTCAGAGTTGGGAGTCAGAGTCGGGAGTCAGAGTCAGAATTGGGTGTCAGAGTCGGGAGTCAGAGTCAGGAGTCAGAGTAGGAAGTCGGGAGTCAGAGTAGGGAGTCGGGAGTCAGAGTCGGGAGTCTGAGTCAGGAATCAGAGTCGAGAGTTGGGAGTCAGTCGGGAGTCAGAGTCGGGAGTCAGAGTTGGGAGTCAGAGTTGGGTGTCAGAGTCAGAGTTGGGAGTCAGAGTCGGGAGTCAGAGTCGAGAGTTGGGAGTCAGAGTCAGGAATCAGAGTCGGGAGTGAGAGTCAGGAGTCAGAGTAGGGGAGCCAGAGTCGGGAGTCAGAGTTGGGAGTCAGAGTTGGGAGTCAGAGTCAGAGACGGGAGTCAGAGTCGGGAGTTAGAGTCGGGAGTCAGAGTCAGGAGTCAGAGTAGGGGAGTCAGAGTCAGGAGTCAGAGTCGGGAGTCAGAGTTGGGAGTCAGAGTCGCGAGTCAGAGTCGGGAGTTAGAGTAGGAAGTCGGGAGTCAGAGTCGGGAGTCAGAGTAGGGAGTCGGGAGTCTGAGTCGGGAATCAGAGTTGAGAGTTGGGAGTCAGTCAGGAGTCAGAGTCGGGAGTCAGAGTTGGTAGTCAGAGTAAGAGTTGGGTGTCAGAGTCAGAGTCGGGAGTCAGAGTCGAGAGTTGGGAATCAGAGTCGGGAGTCAGAGTCGGGAGTCAGAGTCGGGAATCAGAGTCGGGAGTCAGAGTCAGAGTCGGGAGTCAGAGTTGGGAGTCAGAATTGGGTGACAGAGTCAGAAGTCAGAGTCAGCAGTCAGGAGTCAGAGTCGGGAGTCAGAGTTGGGAGTCAGAATTGGGTGACAGAGTCAGAAGTCAGAGTCAGCAGTCAGGAGTCAGAGTCGGGAGTCAGGAGTCAGACTCGGGAGTCTGAGTCTGGAGTCAGAGTCGGAAATCAGGGTCAGGAGTCAGAGTCAGGAGTCAGCGTCAGAGTCTGGAGTCAGAGTCGGGAGTTGGGAGTCAGAGTCAGGAGTCAGAGTCGGGAGTCGGGAGTCAGAGTCGGGAGTCAGAGTCGGGAGTCAGAGTCAGGAGTCAGAGTCGGGATTCAGAGTCGGGAGTCAGAGTCGGTAGTGAGAGACAGAGTTGGGAGTCAGAGACAGCGTCGGGAGTCAGAGACAGAGTCGGGAGTCAAAGTTGGGAGTCAGAGTCAGGAATCAGAGTCAGAGTTGGGAGTCAGAAACAGAGTCGGGAGTCAGAGTCGGGAGTCAGAGTCAGGAGTCAGAGTCGGGAGTCAGATTCAGGAGTCGGGAGTCAGGCGGGAGTCAGAGTCAGGAGTCAGAGTCGGGAGTCAGAGTCAGGAGTCAGAGTCGGGAGTCAGAGTCGGGAGTCAGAGTCGGGAGTCAGAGTCGGGAGTGAGAGACAGAGTTGGGTAGTCAGAGACAGCGTCGGGAGTGAGAGTCGGGAGGCAGAAACAGAGTCAGGAGTCAGAGTCGGGAGTCAGAATCAGAGTCGGGAGTCAGAGTCTGGGAGTCAGAGTCGGAAGTCAGAGCCGGGATTCGGGAGTCAGAGTCGGGAGTCACAGTCAGAGTCGGCAGTCAGAGTCGGGAGTCAGATTCGGCAGTTGGGAGTCAGTCAGGAGTCAGAGTCGGGATTCAGATTTGGCAGTTGGGAGTCAGTCAGGAGTCAGAGTCGGGAGTCAGAGTCGGGAGTCAGTCAGGAGTCAGAGTCGGGAGTCAGTCAGAGTCGGGAGTCAGAGTCAGGAGTCAGAGTCGGGATTCAGAGTCAGAGTCGGGAGACAGAGTCAGGAGTCAGAGTCGGGAGTCAGAGACAGGAAACAGAGTCGGGAGTCAGAGACAGAGTCGGGAGTCAGAGTCAGAGTCGGGAGTCAGAGACAGGAAACAGATTCGAGAGTCAGAGATAGAGTTGGGAGTCAGAGTCGGGAGTCAGAGTTCGGAGTCAGAATCGGGAGTTTGAGCCAGATTTGGGAGTCAGAGACAGAGTTGGGAGTCAGAGACAGAGTCGGGAGTCAGAGTCGGGAGTCAGAGACAAAGTTGGGAGTCAGAGACAGAGTCGAGAGTCAGAGTCGGAAGTCAGAGACAGTCAGGAGTCAGAGTCGGGAGTCAGATTCAGAGTCGGGAGTCAGACAGAGTCGGGAGTCAGAGACTGAGGCGGGAGTCAGAGTCGGGAGTCAGAGACAGAGGCGGGAGTCAGAGACAGAGACGGGAGTCAGAGACAGATTCTTGAGTCAGTGTCAGGAGTCAGAGTCGGGAGTCATAGTAAGGAGTCAGAGACAGAGTTGGGAGTCAGTGACAGAGTCGGGAGTCAGAGACAGAATCGAAAGTCAGAGTCTGGGAGTCAGAGTCAGGAGTTCGAGTCAGATTTGGGAGTCAGAGTCGGGAGTCAGACACAGAGTCGGGAGTCAGAGACAGAGTCGGGAGTCAGACAGAGTCGGGAGTCAGAGACAGAGGCGGGAGTCAGAGTCGGGAGTCAGAGACAGAGACGGGAATCAGAGACAGATTCTTGAGTCAGAGTCGGGAGTCAGAGTCGGGAGTCAGAGACAAAGTCGGGAGTAAGAGACAGCGTCGGGAGTCAGAGACAGAGTCGGGAGTCAATGTTGGGAGTCAGAGTCAGGAGTCAGAGTCAGAGACAAGAAACAGAGTCGGGAGTCAGAGACAGAGTCGGGAGTCAGAGTCAGAGTCGGGAGTCAGAGACAGGAAACAGATTCGAGAGTCAGAGATAGAGTTGGGAGTCAGAGACAGACACGGGAGTAAGAGACAGAGTCGGGAGTCAGAGTCGGGAGTCATAGACAGAGTCAGTAGTCAGAGTCGTGAATCAGAGTCGGGAGTCAGAGTCAGGTGTCGGGAGTCAGAGTCGGGAGTCAGAGTCAGGAGTCGGAGTCAGAGTCGGGAGTCAGAGTCGGAATTCAGAGTCGGGAGTCAGAGTCAGAGTCTGGAGTCACAGTCGGGAGTCAGTCAGAGTTGGAAGTCAGAGTCGGGAGTTGGGAGTCAGAGTCGGGTGTCGGAAGTCAGAGCCGGGAGTCAGAGTTGGGTGTCGGAAGTCAGAGTCGGGAGTCAGAGTCGGGAGTCAGAGTCGGAAATCAGAGTCAGGAGTCAGAGTTGGGTGTTGGTAGTCAGAGTCGGCGGGAGTCAGAGTCTGGAGTCGCGAGTCAGTCGGGAATCAGAGGCAGAGTCGGGAGTCAGAGTCAGAGTCGGGAGTCAGAGTCAGAGTCGGAATTCAGAATCGGGAGTCAGAGTCGAGAGTCAGAGTCTGGAGTCAGAGTTGGAAGTCAGAGTCAGAGTTGGGAGTCAGAGTCGGGAGTCAGAGTCAGGAGTCAGAGTCGGGAGTCAGAGTCGGGAGTCAGGAGTCAGAGTCGGGAGTCAGAGTCAGGTGTCGGGAGTCAGAGTCGGGAGTCAGAGTCAGGAGTCAGAGTCGGGAGTCAGAGTCGGGAGTCAGAGTCAGAGTCTGGAGTCACAGTCGGGAGTCAGTCAGAGTTGGAAGTCAGAGTCGGGAGTTGGGAGTCAGAGTCGGGTGTCGGAAGTCAGAGCCGGGAGTCAGAGTCAGGTGTCGGAAGTCAGAGTCTGGGAGTCAGAGTCAGGAGTTCGAGTCAGATTTGGGAGTCAGAGTCGGGAGTCAGACACAGAGTCGGGAGTCAGAGACAGAGTCGGGAGTCAGACAGAGTCGGGAGTCAGAGACAGAGGCGGGAGTCAGAGTCGGGAGTCAGAGACAGAGACGGGAATCAGAGACAGATTCTTGAGTCAGAGTCGGGAGTCAGAGTCGGGAGTCAGAGACAAAGTCGGGAGTAAGAGACAGCGTCGGGAGTCAGAGACAGAGTCGGAAGTCAATGTTGGGAGTCAGAGTCAGGAGTCAGAGTCAGAGACAAGAAACAGAGTCGGGAGTCAGAGACAGAGTCGGGAGTCAGAGTCAGAGTCGGGAGTCAGAGACAGGAAACAGATTCGAGAGTCAGAGATAGAGTTGGGAGTCAGAGACAGACACGGGAGTAAGAGACAGAGTCGGGAGTCAGAGTCGGGAGTCATAGACAGAGTCAGTAGTCAGAGTCGTGAATCAGAGTCGGGAGTCAGAGTCAGGTGTCGGGAGTCAGAGTCGGGAGTCAGAGTCAGGAGTCGGAGTCAGAGTCGGGAGTCAGAGTCGGAATTCAGAGTCGGGAGTCAGAGTCAGAGTCTGGAGTCACAGTCGGGAGTCAGTCAGAGTTGGAAGTCAGAGTCGGGAGTTGGGAGTCAGAGTCGGGTGTCGGAAGTCAGAGCCGGGAGTCAGAGTTGGGTGTCGGGAGTCAGAGTCGGGAGTCAGAGTCGGAAATCAGAGTCAGGAGTCAGAGTTGGGTGTTGGTAGTCAGAGTCGGCGGGAGTCAGAGTCTGGAGTCGCGAGTCAGTCGGGAATCAGAGGCAGAGTCGGGAGTCAGAGTCAGAGTCGGGAGTCAGAGTCAGAGTCGGAATTCAGAATCGGGAGTCAGAGTCGAGAGTCAGAGTTTGGAGTCAGAGTTGGAAGTCAGAGTCAGAGTTGGGAGTCAGAGTCGGGAGTCAGGAGTCAGAGTCGGGAGTCAGAGTCGGAAGTCAGAGTCGGGAGTCAGGAGTCAGAGTCGGGAGTCAGAGTCAGGTGTCGGGAGTCAGAGTCGGGAGTCAGAGTCAGGAGTCAGAGTCAGAGTCGGGAGTCAGAGTCGGGAGTCAGAGTCAGAGTCTGGAGTCACAGTCGGGAGTCAGTCAGAGTTGGAAGTCAGAGTCGGGAGTTGGGAGTCAGAGTCGGGTGTCGGAAGTCAGAGCCGGGAGTCAGAGTCAGGTGTCGGAAGTCAGAGTCGGGAGTCAGAGTCAGAGTCGGAAATCAGAGTCAGGAGTCAGAGTCGGGTGTCGGTAGTCAGAGTCGGCGGGAGTCAGAGTCTGGAGTCACGAGTCAGTCGGGAATCAGAGTCAGAGTCGGGAGTCAGAGTCAGACTCGGGAGTCAGAGTCAGAGTAGGGAGTCAGAGTCAGAGTAGGGAGTCTGAGTAGGGAGTCGAGAGTCAGGAGTCGGGAGTCAGAATTGGGTGTCAGAGTCGGGAGTCAGAGTCGGTAGTTAGAGTCGGGAGTCAGAGTCAGAAATCAGAGTCGGGAGTCAGAGTCAGGAGTCAGAGTCGGGAGTCAGAGTTGGGAGTCAGAGTCAGGAGTCAGAGACAAAGTCAGGAGTCAGAGTCGGGAGTCAGAGTCGGGAGTCAGAGTCGGGAGTCGCGAGTCAGTCGGGAGTCAGTCGGGAATCAGAGTCAGAGTCGGGAGTCAGAGTTAGACTCGGGAGTCAGAGTCAGAGTAGGGAGTCAGAGTCAGGAGTCTGAGTAGGGAGTCGAGAGTCAGAGTCGGGCGTCAGAGTCGGGAGTTGGGAGTCAGAATTGGGTGTCAGAGTCGGGAGTCAGAGTCGAGAGTCAGAGTCGGGAGTCAGAGACAGAGTTGGGAGTCAGAGACAGAGTCGGTAGTTAGAGTCAGTAGTCAGAGTCGGGAGTCAGAGTCGGTAGTCAGTCGGGAGTCAGAGTCGGGAGTCAGAGTAGGGAGTCAGAGTAGATAGTCAGAGTAGGGAGACAGAGTCGGGAGTCAGAGTCGGGAGTTGGGAGTCAGAGTCGGGAGTCAGAGTCAGAGTTGGGAGTCAGAGACAGCGTCGGGAGTCAGAGTTGGGAGTTGGGAGTCAGAGTCGGGAGTCAGTCAGAAGTCAGAGTCGGGAGTCAGAGTCGGGAGTCAAAGTCGGGAGTCAGAGTCGGGAGTCAGAGTCGGGAGTCAGAGTCAGAGTCGGGAGTCAGAGTTGGGAGTCAGAGTCGGGAGTCAGAGTCGGGAGTAAGAGTCGGGAGTAAGAGTCAGGAGTAAGAGTCAGGAGTAAGAGTCAGGAGTAAGAGTCGGGAGTCAGAGTCAGGAGTCAGAGTCGGGAGTCAAAGCCGGGAGTCAGAGTCGGGAGTCAGAGTCAGGAGTCAGAGTCGGGAGTCAGAGTCGGGAGTCAGAGTCGGGTGTCGGGAGTCAGAGTCGGATGCCGGGAGTCAGAGTCGGAAGTCAGATTAAGAGTCAGGATTCAGAGCCAGAGTCGGAAATCAGAGTCGGAAGTTGGGAGTCAGAGTCGGGTGTCGGGAGTCAGACGTCAGAATCGGGAGTCCGAGTCAGGAATCAGATTCAGAGTCGGGAGTCAGAGTCAGAGTCGAGAGTCAGAATCAGAGTCGGGAATCAGAATAGGGAGTCAGGAGTCAGAGTTGGGAGTCAGAGTGGGGAATCAGAGTCGGGAGTTGGGAGTCAGAGTCGGGAGTCAGAGTCGGGAGTCAGAGTGGGGAGTCAGACTCGGGAGTTGGGAGTCAGAGTCAGGAGTCAGATTCGGGAGTCAAAGTCAGAGTCGGGAGTCAGAGTCGGGAGTCAGAGTCGGGAGTTGGGAGTCAGAGTCGGGAGTCAGAGTTGAGAGTCAGAGTCGGGAGTCAGAGTAGAAAGTCGGGAGTCAGAGTCTGGAGTCAGAGTAGGGAGTCGGGAGTCAGAGTCAGGAGTCAGAGTAGGGAATCAGAGTCGAGAGTTGGGAGTCAGAGTAGGGAGTCAGAGTCGGGAGTCAGAGTTGGGAGTCAGAGTCAGAGTTGGGTGTCAGAGTCAGAGTCGGGAGTCACAGTCGGGAGTCCGAGTCGGGAGTCCGAGTCAGGAGTCAGAGGCGGGAGTCAGAGGCGGGAGTCAGAGTCGAGAGTTGGGAGTCAGGATTGGGAGTCAGAGTCGGGAGTCAAGAGTCAGAGTCGGGAGTCAAGAGTCAGAGTCGGGAATCAGAGCCAGGAGTCAGAGTCAGAATTGGCTGTCAGAGTCGGGAGTCAGAGTCGGGAGTCAGAGTAGGAAGTCGGGAGTCAGAGTAGGGAGTCGGGAGTCTGAGTCAGGAATCAGAGTCGAGAGTTGGGAGTCAGTCGGGAGTCAGAGTCGGGAGTCACAGTTGGGAGTCAGAGTTGGGTGTCAGAGTCAGAGTCGGGAGTCAGAGTCGGGAGTCAGAGTCGAGAGTTGGGAGTCAGAGTCAGGAAGCAGAGTCGGGAGTCAGAGTCAGGAATCAGAGTCGGGAGTGAGAGTCAGGAGTCAGAGTAGGGGAGCCAGAGTCGGGAGTCAGAGTTGGGAGTCAGAGTTGGGAGTCAGAGTCAGAGTCGGGAATCAGAGACGGGAGTCAGAGTCGGGAGTTAGAGTCGGGAGTCAGAGTCAGGAGTCAGAGTAGGGGAGTCAGAGTCAGGAGTCAGAGTCGGGAGTCAGAGTTGGGAGTCAGAGTCGGGAGTCAGAGTCAGAATTGGGAGTCAGAGTCAGAGTCGGGAGTCAGAGACAGGAGTCAGAGTCGGGAGTCAGAGTCGGGAGTCAGAGTAGGAAGTCGGGAGTCTGAGTCGGGAGTCAGAGTAGGAAGGCGGGAGTCAGAGTCGGGAGTCAGAGTAGGGAGTCGGGAGTCAAAGTCGGGAGTCTGATTCGGGAATCAGAGTTGAGAGTTGGGAGTCAGTCGGGAGTCAGAGTCGGGAGTCAGAGTTGGTAGTCAGAGTAAGAGTTGGGTGTCAGAGTCAGAGTCTGGAGTCAGAGTCGGGAGTCAGAGTCAGAGTCGGGAATCAGAGTCGGGAGTCAGAGTTGGGAGTAAGAATTGGGTGACAGAGTCAGAGTCAGAAGTTAGAGTCAGGAGTCAGAGTCGGGAGTCAGAGTCGGGAATCTGAGTCGGGAGTCTGAGTCGGGAGTCAGAGTCGGAAATCAGAGTCAAGAGTCAGGAGTCAGAGTCAGAGTCTGGAGTCAGAGTCCGGAGTTGGGAGTCAGAGTCGGGAGTCAGAGTCGGGAGTTGGGAGTCAGAGTCGGGAGTCAGAGTCGGGAGTCAGAGTCAGGAGTCAGAGTCGGGAGTCGGGAGTCAGAGTCGAGAGTTGGGAGTCAGTCGGGAGTCAGAGTCGGGAGTCAGAGTTGGGAGTCAGAGTTGGGTGTCAGAGTCAGAGTTGGGAGTCAGAGTCGGGAGTTGGGAGTCAGAGTCGGGAATCAGAGTCGGGAGTCAGAGTCAGGAGTCAGAGTCGGGAGTCGGGAGTCAGAGTCGGGAGTCAGAGTCGGGAGTCAGAGTCAGGAGTCGGGAGTCAGAGTCGGGATTCAGAGTCGGGAGTCAGAGTCGGGAGTCAGAGTCGGTAGTGAGAGACAGAGTTGGGAGTCAGAGACAGCGTCGGGAGTCAAAGACAGAGTCGGGAGTCAAAGTTGGGAGTCAAAGTCAGGAATCAGAGTCAGAGTTGGGAGTCAGAAACAGAGTCGGGAGTCAGAGTCGGGAGTCAGAGTCAGGAGTCAGAGTCGGGAGTCAGATTCGGGAGTCGGGAGTCAGGCGGGAGTCAGAGTCAGAGTCGGGAGTCAGAGTCGGGAGTCAGAGTCAGGAGTCGGGAGTCAGAGTCGGGAGTCAGAGTCGGGAGTGAGAGACAGAGTTGGGTAGTCAGAGACAGCATCGGGAGTGAGAGTCGGGAGGCAGAAACAAAGTCAGGAGTCAGAGTCGGGAGTCAGAATCAGAGTCGGGAGTCAGAGTCTGGGAGTCAGAGTCGGAAGTCAGAGCCGGGATTTGGGAGTCAGAGTCGGGAGTCGCAGTCAGAGTCAGCAGTCAGAGTCAGGAGTCAGAGTCGGGAGTCAGATTCGGCAGTTGGGAGTCAGTCAGGAGTCAGAGTCGGGATTCAGATTTGGCAGTTGGGAGTCAGTCAGGAGTCAGAGTCGGGAGTCAGAGTTGGGAGTCAGAGTCGGGAGTCAGAGTCGGGAGTCAGAGTCGGGAGTCAGAGTTGGGAGTCAGTCAGGAGTCAGAGTCGGAAGTCAGAGTCGGGAGTCAGTCAGAGTCGGGAGTCAGAGTCGGGATTCAGAGTCAGAGTCGGGAGACAGAGTCAGGAGTCAGAGTCGGGAGTCAGAGACAGGAAACAGAGTCGGGAGTAAGAGACAGAGTCGGGAGTCAGAGTCGGGAGTCAGAGACAGGAAACAGATTCGAGAGTCAGAGATAGAGTTGGGAGTCAGAGACAGACACGGGAGTAAGAGACAGAGTCGGGAGTCAGAGTCGGGAGTCATAGACAGAGTCAGTAGTCAGAGTCGGGAATCAGAGTCAGAGTTGGGAGTCAGAGAAAGAGTCGGGAGTCAGAGTTGGGAGTCAGAGTTGGGAGTCAGAATCGGGAGTTTGAGCCAGATTTGGGAGTCAGAGACAGAGTTGGGAGTCAGAGACAGAGTCGGTAGTCAGAGTCGGGAGTCAGAGTCAGGAGTCAGAGTCGGGAGTCAGAGTCGGGAGTCAGAGTCGGGAGTGAGAGACAGAGTTGGGTAGTCAGAGACAGCATCGGGAGTGAGAGTCGGGAGGCAGAAACAAAGTCAGGAGTCAGAGTCGGGAGTCAGAATCAGAGTCGGGAGTCAGAGTCTGGGAGTTAGAGACAGAGTCGGTAGTCAGAGTCGGGAGTCAGAGTCAGGAGTCAGAGTCGGGAGTCAGAGTCGGGAGTCAGAGTCGGGAGTGAGAGACAGAGTTGGGTAGTCAGAGACAGCATCGGGAGTGAGAGTCGGGAGGCAGAAACAAAGTCAGGAGTCAGAGTCGGGAGTCAGAATCAGAGTCGGGAGTCAGAGTCTGGGAGTCAGAGTCGGAAGTCAGAGCCGGGATTTGGGAGTCAGAGTCGGGAGTCGCAGTCAGAGTCGGCAGTCAGAGTCAGGAGTCAGAGTCGGGAGTCAGATTCGGCAGTTGGGAGTCAGTCAGGAGTCAGAGTCGGGATTCAGATTTGGCAGTTGGGAGTCAGTCAGGAGTCAGAGTCGGGAGTCAGAGTTGGGAGTCAGTCAGGAGTCAGAGTCGGAAGTCAGAGTCGGGAGTCAGTCAGAGTCGGGAGTCAGAGTCGGGATTCAGAGTCAGAGTCGGGAGACAGAGTCAGGAGTCAGAGTCGGGAGTCAGAGACAGGAAACAGAGTCGGGAGTCAGAGACAGAGTCGGGAGTCAGAGTCGGGAGTCAGAGACAGGAAACAGATTCGAGAGTCAGAGATAGAGTTGGGAGTCAGAGACAGACACGGGAGTAAGAGACAGAGTCGGGAGTCAGAGTCGGGAGTCATAGACAGAGTCAGTAGTCAGAGTCGGGAATCAGAGTCAGAGTTGGGAGTCAGAGAAAGAGTCGGGAGTCAGAGTTGGGAGTCAGAGTTGGGAGTCAGAATCGGGAGTTTGAGCCAGATTTGGGAGTCAGAGACAGAGTTGGGAGTCAGAGACAGAGTCGGTAGTCAGAGTCGGGAGTCAGAGACAAAGTTGGGAGTCAGAGACAGAGTCGGGAGTCAGAGTCGGGAGTCAGAGACAGTCAGGAGTCAGAGTCGGGAGTCAGATTCAGAGTCGGGAGTCAGATTCAAAGTCGGGAGTCAGACAGAGTCGGGAGTCAGAGACAGAGGCGGGAGTCAGAGTCGGGAGTCAGAGACAGAGGCGGGAGTCAGAGACAGAGACGGGAGTCAGAGACAGATTCTTGGGTCAGAGTCAGGAGTCAGAGTCGGGAGTCATAGTCAGGAGTCAGAGACAGAGTTGGGAGTCAGTGACAGAGTCGGGAGTCAGAGACAGAATCGGGAGTCAGAGTCTGGGAGTGAGAGTCGGGAGTTCGAGTCAGATTTGGGAGTCAGAGTCGGGAATCAGAGTCAGAGTTGGGAGTCAGAGAAAGAGTCGGGAGTCAGAGTTGGGAGTCAGAGTTGGGAGTCAGAATCGGGAGTTTGAGCCAGATTTGGGAGTCAGAGACAGAGTTGGGAGTCAGAGACAGAGTTGGGAGTCAGAGACAGAGTCGGGAGTCAGACAGAGTCGGGAGTCAGAGACAGAGGCGGGAGTCAGAGTCGGGAGTCAGAGACAGAGGCAGGAGTCAGAGACAGAGTCGGGAGTCAGAGACAGAGGCGGGAGTCAGAGTCGGGAGTCAGAGACAGAGTTGGGAGTCAGAGACAGAGTCGGGAGTCAGACAAAGTCGGGAGTCAGAGTCGGGAGTCAGAGACAGAGTCATAGTCAGAGTCAGAAGTCAGAGTCGGGAGTCAGAGTCAGTAGTCAGAGTCGGGAGTCAGAGTCAGTAGTCAGAGTTGGGAGTCAGAGTCGGGAGTCAGAGTCGGGAGTCAGAGTAGGGAGTCAGAGTAGATAGTCAGAGTAGGGAGACAGAGTCGGGAGTCAGAGTAAGAGTCGGGAGTCAGAGTCGGGAGTTGGGAGTCAGAGTCGGGAGTCAGAGTCAGGAGTCGGGAGTCGGGAGTCAGAGTCGGGAGTCAGAGTTGGGAGTGAGAGACAGAGTTGGGAGTCAGAGACAGCGTCGGGAGTCAGAGTCGGGAGTCAGAGACAGAGTCAGGAGTCAGAGTCGGGAGTCAGAGTCGGGAGTCAGAGACAGAGTCGGGAGTCAGAGACAGAGTCGAGAGTCAGAGTCGGGAGTCAGAGACAGAGTTGGTTCAAGCACCATAATAACCATAATAAATCCTAATAATTTGTCCCGGTAAAAAAAAACAAGTCCTCATGGCCACATCGATGGAAAAATAAAAAAGTTATGGTTCTTGGAAGAAGAGGAGGAAAAAAACAAAAGCGCAAAAACAAAATTGGCTAAGACAGGAAATAGTTAAAGGGGTTGCTCACTACTAGGACAGCCCCTTCTTGATAAAATTTATGGCCCCCATAAAATAATAAAGCCTATACTCACCTCCCATGTCGGCGCTGTTCCCACGGTGTCAGCACTCGCTCTCCCTGGGGATCTCCTGCTGTGTTGTGACATGTGACCCAGTTGCCCAATCAGAGCTGGCGTTGCTGGCCCCGCCTTCAGACAAATCGAACATGAAGAGGAGGTCGGGGCTGCAGCTAGTCTCGGACTTCCTCTTTATGTTTGATTTGTATGAAGGTGGGGACAGTGACGCCAGCGCTGAATGGGCACCGGGCACCAGATGTCACAACAACAGCACGGAAGCACCGGGGAGAGCAAGAGCCGACATCAGGGGAACGGCGCCAGCATGGGAGGTGAGTATAGGCTTTATTATTTTATGGGGGCCAAGTGAGGGTTATGACAAGAAATTGTCTAAGTAGTGGACAACGTCTTTAATAAACTCCTTGCAATAAATAATAATAATAATTGTTATTATTATTCTATTTCCGGGGCACACAATCCTGCTCCGAGGAGCTCACAATCTAGGAATATTGTCTTTACTCATTAATGACTTTATGACAATATTTATAGTTAAAATTAAGATGATATAAAACATTAATCATTATAAAATCTATATCTGTAAAAGGGCTAATACTAATATCATAGATGAAAGATGAAAATGGAAAAATAAATAAGTCTGGTCATTGAGGGGTGAAGGCTTACAGTGTAATATTACATAATTAATATCTAGAGAGTATTCCTGCCGGTCACGGCTCACAATGTACTAACATGACAGGATAAACCTCGCTCCTAAGAGCTTACAATCTAAAGAATGGAATCCTCTCTATAAACATAACGGTAGAAGGGACAATCAGTATAAGACGCCTAGTACAATGTAACCTGTTATATTTAAGGGACATTTTTCTAAATGAGCTCAAGATCTAAAGGAGCCCATTCATGTTGATCCAGAGGAAGGCAAAAACCCCATGAGGCAAAAGGTCCCATATTAGGGGAAAAATTCCTTCCCGACCCCACAAGTGGCGATCAGACTAGTTCCCTGTATCAACGTCCCATCACCGAATCAAGGATTATAATTAGTGATGAACGAGCGTGCTCATATGAATATGAGTGAGTATATTATATACACCGTCATCATACATAGTGGCAGGGTACCTGTATATTATACAGCTTACAATCTAAAAGAAGGAAGCACAGGAGACACAATCCTGCTCAGAGGAGCTCACAGTCTAGGAACATTGTCCTCACCCCTTAATGACTTTATAACAATATTTCTAGGTACAAATAAAGATTATAGAAAATATTAATTATCTGCCCAACAGAAAATCTAGGGGAAAAAAATAAGGGCAGAAATATCATTGATGAAAAATGGAAATGGAAAAATAAATAAGTCTGGTCATTGAGGGGTGAAGGCTTACAGTGTAATATTACATCATTAATATCTAGAGAGGATTCCTGCCTGTCACGGCTCACAATGAACTAACATGATAGGATAAACCTCGCTCCCAGGAGCTTACAATCTAAAGAATGGAATCCTCTCAATCATCACATATCAACAATAAGAAAAATAACCAGAACCTTTTATGACCAACAGCTTTTAGAAAAACCCTGCAGCTGCATGCAGCCATGAGTGGTGGAAGCTCGGGATCTCCATGTACTTCACCAAAAAAAGAACGAATAAATGCTCAGGTGTGAAGCCGGAGAAGGCGCGAGAATTCACAGCAAAAAAGGTGCAGACTGTAAATCCACTCATGGGAAAAGATAAAACGTCAGTGGTCATAAAAAGGATTCTACACTGTCATCATACAGAAATATGCAGGTACCCTGACACCTAAGCTTACAGTCTAAAAGAAGGACGTCATAGAGGATGTTCACCCTGTGTCTTTTTCAACTATTTTTAAAGTGGGTCTGCTGATAAAAACGGTGGAAAAAGAGCCAACAAAAGGCTGTAATCTTCCTATTGATTTGTATGCAAAAATTATATCAGGCCCATTTAATCAGGGTGTTTTTGTCAAATTTCTGGCATAAAACACCTTGAAATATGCAGAATTTTTGCACAACTCGAAAGTGCACAAAAGTTTTGCAACTTTTTCTATTTTTTACGCCACTCCTGGCCAACTCCACCAAGTTTTAGAAAAGTGAGTGTAGCTAGGGGAGGGCAGGGCAGGACCAAGTGCGTCCATGTAATTCATAATAATTAGCGCAACGAAGGTGGAATAAATTGCACCAAAAATGTACTCCAGTCTCTGACTAGAGTAACACTTCTGGCGCTGGGGTACGGCTGTTAAAAGATGCACCAAATTCATTAAAAGACACACGCCTCTTAATGAATTAGACGCTTCTACTGCAGTGCAGACATCATCAAGAATGCCGTACAAAACGCCAGTCCTGATGAATCGGGCCCATAATCTACATTTTTCACACAAAGATATCCAAGGCACCAGGTGACTAGCTCAATAAACTTTGTGATTAGTTACAGAAATGAAAAATGAAAAGACTACAAATGTGATATCTCTATTATATGGCTTAATAAAGGTCTTCTGTGGCCAAAACGTCACATTTTAATTTTTGCATGCTGTAACTAATAAATAAAGTTATTCACAGAGGAAGAGGACTAGATCTCTAAGGTCAGGGTCAGACGGCCATATGTTCTGTCATGTGAGAGAATTGGTCCTTTTATGCTAATGATACTCTGAGCAAACTCTGTCAGTGTGGGACCCCCTAAATGTCAATATTGAGGTCGATATTGAGTTTTAGGATTGCTACTTCCAATTAATGACTGTAGAGTACTGTCCTCTTCCTCTATGAAGAAGGTATTTATATATAAGGTCTTAAAAACTCCTAGAAAATCACCAAAAAAAGAAGCAAGTCCTGAAGGATATTCTGTATGAAAATAGGTGTTTTTGACCACTTTAAAAAGACGCAGTATGAACAAACCCCTAGTCCATGAATGTCCTCGTCTGGTGATTTCTTCATCTGGTGATGTCCTCGTCTGGTGATGTACTCGTCTGGTGATATCCTCGTCTGGTGATATCTTGGTCTTTGATGATGAGACACTACTATCAGGCTTTAGAAGGAAGCTTGTATCTGGTCTCTCATATAAAGCTATAGAGGGAATTGAAAGCAGAGATTTTTTATTAGCATGCATACATCATGGAAAAGTTGTGTTATTAGGTCCATAAACAAACAGTGTGATGCCCCCACAACCTCCACACAGTATGATACCCACAAGCCCTTCACACATTATGATGGCTTCAACATGGTATTTTAGCCCTAATAAATCCCCTGACACACACAGAGCACAGCTCCCCTATTTACAGTGTGATGGCCCAAAAACACCCCCACACGGTATGATGGCCACCCAAGCACTCCTGAAGGACCCCACAACCCCCACACAGGATTATGACAAGCCACAGCCCTCACTAAACCTAATGAGATCCCAAACATTATCAGGGCCACCACAACCCCCACACAGAATCTGGCCTCCGCACAAGTACTGAGTGATCAATTAAAAAATGAAAAGGTATTCACCTAGCCTCATTCCATCAATCCACTGTCCCCCATTCTATACAACGTGTGGACTGAGGTCCGTGCAGCAGACATGAACACCCCCTGAGGAAGCGGTCTCACACCAACGCGAAACGCGCGTCGGGGCACATATCCAGGACCTGGACGGACTATTACAAACTTCTATGGGTAAATAATTCCCTTATAATATTATATACATGTTTAGTATTGCGGGATATTGGGGCACGATGTGCTGTTGAGTAGGTGATGGTGCATCACTGGAATACATATACCTAATGCACATCGGAACCAAGTACTGATATGCATGTGCATAGAGGTTATAGGTTACAAAGTACCGCAACTATATGTTATTGAATGTTCCGCCCAGTGAACCTGGAATATTAGTCGCACCTTGTATTTAGTCACTAATTACAACTATTGTACCATTATTTATGATGATCTTCTAGTGGATTCTATATTTCCAATAAACTATTTTTATGGTATTTCTTTTGTTCAGCTATTGTTTGACTCTTGTTTCTCCTATGTTAAGTCTATGCTATTGAGTCGCTGCACATGATAATTTACTGACGTACCTTGTTTATAGACATGATGCTTAGTTGAGACTCAGATGCACATGGTGAATGAGGGAACTGGGAGCCACAATTGTGTTTAACTGTATCTGCATCCTGAGTTCAGATCCTGTAGTCTCTCTATCACGGGCGCATGAGGAGCTCTCTATAGTAGATGGTGGCTGCTGTAGATATCTGGTGCACTCCTCTCCCTCTTTGCATACTATGGCTCCACAAACTTCTTCTTTCAGCCTCTTTGTTTCCTGTTGAACAATGATCAGCTCCAGCAGTGTAGAACTTTTTATGCAACTAGATCATTGTGATGTCATAGAATGCTGTGATGTCATAGAATCCTGTGATGTCATAGAATGCTGTGACGTAATGAAATGCTGCGATGTTGTGTGTTGTGTGGCTTTCTGATGTCATCGACTATTGAGTTGTTCTGTAATGTGATGCTTTGATTTTATATGTTGTCACAGCCCATAAAATGTCCCAAGTTCCCCTACTGAAGTCCCTTAGTGTTCTTTCCTACTACAACATCCTTTTCATTTCCCTCATAGAGTATGATCCCCTCAAAAATCCGCTCTACACACAATATGATACCCTCACACAGTATGATGTCAGCTCCCACCAAACACAATATGTTGCCCCTACAGCAATCCCTCCATTTTACAATTACTTTCCAGCAGCCCCACACACAATGTGAACCACCACAATATGATGATGTCCCCACAGAGATTGATTCCCCCATTTCACTCCCCCCCCAGCACAGTACGATGCACCCCCAGCCTCCCTCACACAGTATGATGTCCCGACAGTCCTCCACACAGTATGATTTCCCATACTGCCCTCCTTCAAAAACAAAAAAACTTAGTGGAAAAAAAAAATCCAGCTCACTGCAGTAGAATCCAATGGCCATGCACAGAAAGAAGTTTGTGTTAGCAGCAAATGAGCGATATCAAAGAAGGGAAGGTATCCAGCAGCAGATCCATTGGTGAAAAATTATTTAAAAACAAAAATCTTTAATGTGTGACATGGTTAAAATTATGGCATAATACCATTAATTTAGAAAAAAGGCAAGTAACCCCGGAAACTCATGGCCTTACGCATTTCAAACCGACTGGTTCCTCATCATAGTTCAGAGTGTGACACTCTGAATTATTATTAAGAACCAGTCCATTTGAAACGGGTAAGGCCATGAGTTTCCCGGGTTCAGGGGCTGGCTTGCCCTTTTTTTTAGACTGGGGGGCAATCACAAGGCAGTGGCCCTCGAGTTGCAGTCGCCCACCTTTGCCCTAGTTATTAGTGATAGGCGAGCACTAAAATGCTCGGGTGCTCGTTGCTCGGGTCGAGCAGATTGGAATACTCGGGTTCTCGGCCAGAACAACGAGCCCAATGTAAGTCTATGGGAGACCCGAGTATTTTTACCGCGATCCCCCCCGGGGGTCCTTCTAAGGTCTAAAAACATCTGAAAATGATTAAAACACTGCTCAAATGACACAGGGACATCATGGGGATCGCCCCTGGAAGCATTCCTGACTCCTAGTTCACAGCTTTAATAATTTTTTCCGAGATTCATGCCATTTTTCCCAATGCAACAAAAAACACACTAAAACGAATCCAAAACGGGTTTTGCTTGGAAATATGTCAAGGTACATCCTTTGCAGGTTAATGACTTGCCTGTAAGGCCAAATTATTAACCCCAGATCGAAATGTTCCTCCCCCACTTAGGCTTAGTTCAGAAGCTGCGTTTTTGAAGCGTTTTTCAACTTTAACATTGCTTTTAACCACTACAAATGCACTCACTGGGAAATGTCATTGTAACATTTAACACCCCTAGCTGGCCATGTGGTGTGTGACACATAAGCAGACCCATATTGCTTCATTTATGAAGGAGGGACTCTTAAAGTCACAGAGCCTATTTTAACTGGTGCATCAGGCGGCATTAATCTTCTTAAAGGGCCATTATTAAACGCTGGGTCTCCTAAACTGTTGCAGCCTATGCTGTGAGTGGATGGGCTGCCAAGAATTACGACGCACCACAATACCCCTTTCATAAGATGTCCAGGGGGGACTCCTGAAAAAGTGTTGCATTGAATTCAAGGCCTGCCCTGCTACCAATTCATATGCACCCCAATAAGCCTTTGAACCCACATACTGGATGGGCCCATGAAAATCCACTTCACAATATGCATTTTGTGCTCCATACTCCTTTGTTTTACACATTGGCAGCAAGGTCAGCCCTGCTGCATAGTCAGTCATATGCACCCCATTACTGTTATGATCTGGTGGCCTAGGAGCAGCATGAGACGTACCCTGGAGAAGGTGGTACCTGTACTGACCGCAGACCCTGAACTTAACACCGCAACTAGAAGTAGCCGTGGAATGTACCTATCACTCCCTAGACATCTCGACACAGCCGGAGGACTAATTACCCCTAGAGATAGAAAAGGGAAAACTATCTTGCCTCAGAGAAAATCCCCCAAAGGATAGACAGCCCCCCACAAATATTGACTGTGAGAGGAGAGGGAAAAAACATACACAGACTGAAATCAGAATTTAGCAAAGGAGGCCACTTCTAGCTAAATAGAAAGGATAGGACAGAGTACTATGCGGTCAGTATTAAAACACTAGAAAATATCCACCACAGAAAATATAAAATCTCCACATCTAACTAAAGATATGGAGGGTATATCTGCATCTCCAGAGATACCAGCTTGGCTAAACAAATCCTTATACAGACCAAGCTGGACAAGACAAAAACATGGAAAAGAACTGAACAATAAGGCCCACAGCATGTGGACTGCAGAAATCAGGGCCAGAACTTATCTTTGTTGAAATGAACAGCAAAGCAGGAGAGACCAGGCAGGGATGTGAATCCTCCAGGAACAATGGACAACTGGCACTGACTAAAGGGTCAAGCAAGACTAAATAGTCCAGTCAGATTTGCAAAAAGTGGACACACCTGATGAATGCTGGGATCCAGAGACAGCAGCGCTACCACTTATAACCACCGGAGGGAGCCTGTTGTGAATTCCGTTCTTGGGCTCCCTCCTGTGGTTATGAATGGTACTTTTGTGAGTTCTGCCCTTGGGCTCCCTCTGGTGGTTTCGAGTGGAACTGCTGCTCCTTGAGGTTCTGCAGCAGCTGCTTTCACTAATCGGCTCCACTGGCCTTGCTATTTAACTTGGCTCTGGTCTGTAGTCCATGCCAGCTGTCAATGTCCCAGGGTGGATTCAGTTTTCTCCTTGGATATTTCTCATGGCCTGTCCATTTCAGCAAAAGATAAGTTCTTGCTAGTTCTTTGTTAGTCCATCTGCTTTGGACTTTATTGCTCAGCTCATGTCGTGTTTCTTTTTGTCCAGCTTGTCATTATGATATATTCAGGCTAGCTGGAAGCTCTGGGGAAGCAGATTTGTAAACTCTGCATGGATTTTTAGTTTTAATACTGACCGCACAGTATCCTTTCCTATTTCTGTCTATCTAGATTAGAAATTGGCCTCCTTTGCTAAAATCTGTTTTCATTTCTGTGTATGTCTTTTCCCTCTCCACTCACAGTCAATATATGTGGGGGGCTATCTTTCCTTTTGGGAATTTCTCTGAGGCAAGATAGTTTTCTGTTTCCATCTTAAGGGGTAGTTAGTTCTTAGGCCGTGACGAGGCATCTAGGGAGAGTTAGGAACGTCCCACGGCTATTTCTAGTGTTGGTGTTAGGAGTAGGGTTTGCGGTCAGTAAAGTTACCACCTCCTCAGAGCTTGTCCCATGTTTCGTTTTACCCACCAGGTCATATCAGTGCTTCTCCGTAACCACCAGGTCATAACAGTACAGCTGGCCCACAATGTGTTGAATGCATCTCAAAAGAGGGAAAAGAAAGTTCTGAGCCATTTTTTTTTCCTTTGCAGCTTGTTTTGTCTTTTTTTTCCCCTTAATCTTTGGGTGGTTCCGGATTTTGGTGCTGATATGGAGGTTCAGGGTCTGTTCTCGCGTGTTGATCAGCTCGCTGCAAGGGTACAGAGTATCCAAGATTATGTTGTTCAGACTCCGGTTCTAGAGCCTAGAATTCCTATTCCTGATTTGTTTTCTGGGGATAGATCTAAGTTTCTGAACTTTAAAAATAACTGCAGATTGTTTTTTGCTTTGAGACCCCGTTCCTCTGGTGACCCCATTCAGCAGGAGAAGATTGTCATTTCTCTGCTGCGTGGAGACCCGCAGGACTGGGCATTCTCCCTAGAGCCAGGGAATCCTGCATTGCTCAATGTAGACGCATTTTTTCAAGCACTCGGACTGCTGTATGACGAACCTAATTCTGTGGATCAGGCAGAAAAAATCTTGCTGGCTCTGTGTCAGGGTCAGGAAGCAGCAGAAGTATACTGCCAGAAATTTAGAAAGTGGTCTGTGCTCACAAAATGGAATGAGGATGCCCTAGCAGCTATTTTCAGAAAGGGTCTTTCTGAAGCCCTTAAAGATGTTATGGTGGGGTTCCCCATACCTGCTGGTTTAAACGAATCAATGTCTCTGGCCATTCAGATTGATCGGCGCCTGCGCGAGCGTAAGGTTGTGCACCATATGGCGGTGTCCTCTGGGCTGAGTCCTGAGCCTATGCAATGTGATAGGATTTTGACTAGAGCAGAACGGCAGGAATTCAGACGTCAGAATGGGCTGTGTTTTTACTGTGGTGACTCTACTCATGCTATTTCTGATTGCCCGAAGCGTACTAAGAGGGTCGCTTGGTCTGTTACCATTAGTACTGTACAGCCTAAATTTCTCTTGTCTGTTACCCTTATTTGCTCATTGTCGTCCTTTTCTGTAATGGCATTTGTGGATTCTGGCGCTGCCCTGAACTTAATGGACTTAGAATTTGCCAAGCGCTGTGGTTTTTCCTTGGAGCCTTTGCAGAGTCCTATTCCCTTGAGGGGGATAGATGCTACGCCATTTGCCAAGAATAAACCTCAGTACTGGACACAGTTGACCATGTACATGGCTCCAGCACATCAGGAAAATATTCGTTTTTTTGGTGTTGCATAATTTGCATGATGTTGTTGTGCTGGGTTTTCCATGGTTGCAGCTACATAATCCGGTGCTGGATTGGAAATCTATGTCTGTGACTAGTTGGGGTTGCCAAGGGATGCATTGTGATATTCCTTTGATGTCAATTTCCTCTTCCCCCTCTTCTGAAGTTCCTGAGTTTTTGTCGGATTTCCAGGATATATTTGATGAGCCCAAGTCCAGTTCCCTACCTCCTCATCGGGACTGTGATTGTGCTATTAACTTGATTCCAGGCTGTAAGTTCCCTAAGGGTCGACTCTTCAATCTGTCTGTGCAAGAGCATGCCGCTATGCGGAGTTATGTAAAGGAGTCCTTAGAGAAGGGGCATATTCGCCCGTCTTTGTCACCGTTGGGAGCGGGGTTCTTTTTTGTTGCCAAGAAGGATGGCTCCTTGAGGCCCTGTATAGATTATCGCCTTCTCAATAAGATCACGGTCAAATTCCAGTACCCTTTACCTTTGCTTTCTGATTTGTTTGCTCGGATTAAGGGGGCTAGCTGGTTTACCAAGATCGACCTTCGAGGGGCGTATAATCTTGTTTGTATTAAACAGGGCGATGAATGGAAAACAGCATTTAATACGCCCGAAGGCCATTTTGAATATCTTGTGATGCCTTTCGGGCTCTCTAATGCTCCATCTGTGTTTCAGTCCTTTATGCATGATATTTTCCGGGATTATCTGGATAAGTTCATGATTGTATATTTGGATGATATTTTGTTTTTTTCCGATGATTGGGAGTCTCATGTGAAGCAGGTCAGGATGGTATTTCAGATCCTTCGTGCTAATGCATTGTTTGTGAAGGGGTCTAAGTGCCTTTTTGGAGTTCAGAAGGTTTCTTTTTTGGGTTTCATTTTTTCTCCCTCGGCTATTGAAATGGACCCTGTTAAGGTCCAAGCCATTCATGATTGGACTCAACCCACATCTGTGAAGAGCCTTCAGAAATTTTTGGGCTTTGCTAATTTTTATCGCCGCTTCATTGCTAATTTTTCTAGTGTGGTTAAACCTCTGACCGATTTAACGAAGAAAGGTGCTGATGTGGTGAATTGGTGGGAGGAGTAGGGTTTGCGGTCAGTAAAGTTACCACCTCCTCAGAGCTTGTCCCATGTTTCGTTTTACCCACCAGGTCATATCAGTGCTTCTCCGTAACCACCAGGTCATAACAGGAGCCCAAGAGCAGAATTCACAACACATTACACTTTGGAACCCACATACTGGATGGGCCCATGAAAATCCACTTCACAATATGCATTTTGTGCTCCGTACTCCTTTGTTTTACACATTGGCAGCAAGGCCAGCCCTGCTGCATAGTCAGTCATATGCACCCCAATAAGCCTTTGAATTCACATACTGGATGGGCCCATGAAAATCCACTTAACAATATGCATTTTGTACTCCCGTACTCCTTTGTTTACACATTGACAGCAATGTCTGCCCTGCTGCATAGTCATATGCACCTCATTACGCCTTGGAACCCACATACTGGATGGGCCCATGAAAATCCATTTTTTTTTTAATGGTATGATGGTTACCTCTTTGCAGAATTACTTACAGAAGAATTTTGCATTTTTATTTGCCAGGTTTTTAACACTAAGGTTCAGATACGGTTTTAAAGAAGACTAATACTTGCAATACAACGCAATTTTATTGCAAAGTACAAAATTCAAGGAATAGTATGATTGAATAGTATGAGTGCATACACTTTTGTATATGTTAACATACAAAGGTTAAGTACATATAAGGATTAAATACATATAGTGATTAAGTATATATAAAGATTAACTACATACAGTATACTTACATCATCACCAAGAGGCTTTTAAACATCATCCATCTGGAATATCAGAGAAGCAACACCAAGACAGAGAACCCCTGGGAGATTACCTACACTGCATGGGTGTCCCCAATTATGCAGGTATGAACACACTGTACATGTACAGGTACCCCAGTTTTTGCATCTGTCTTAGTCCTGTTTCTCTGGTCTTATACAGTCATATGAAAAAGTTTGGGCACCCCTATTAATCTTAAGCTTAATGTTTTATAAAAACTGTTTTTTTTGCAACAGCTATTTCAGTTTCATATATCTAATAACTGTTGGACACAGTAATGTTTCTGCCTTGAAATGATGTTTATTGTACTAACAGAAAATGTGCAATCTGCATTGAAACAAAATTTCACAGGTGCATAAGTATGGGCACCCTTATCATTTTCTTGTTTTAAATACTCCTACCTACTTTTTACTGACTTACTAAAGCACTTTTTTTGGTTTTGTAACCTCATTGAGCTTTGAACTTCATAGCCAGGTGTATGCAATCATGAGAAAAGCTACTTAAAGTGGCCACTTGCAAGTTGTTCTCCTGTTTGAATCTCCTCTGAAGAGTGGCATCATGGGCTCCTCAAAACAACTGTCAAATGATCTGAAAACAAAGATTATTCAACATAGTTGTTCAGGGGAAGGATACAAAAAGCTGTCTCAGAGATTTAACCTGTCAATTTCCACTGTGAGGAACATAGTAAGGAAATGGAAGAACACAGGTACAGTTCTTGTTAAGGCTAGAAGTGGCAGGCCAAGAAAAACATCAGAAAGGCAGAGAAGAAGAATGGTGAGATCAGTCAAGGACAATCCTCAGACCACCTCCAGAGAGCTGCAGCATCAACTTGCTGCAGATGGTGTCACTGTGCATCGGTCAACTATACAACGCACTTTGCACAAGGAGAAGCTGTATGGGAGAGTGATGCAAAAGAAGCCGTTTCTGCAAGCACGCCACAAACAGAGTCGGCTGAGGTATGCAAACGCACATTTGGAGAAGCAAATTTCTTTTTGGAAGAAGGTCCTGTGGACTGATCAAACCAAGATTGAGTTGTTTGGTAATACAAAAAGGCGTTATGCATGGCGGCAAAAAAACACAGTGCGTTGTATAGTTGACCGATGCACAGTGACACCATCTGCAGCAAGTTGATGCTGCAGCTCTCTGGAGGTGGTCTGAGGATTGTCCTTGACTGATCTCACCATTCTTCTTCTCTGCCTTTCTGATGTTTTTCTTGGCCTGCCACTTCTAGCCTTAACAAGAACTGTACCTGTGTTCTTCCATTTCCTTACTATGTTCCTCACAGTGGAAATTGACAGGTTAAATCTCTGAGACAGCTTTTTGTATCCTTCCCCTGAACAACTATGTTGAATAATCTTTGTTTTCAGATCATTTGACAGTTGTTTTGAGGAGCCCATGATGCCACTCTTCAGAGGAGATTCAAACAGGAGAACAACTTGCAAGTGGCCACTTTAAGTAGCTTTTCTCATGATTGCATACACCTAGCTATGAAGTTCAAAGCTCAATGAGGTTACAAAACCAAAAAAGTGCTTTAGTAAGTCAGTAAAAAGTAGGTAGGAGTATTTAAAATAAGAAAATGATAAGGGTGCCCATACTTATGCACCTGTCAAATTTTGTTTGAATGCAGATTGCACATTTTCTGTTAGTACAATAAACCTAATTTCAAGGCAGAAACATTACTGTGTCCAACAGTTATTAGATATATGAAACTGAAATAGCTGTTGCAAAAAAAACAATTTTTATAAAACATTAAGCTTAAGATTAATAGGGGTGCCCAAACTTTTTCATATGACTGTATAGAGATTTACACTATGTAGTAACTCTAGTTTCACCCCGCCCTTCAAGTGGCCAGCTTTCAAGGTTGTATGAAACTGAGATATCATGTAGTCATCAGACGAGGGGCCATAAACCCCTAGAATATAGAAGCCACAATGATTTAGACCAAACCACCACAGGCAGAGTTTCAGTAAACCTTAATGTTTTACAATGACAAACAGAAAACACATAGAGGCTTAGATCTGTTTGTGAAGTGAATAAACAAACATTTCTCAAGATTGTGTCACTATGAGCATTGTCTGTCACATCTGTAAAAGTTTTACAAGAAATGCAGCTATGTAATTGTCTGAATACATTCGGTATACAGTATTTTACTCTGGATTCCAAATCGCCATTTGTATATTCGCCATTTGTACATTTCATGCAGCCCAAGTTATGGCTCTCAAGGAGAGAAACTAATATAGTGGACTAAGAAATATTTGTAATGAACTACTGAGCCAAACTAACAGCATTGCTTTATCAAATTTATATGAAGTGTATTGTGTCCAATGTGAGCAACCAGGCAACACAAAAATGAGCTTTTCAAGTGAGCTCTATAAGGTACACAAATGTTATGAAGTCTTTGCCAACAAGGATGTGGTTTCACCAATGGGGGGTACCTTTTTAAAAAATATACTATTGCCATCACAGCCCCCCTTGCCCAAAATTCTGTGGCCTATAACAGTACAGAACACGTTCACCCAGGTCATGTAGTCGGAGATAAGGAAGAGACATTGCAGGAAACAGAGTTAAGAAGTAGCCCAATGTAGGGGTGTGGGTCTCTGTGACTTGTAATGGAGTGCATGAGCTGACAAACAATTGGCCAATGGGGGGTCATTTTTTTAATAAATAAAATAGTGTCATCACAGCCCCCTTGCCCAAAATTCACTGGCCTATAACAGTACAAAGCACGTTCATCCTGGTCATCTAGTGGCAGGTAAAAAAGAGACTTTGCAGGAGACAGAGTTAAGTAATAATAATAATAATAATCTTTATTTTTATATAGCGCTAACCTATTCCGCAGCGCTTTACAGTTTTTGCACACATTATCATCACTGTCCCCGATGGGGCTCACAATCTAAATTCCCTATCAGTATGTCTTTGGAGTGTGGGAGGAAACCGGAGAACACCCACGCAAACACAGGGAGAACATACAAACTCCTTGCAGATGTTGTCCAAGGTGAGGTTAGAACCCAGGACTCCAGAGCTGCAATGCTATCCACTGAGCCACCGTGCTGCCCCAATGTAGGGGTGTGGGTCTCTGAGACTTGTAATGGAGTGCCTGGCCTGACAAGCACTTGCTCATGGGGGGGTAAATTTTTAAAAAATATTTCATGTGGATCATAGACACCGTTTCCAAAAAATTGACTGTCTGTAGCAGCACGGAACACGTGAACCCTGGTGATCTAGTGGTGCAGAATGAGGAGACATTGCTGAAGGCCTCATTAAAACCTAGGCCCAATGTTAAGGATTGTGTCTCCTACTTTTGTAATGCCCATACAGTAAGTGTATAAGCTGACAAACATTTCCCAAAGGGGGATACATTTATTAATAACATAGTATGGGCATCCTAGACACTCTTGCCAAAAAATTGACTGTGTGTAGCAGCACTGTGTCATGTCGGACGCTGTTCAGACCAGGTCGTTCGACTGACAGCGGTAAATCCGCTTTTGACCACTATGTGCTCATTGGCGTCGGCTAGATTCTATCTAGCTGTTCCGGGGTTAATTTACCTGATCCTCGGATTGGAAGCTGGGCCATGCCCATTGCCTTTAAATAGTTCTCCTGATCATTGGGCGTCGCCGATTATAGCTTCTGTCTTGTGCGTTGTTATCTCGGTCTGGAGTGGAGAGCTGGTTCTTGGAGATTCGTTGCTGGTGGTGTATTTTCCTTTGTCTTATTTACTCCTTCCTATATTTGTATTTATTTTGCCCTGCACATTTATAGTGTATTCCTGAGTGACTGCGGCGTGGTGTATATTTTCCTTTATCCTTGTCTGTGCTTACCGTGGGTATTGGTGTATTACCTCTTCACTGGGTGGTGGGCCGAGGTTTCAGCCTAGGGTTGAAACAGGAGACAGGGTGAGGTTCGAGGCCTGGACATGCACACCATCAGTGTAAACTCCAGGTAGAGGGTCAGTCAGGATTTCCCTAGTCTGAGGGAAATTGCAGGGGCCCGGGTTATTAGCTCTCGCTCACCTAGTCTCCCTGTGACATTATAATCGTCCCAACAACAAAAAAAGAAAAAAAAAAGGGTTTCTTTTTTTTGTGTTTTGTCATGGATCCTATGACTTCCATAACCCGCCAGTTGGAGGCGCTGTCCCTACAGATCACTGAGTTGAGGGGGGCAGTACAGCAACAGGGACTAGCAGTATCTAATGTGCAAGCTGGAGCGACAGGAAGAGTTGCTGAGCCTAAATTCCCTTTGCCTGAAAAATTTGCTGGGGAACGCAGTAAATTTGTTTCTTTTCGTGAAGCTTGCAAACTATATTTCCGTATGCGCCCGATCTCCTCGGGTAATGAGGCTCAGCGTGTGGGCCTGGTGTTGTCATTGTTAAGCGGGGATCCCCAAGCATGGGCGTTTTCTTTGCCATCTGATTCTGCTGCATTTGACTCTGTGGAGAGTTTTTTTTCCTCTCTTGGAAAAATCTACGATGAACCTGACAGAATGGCTCTAGCAGAATCTAAGATACGCACTATTCGCCAGAGGGAGCGAGTTGCAGAGGATTACTGTTCTGAATTTTGTCGCTGGGCGATCGATACACAATGGAATGATCCAGCATTGCGGAGTCAGTTTATTCATGGGGTTTCTGGAAGGGTTAAAAAAGCCCTTCTGGTGTACGAGACTCCTGCTTCTCTAGATTCCGCTATGAGTCTGGTTGTCCGCATTGATCGCCGTTTGCGTCGGGGGGAGCATGAGACACCGCCTATGGGAGAGGGTTTAGGTTCACGTGAGGTTGCTGCAGGTGAGCCCACGGAGCCTATGCAAATCGCAGGGGTGTCACATGTGAAGCGTTGAGCCCCTGAGCTCAGGAAGCAGGGAGCCTGTTTTTACTGTGGTAAAACTGGTCACTCCTCTCTCTCAGGGGGAGATTACTGAATTTGTGGCTGAGGTGAAACTCCACATTGGGGTTCTACATTCCGAGCGGGTTACATGTAAGGTGCTCAGGAATCTTCCTGCTCAGGTGGTTTTCGGTTTTCCTTGGTTGTCTATGCACAACCCGGTAATTGACTGGAAACCTCAGGACATAATTCAGTGGAGCGAGTTCTGCCAGGAGAATTGCCTGGCCACATGTGTGGCTGCGGTGACTTCAAGCTTTCCGGAGTCACTTCTGGATTTTGTGGATGTGTTCTCTGAGAAGGGTTGTTCAGAGTTGCCGCCACATCGTCCCTATGACTGTTCTATCAGGTTTAAACCAGGGGCCAAGTTGCCTAAAGCAAGGATGTTTAACATCTCCGGTCCGGAGAGACAAGCGTTAAAAGATTATATTGCTGAAAGCTTGAGCAAAGGGCACATCAGGCCGTCATCCTCGCCGGTGGCAGCAGGCTTCTTCTTAGTGAAGAAGAAAGATGGCGGATTACGCCCGTGTTTGGACTTCAGGGAGTTGAACCAGATTACGGTTCGTGATCCATACCCTATGCCACTGATACCAGATTTGTTCAACCCGGTGGCGGGTGCTAAGTGGTTTACCAAGCTTGACCACAGGGGGGCGCACAACCTCATAAGAGTCCGTCAAGGTGATGAGTGGAAGACGGCTTTTAATACCCCTGAGGGTCATTTTGAAAATTTGGTGATGCCATTTGGGTTGACTAACGCACCAGCAGTGTTCCAACATTTCATCAATGATGTGTTCTCGCATGTTTTGGGGAAATTCGTTATCGTGTACCTAGATGACATTCTCATATATTCTTGCGACCGTGATGCTCATTTAGATCATGTCAGGCAGGTGTTACAGCTTCTCAGAGAGAATAAGCTGTATGCTAAACTTGAGAAATGTGTATTTTTTGTTCAGGAGTCGCCTTTCTTGGGTTATATTGTGTCTGCTTCTGGTTTTAAAATGGACGTCGCTAAGGTGCAAGCGGTGCTGCATTGGGAATGTCCTGATAACCTGAAAGCACTTCAGCGGTTCCTTGGGTTTTCTAACTACTATAGGAAATTTATCAAGGATTTTTCCGTCATTGCTAAACTGCTAACTGACATGACTAAAAAGGGTACCAATTTCTCCGTTTGGCCTGAGGCTGCTGTGCGCGCATTTGAATTTCTTAAGAACAGTTTTGTTTCAGCCCCCATTCTTGTGCAGCCAGACGTATCTAAACCCTTTGTCGTGGAAGTCGATGCGTCTGAGGTTGGTATGGGGGCGGTACTATCTCAAGGCTCATCTTTGAGTGGTTTGCGTCCGTGCGCCTATTTCTCCAAGAAACTGTCGTCCGCCGAACGTTACTACGATATCGGCAACAGGGAGTTGTTGGCTATTAAGTTGGCCTTTGAGGAATGGCAACACTTCTTGGAGGGGTCGGTACATCAGGTTACTGTTATTACCGATCATAAGAATCTGCTGTATTTGGAGTCAGCCAAGCGTCTGTCCCCCAGGCAGGCTCGCTGGGCATTGTTTTTCACGCGGTTCAATTTTGTTGTCACTTACAGACCAGGGTCTAAAAACACTAAGGCGGATGCTCTGTCCAGGTGTTTTCCGGGGGGAGAACCTCGGGAGGATCCAGTACCCATCCTCCAAAAAGGGTGTTGTGGTTTCGGCTCTCACTACCGAGGTTGTGGCTGAGATTGCCGAGGCTCAGGAGGAGGTACCATCTGAGCTTCCCATCAACAAATCTTTTGTACCGCTTCATCTCCGCTTAAAGGTTTTGGCGGAGCATCATGATGCTGTCCTGGCTGGCCACCCAGGGCTTAGAGGTACCTTGGAGTTGGTGTCACGTCGGTTTTGGTGGCCCAAGATCCGACAGGACGTGGTCTCATACGTGTCAGCTTGTACCACGTGCGCTAGGGCTAAGATGCCCCGCTCCCGTCCTGTTGGCACACTACTTCCTCTTGAGGTACCTAGTAAGCCATGGACGGAAATCTCCATGGATTTCATCACTGATTTGCCCTCATCAGCTGGGAACACGGTCATCTTGGTGATAGTTGATCGGTTTTCAAAAATGTCGCACTTTGTGTCTTTGCCTTCATTGCCTAACGCTAAGACTCTGGCTCAGGTATTTGTGCAGGAGGTGGTCAGACTTCATGGGGTTCCATCTGACATCGTGTCTGATAGGGGGTCTCAGTTTGTGGCAAAATTTTGGAAAGCATTTTGCTCACGGCTGGGGATCAAGTTGTCTCATTCTTCGGCGTTTCATCCTCAGTCAAATGGTCAGACTGAGCGTATGAACCAAAATTTGGAACAATACTTACGCTGCTTTGTCTCTGATAACCAGGAGGAGTGGTCTACGTTCCTTCCTTTGGCTGAGTTTGCCATCAATAATCACCGCCAGGAGTCATCTGGGGCGTCTCCGTTTTTTTGTGTTTACAGGCTACATCCTCAATTTTGTACTTTGAGTCAGAGGGGCTCTTCCGGCGTTCTGGAGGAGGACCAGTTAGGAGCACAATTGTCGTCAGTCTGGAGGAGAGTTAAACAGCGCCTGTTGAGTGTGGGTGCTGGGTACAAATGTGTGGCTGACAGTAGGCGTGTGCCAGGTCCGGACCTGAGTGTGGATGACTGGGTGTGGTTATCCACAAAAAACATAAGACTCAAAATACCGTCCCTTAAATTGGGTCCACAGTTTATTGGTCCATTTAAGGTCACCGCCGTCATTAACCCAGTAGCGTACCGATTGGAGCTCCCTACGGTGTATGATACACAACGTGTTCCACAGGTCTCTTCTAAAGAAGGTGGTGGGTTCTGTGGACGCAGCGCCTATGCCACCTCCAGTCTTGGTGAATGGTAATTTGGAATTTGAAGTCTCCAAGGTGGTTGACTCTCGTGTAGTGCGCCGCACTTTACAGTACTTGGTTCACTGGCGTGGTTATGGGCCTGAGGAGAGGTCCTGGGTACCAGCCTCGGACATTCATGCGGATGGCTGGTCAGGTTTTTTCATCGTCGCCATCCAGACAAGCCGGGTCCTATAAGCCGTGAGGGCCCTGTGGTCCCTCATGGAAGGCGGGGTACTGTCATGTCGGATGCTGTTCAGACCAGGTCGTTCGACAGACAGCGGTAATTCCGCTTTTGACCACTATGTGCTCATTGGCGTCGGCTAGATTTTATCTAGCTGTTCCGGGGTAAATTTACCTGATCCTCGGATTGGAAGCTGGGCCATGCCCATTGCCTTTAAATAGTTCTCCTGATCATTGGGCGTCGCCGATTATAGCTTCTGTCTTGTGCGTTGTTATCTTGGTCTGGAGTGGAGAGTTGGTTCTTGGAGATTCATTGCTGGTGGTGTATTTTCCTTTGTCTTATTTACTCCTTCCTATATTTGTATTTATTTTGCCCTGCACATTTATAGTGTATTCCTGAGTGACTGCGGCGTGGTGTATATTTTCCTTTATCCTTGTCTGTGCTTACTGTGGGTATTGGTGTATTACCTCTTCACTGGGTGGTGGGCCGAGGTTTCAGCCTAGGGTTGAAACAGGAGACAGGGTGAGGTTCGAGGCCTGGACATGCACACCATCAGTGTAAACTCCAGGTAGAGGGTCAGTCAGGATTTCCCTAGTCTGAGGGAAATTGCAGGGGCCCGGGTTATTAGCTCTCGCTCACCTAGTCTCCCCGTGACACACTGAACACATGAACCCTAGTGATGTAGTGGTGGGAAATGATGAGAGGTGGAGGAAGTCCTCATAAAAAAGTAGGCCCAATGTCAATGAGCTGGTCTCCTTGACTTGTAATGTCCATACACTAAGTGCATGGGCTGTCAAACATTCCCCCATGGAGGGGTTATTTAAAAAAAAAAAATATTTACGGGCATCATAAACACCTTGCAAAACTGTAAAGTGGTTTCCTACACAGTTGCCGCTGGAAAGGCGCATTTTTTTGTTTAAAAAAAATGGCGGACGAATCGTTGGATGAAGTGATCAGGAAAAGGGGCATGGTGATGATAGGAATGGGAACATACATGTTATTGATATAACAGCGGTGGCTATGGGAGGTATGAGATCCAGGATACAGCCTACAATGATTGATCGTTTATCTACCACCAATTACCAGAATGTGTTTCATGCCAATCAGAAGATCGGTGTAACAGATGTGCGTGTTTGACTCAGCCTAAAAAATGCCTGTCAAAAATATGTTGCCAAAGACGCACGTGTCTGTCTAAAGGGCAAAGTGCAACATGTTCGTGAGATGCTGAATTAGAGAAAGCAGATCAGTGTTGGAGGAAAACCAAACAAACTGATGGATGCTTGTGAAAAACTAAGTTTAAAGAAGAGTGCACCGTCTGTAACTATAAACACACCCGTGGCACAAGCTTCTTCATTTTCACCCATGCATATTACCAATAATATCCAAATATCACAGTCGAAAATTATTTGTTATAGTGTAACGAACACTGTTAAAGGAATGCCACTAAACGTAGATAACCACGACCCTGGGAAACACCAGATTTCCTCTTTATAAGATATGGACGATGATGGTATTGTTGAAGACTTTGAAATTTACAACATACACACCAAGAAGATGAAGATCACAGCTTCAAAACATGTGCAAAAAAGGCCGTGAATGTCTGGAAAATCATTTTCTCTTGGGCAAACTTTCCCTCTTACTAAAGTGGTACCGAAAGATGCATACACAGCTCTCATGTCTATTTAGCGTGAGATGGTTGAAAGATGATGTATTCTGTTTTGTCCATGTCCACTTTTTGAAAGCAAGCAGAAAAGAAGGATGAAATAGCATGAAGACGTGTGATTTTGGTCACTAAGGAGGTGATGTCAGGTACAGATAGGTAGATCTGCGTGTCATCGGCGTACTGATGATATAGCAAACCGTGCCATTATATCAGCTGTCCCAGGCCGAAGGTGTAGATGGAGAAGAGTAGGGGTCCTAGAACTGAGCCTTGGGGAACACCGAAAGACTGGGGTCGAAGTGAGGAGGTGGTGTGGGATAAGGAGACACAGAATAATAATAATAATAATTTTTATTTATATAGCGCCAACATATTCCGCAGCGCTTTACAAATTATAGAGGGGACTTGTACAGACAATAGACATTACAGCATAACAGAAATCACAGTTCAAAACAGATACCAGGAGGAATGAGGGCCCTGCTCGCAAGCTTACAAACTATGAGGAAAAGGGGAGACACGAGAGGTGGATGGTAACAATCGCTTTAGTTATTTGGACCAGCCATAGTGTAAGGCTCGGGTGTTCATGTAAAGCTGCATGAACCAGTTAACTGCCTAAGTATGTAGCAGTACAGACACAGAGTGCTATTAACTGCATAAAGTGTATGAGAACATGATGAGAGGAATCTGATCATGTTTTTTTTTTTTTACTGAATGTCCCTGTAACAGCCTGGTTGTTTTTTAAAGACTGTGCCGATAAACCCAAAAAGGCCATTTGCACCACTGGCCATGCCCGCAGCAGCAGGGGTAGCAAAAATCCCATCCTAACCACCACAAGCATGATCAGGCACATGTCAGCAAAGCACCTGACTTTGTTGATTGAACACAAGGCTCCATGAACAGTGTCTGCGGGTGATACCACTGCTTCTTCCGATGATGTGCGTGCAAGCCAATCCACTGTCCATGGTGCATTTTAAGATGCCTCATGCCCTGCATCTGCAGTTGCACACAAACTGAAATAGCACCATCAACAAGCATGTCCATGTCCCAGCGCAGCGTTCAATTGTCCATACCCCAGTCCTTGGAACACAAGCCGAAATACGCAGCCATCGCCACAGTACTAAATTCACACATTTGTCGTCTGCTTGCCCAGGAAATGTTGCATTTTAGGCCCGTGGGAGACGTAAGCTTTCCGTAACCTGATGGCGGTGACCATCACAAGGTTCTCGTTACCCAGCCGCCACAATTTTTCCCGGTCTGCCGTCACGACATCACACAAGCAAGCACGTGTCCCACAACATTACCCATGCCCTCCACAATGCTGTTATTGGGAAAGTCCACCTAACCACAGACACGTGGACAAGTGCTTGTGGTCAGGGACGGTACATCTCACTAACGGCACACTGGATTAAAGGTACCTTCACACGAAGCGACGCTGCAGCGATAGCGACAACGATGTCGATCGCTGCAGCGTCGCTGTTTGGTCGCTGGAGAGCTGTCACACAGACCGCTCTCCAGCGATCAACTATGCCGAGGTCCCCTGGTAACCAGGGTAAACATCGGGTAACTAAGCGCAGGGCCGCGCTTAGTAACCCGATGTTTACCCTGGTTACCAGCGTAAAATCTAAAAAAAACAAACAGCACATACTTACATTCACGTCCCCCTGCGTCCACTTCCTGACTGACTGAGCGCCGTACAGTGAGAGCAGAGCGGTGACGTCACCGCTGTGCTGCTTTCACTTTCACTTTGCGGCGCTGAGTCAGAGGAGGAAGCAGACTGCAGGGGACGCAATGTGAGTATGTGCTGTTTGTTTTTTTTACATTTTACGCTAGTAACCAGGGTAAACATCGGGTAACTAAGCGCGGCCCTGCGCTTAGTAACCCGATGTTTACCCTGGTTACCAGTGTAAAATATCGCTGGTATCGTTGCTTTTGCTTTCAAACACAACGATACACAGCGATCGGACGACCAAATAAAGTTCTGGACTTTATTCAGCGACCAGCGACATCACAGCAGGATCCTGATCGCTGCTGCGTGTCAAACGAAACGATATCGCTAGCGAGGACGCTGCAACGTCACGGATTGCTAGCGATATCGTTATAATGTCGTTTCGTGTGAAGGTACCTTAACATAGTGGAAGCCGGGACCCAGTCCGACTTTGGGATGGTGCACGTCCTCCAAACCCCGAGTATTGCAGGCCCTGCGTCAATCTGGGTTGCCCCCACAGTCTACAGCTCCTGCACCTTCTCCTCCTTCGCGTCCTCTTCAGCCTCCATCTCCGAAAGTAACACATCAGTCACAAGCTGGAAGCACTGCAGCACTGCCTCAGCCAAGCGGCAACAGGCTGTACTGAAGGTAATATGCTGTGACAAGCCGCACAATGATGAAGAGTTGTGGACAGCTCTGAAAGAGCAGGCAGATCTGTGGCTGACACCGCTCAACCTACAGCCAGGCATGGTCATGTGTGTGTAACACCTGCACTGGGAATTGTCAGGGCAGCTACTGGTATACTGGGACTTACAGACACTAAGAAGAGCTTTGCAGCTGCTGTTAAACAGGGACCTACAGACATTAGCAGATTTTCCTCTGAGCTGCAGTGGACTACAATTCCCAAGGACCCTTGGACTACAATTCCCAGGGACCCCTGTTTCAGTCAGATGACACAGCCTGGATTGCATGAGGAGGGACTTGGAGGGAGGAGCTGGGCAGAAAGTGAAAGCAAAAATTCAGAGAAAGAAAAGAGCGTGGCAACTTGCTGTGAGAGACTGAGCACGATGAATTTGCATCGCACCACGCTGCAGGGTTGCTGTCCCCTTGGATATACCCACGCTGCTGGAGAGAGCGTGGCTTTGTTTTACCCTCTGGAGCAAGTTGCATCAAGAACTTGGAGAGGTCTGCTGGCACTCCCACCATATAAATGACTGAATCCGGCCGCCCCGAGATGGTGTCCAGAGAACCATCCGACCGTTGGAGACGCGCAGTGATTGCCCTTTGAGACTTGTGGTCCTACCTGCGCTATTTACAGTGAGTACATTACAGCCCAGACTTTTGCCATTAACATTTGTCTAAGTGCTCAAACTGTTCTAATTTGCGCGCCAAAATCCGTGGCAACTGGGCCCCAACGTTTGGACTGAGTTAAACCGGAAGAAACAAAAAAAAAACCTGCTACGTTATACTTGCAGGGTTGAAGTAGAATTAGAGTGTGGCGTGTATATGACTTTGACAGAGCACAGTTACTTGTATTGCGAGTTATTCTTTTAAATCCATCTCATTTATGCTGCATAGCAATAAACCTATTAAACTGTTTTACTCCTGATCCCTGTGAGTGTGTACTGAGTGGAGTGTGGCAGGTGCTTCCCGAGTCAGCCCCTGGCAGAAGATAATAGTCCTTCTGCAGTCCCAGAGAGAGAGCTCCAATCAAGATTCGGGTGGAGGCACTGCGCCCTGGAGAGGTGAGACCTCTACCCAGTGTATCGTGGTAGTCCTAAAGGGGTGTTACATGTGACAATGGCTGGAACCTGGTGGCTGCTCTGTGTTGAGGCAAGCTCACACACGTGCCATGCCTGGCCCATGTGCTTAACCTCATTGTTGAACATTTTCAGAAAAGCGACATGGAGGTGCCAGCTCTGCTAGGAAAAGTACGAGGCTCTGCGTACCCATTTTAGAAAGTCAACTAGAGCTTCATCCGCCCTTACCGTGCTTCTGCAGCACTTGCAGCTTCTGGCTCACCGACTATTGCGTCATGTCCTCCCCATGCATTGGAACTCTACACTGCATATTTTGGAAAGGATTTGTGAGCAGAAGAAGGCATTTGCAGACTACCAGCATCAACAAGGCCATTATTCAGTTCTGACTTCACACATAAGATCTCAGGAGTGGACATGGATGTCAGACATATGTACCATCCTCCAAAACTTTGAGGAATTCACCAAGATGGTGATCGGCAATGATGCCATTATTAACATCTCCATCTTGCTTCTCTGTGTTCTAATATTAATATTTATAGTTATTTATATAGCGTCAACATATTTACAGTTTCAAACACAACAGTCCTAAGTAACAACGATAACAATAATACAATAGTTAAACAGAAATCAAACTACCATGCTTGTGACAGCTCACAATCTACACTAAGTAGCAACAATAACAATAATTAAACCCCCCCAAAAAACCTGCACGTGACAACTTACAATCTACAATGAGGTGGGGGAGAAAAAAACTACAGGGGAATGTATGTACAGTGATGTATTTACAATAATATTACTGAGGTTTGTCAAAAGTCGTGGAGGCCTGAGGACAAGGAGGAGGAGGAGGAGACCATGGTCAGTTGTCCTCTTGGTGAGGACATGGAAGTATCGACTGTTAGCAGTCTTGAATGCATGGCTGAGTTTATGTTACGCTGCCTTTCCCGTCACCCTCGCATTCTCGAAATTTTAGGTGATAGGCAATACTGATTGTTGTCAATTCTAGACCCAGGCTACAAGGAGAACTTTATATCTCTTATTCCAGAGGCAGACAGGTGTACTACAATGTTGGAGGACCATAGGGCCCTTCTTGCTGAATTATTAAAAAATTCCCATCTGAAAACGCTGGCAGAAGAGGTCACAGTTCGTTGGCCAAGCAAGGAGTACAGGTGAGAGAGACTCAACTCCAATCCAGCTGAGGCAGTGGAACACTGACAAAGTTTGGGGAGAGTTTTCTCAGACCCTCCTATCGCCTGGCCCTGAGGCGTGGGAGACTCTCACAAGGAGTGCTTTGTTTGAGAAAATGCTGAGGGAGTACCTTGCTGATCGTACTAATGTCCTCTGTCATTCCTCTGTGCCTTTTAATTATTGTTTTGCAAAGCTGAACACGGAACATGAACTGTCTCTCTCTACTGTGAACGTGCGCTGTACTCACGGTCATGGAGCGCACGGTGCCTCACTCTCTGGCGGTCACTGTGAACATGGCTCCTCACTTTCTGGCAGTAATGCTTTTATTGGTGGGAGCAAACGCCTTCGTAATACAGAGAAAGAGTACAACAACGCCCAAGCGTTCACACTCTGCACCTTAGACTTTCAGACTTTCTATGTGCGCAGTGACTGCTTCTAGGCAGAAGATGATGAAGATGGTAGTATTTGGAGCATTTAACACAGTCATGAAGCAGCCATAACAACTTGAATGAGAAGTATTTTTAACGAGATACCACACTGTTCGATATGTGGCCTGCATTTTTTAATTTTTTAAACTAAAATAGTGTACCGAACTAGGGTAACAGACAGCAAATAAAGCTGAATGTATGCCTGAATTTCCACAATTTGTAAGCCACAAATACATCAGACGTCTGACAGCGATAACACCCTGCCAAATATGTGGCCTGTATTTTTTTAAATGCAAAATAATGCTGTATATAAGTAGAGTAAGAGACAGCAAAAACAGTGGAAAACCAGCCTAAAATGCCCAAACTTGGAGCACGCAGATATATGAGGCCTGTCACGGAAATACCAAACTGCCAAATATGTGGCCTGTATTTTTTGTAATGCAAAATAGTGCTGTATATAAGTAAAGTAACAGACAGCAAAAAAAGTGGGAAACCGGCCTACAATGCCCAAACTTGGAGCACGCAGATATATGAGGCCTGTCACGGAAATACTACACTGCCAAATATGTGGCCTGTATTTTTGTAAAATGCAAAATAGTGCTGTATATAAGTAGAGTAACAGACAGCAAAAACAGTGGCAAAACGGCATAAAATGCCCAAACTTGGAGCACACAGATATATGAGGCCTTTTTTGGTGAATTTAAAACACAAAAAAAACAAACAGTGGCACAAGGCTAGCACACACAACTATGCTACGTATGCCTGACAAACTATGATTTATAAACAGGCCTCAGTCTGACAGAACAGACTGTATTTTTTTTTTTGGGGGGGTGAATTTTTGGGCAAAAAAAAATAAAAATGCAACTAGGTATATAGTAAATAAGCAGCAGCAGACAGTTATGGAGCTTTGGGAGGGATGCAGTGGGAGCTATGTACGCACATACAGTGCCTGCAGGCCTTGCACTGATGTGATGTGCCCTGACTACCTAGCGCTGCAAACTCGGGACCCACGAATTAGCCCTAAAAAGGACTATTGGTTTCTCAGGAGTTGTGGATTTAACAGTTGCAGACCTACACTAACTATAAAAACCACGATTCTGACCCTATCTCTGCAGCAGCTCTCCCTACTCTCGCTGAATCCGGAGCTGAATGCGGCGAGCAGGGCGGCGCCAGGTCTCTTATACTCGGGATGATGCTGTGCGGCCAAACCAATCACTGCACAACCACAACAAAGATGGCTGCGGCATTTCATGGCCTGGCAGACAATCCCTGCAGCGTGATTGGGTCTCTAAAGTCCGCCAAAAATGCTGGGTGGAGACACCAGTTACCGCTGAATAATCCCAGAAATGCTCGGTGCTCGGCGAGTACACCGAGTACACTGATACTCGGGCGAGTAAGGAGTAGTGGCGAGCAGGTTCGCTCATCACTACTACTTATCTCTGGCTGCTGCATTAACCCCTTCATGACCTTGGGATTTTCCGTTTTTCCGTGTTCGTTTTTCGCTCCCCTCCTTCCCAGAGCCATAACGTTTTTATTTTTCCATCAATATGGCCATGTGAGGGCTTATTTTTTGTGGGAAGAGTTGTCCTTTTGGAACGACTTCATTGGTTTTACCATGATGTGTACTAGAAAATGGGAAAAAAATTCCAAGTGCGGTGAAATTGCAAAAAAAGTGCAATCCCATGCATGTTTTTTGTTTGGCTTTTTTGCTAGGTTCACTAAATGCTAAAACTGACCTGCCATTATGATTATCCAGATCATTACGAGTTCATAGACACTAAACATGTCTAGGTTATTTTTTATCTAAGTGGTGAAAAAAATTCCAAACTTCGCTTAAAAAAAAAAAAAAAAAAAAAAAAAAAGCTCCATTTTCCGATACCCGTAGCGTCTCCATTTTTCGTGATCTGGGGTCGGGTGAGGGCTTATTTTTTGTGTGCCGAGCTGACGTTTTTAGTGATACTATTTTGGTGCAGATACGTTCTTTTGATCGCCTGTTTAGCGATCAGGTTAATCCTTTTTTTTTACAGATCGGGCGATTCTGAACGCGGCGATACCAAATATGTGTATATTTGATTTTATTTTTATTGTTTTATTTTGAATGGGCGAAAGGGGGGTGATTTAAACTTTTATATTTTTTTATTTATTTCATATTTTTTTAAACATTTTTGTTTACTTTTGCCATGCTTCAATAGCCTCCATGGGAGGCTAGAAGCTGACATAGACTGATCGGCTTTGCTACATAGCAGCGATCATCAGATCGCTCCTATGTAGCTTAATTACAGGCTTGCTATGAGCGCCGACCACAGGGTGGCGCTCACAGCAAGCCGGCATCAGTAACCATAGAGGTGAGACCTCTGGTTACTGTGCCGACGCATCACTGACCCCCGATCATGTGACGGGGTCGGCGATGAGCGCATTTCCGGCCGCGTGGCCGGAAGAGGTAGTTAAATGCTGCTGTCACCCTTTGACAACGGCATTTAACTAGTTAATAGCGGTGGGTGGATCGCGATTCCACTCGCCGCTATTGCGCGCACATGTCAGCTGTTCAAAACAGCTGACATGTCGCGGCTTTGATGTGGGCTAACCGCCGGAGCCCACATCAAAGCAGGGTATCTGACCTCGGACGTACAATCCTGTCCGAGGTCAGACAGGGTTAAAGCAACAGAGATAACAGGCTTTAAAACAGGCTTGTACATAGATATATAAATTGAACGGAGCTAGCTGCATAGATATGGGAGCAGAACCAAGCTTACTGCCTACATAGATACTGTAACAGAAGCAAGCTGACTACATAGACACGAGAAGGATGGATTACTATGTAGATAAGGGAGCAGAACCGACCTTACTACAGAGATATGGGAGCAGAACCAAGCTTACTACAGAGATACAGGAGCAAAACCGAGCTTACTACAGAAATATGGAAGCAGAACCGAGCTTACTAGAGAGATATGGGAGCAGAACCGAGCTTACTACAGAGACATGGGAGCAGAACCGAGCTTACTACAGAGACATGGGAGCAGAACCGAGCTTACTACAGAGATATGGAAGCAGAACCAAGTTTACTGCAGAGATATGTTAGCAGAACTGAGCTTACTACATAGATATGGGAGCAGAACAGAGCTTACTACAGTGATATTGGAAAGGAACTGAGCTTATTACTACAGAGATAAGAGCAGGTATCAAATTCACGAAAAACGTCCAATAGTATTAAAGGCTGGCACTTCGAAACCACATAATCACAATTTACAGGAGACATCATCTGGACTGGAAGCCAGCTGGCTTTTCTCCTTTGGGGATTCCTCCAGTGACTGCACAGTTTTGGCTAGTGCAGCTACGCTTTTAGTCAGTTCCTAGATCTGGAGGGGCAGTTCTGTTGAGGGATCATCATCTAGGATCTGTGCATCGGCCTCAACGGGGGCCTGATGAAAGGATGCCACCTCATGATGGTATGTGATTGCTGATTCCTAGGGGGCGCTGTGCGGCTGGGCTGTGGTTCATGTAGCACCCGGATGGCCCCGTCTTTAAAGGGAAACTGTCACCCCAAAAATCGTATATGAGCTAAGGCCACTGGCATCAGGGGTGTTGTGAATTAGACTTTTTTGGCTCCCTCTAGTGGTTACTAGTGATATGACTCTGGGATTTCCTTCCCTCTGTTTGCACCCAGCTGGGTCGTTACTTCAGGGGTGTTGCTATATAAACCTCCTGGAACCTTAGTCCAGTGCCTGGCATCGGTGTTATCAGACACATTCTGTTTGCTCCTGTTTGCTGGTCCTGGTTCGTGCTAAATTAAGCTAAGTCTTGCTTCTTTGTTTTTTGGGTTATTTGTTTGCTATCATTTTTGTCCAGCTTGTACTAAATGTGATTCCTGACCTTGCTGGAAGCTCTAGGGGGCTGGTGTTCTCCCCCCGGGCCGTTAGACGGTTCGGGGGTTCTTGAATTTCCAGTGTGGATATTTTTGATAGGATTTTTTGCTGACCATATAAGTTATCTTTCTATATTCTGCTATTAGCTAGTGGGCCGCTCTTTGCTAAATTCCTAGCTCATTCTTATGTTTGTCTTTTCCTCTTACCTCACCGTTATTATTTGTGGGGGGCTTCTATCCAACTTTTTGGGGTATTTCCTCTGGAGGCAAGAAAGGTCTTTCTTTTCCCTTCTAGGGGTAGTTAGCTCTCCGGCTGGCGCGAGACGTCTAGGATCAACGTAGGAGCGTTCCCCGGCTGCTGGTATTTGTGGTGCTAGAATATAAGCAATACAACCACCCAGAAAGTCTACTCTGAATGTCTCTGACTCAAAATATCAAACAAATACAGCAAAGTCAGCCCTTTAAATCATAGTTAAAACTTAACATTTATTAATACACCTAGAATAAAAATATAAATAGAAATTGTGTACATAAAGTGCTCATGATTAACAGTGCACTAGATAAAAAATGGCACAATCTCACCCAAATTTTTAGCTGGCCCTCGGACTTCTGCTCCATATACCAGGAAAAATGGTCTCACTATTTTTTCTTATACACAGGATCTCGGCATACAGAGAGGTCACACCCTTCCACTGCAGGTGACTTCGTCCATTTTTCTTTAACCCGGATAAACTTCCCCTGATGAACCCCCCAAACGGGTGGGGAAACGCGTAGGGAAGACACACACTTTTTTTCAGGGTGGCTATATTTACCAGGGGCACCGAAAAATAGACTCACACTTGGGTACTGCCCTTGTAAGGGCGGGAGCTAATTGCAAGGGGCACGACAGGGTAAAGAGGACCCCGTGTTCCCCACTCCCCCCTATGTCGTTTGTTTGGTCTTGATGTCCTTTCTCCCCATCATCTGGTCTCATGGTATATGGAGCAGAAGTCCGAGGGCCAGCTAAAAATTTGGGTGAGATTGTGCCATTTTTTATCTAGTGCACTGTTAATCATGAGCACTTTATGTACACAATTTCTATTTATATTTTTATTCTAGGTGTATTAATAAATGTTAAGTTTTAACTATGATTTAAAGGGCTGACTTTGCTGTATTTATTTGTGGTGCTAGGATTAGTTATATGGTCAGCCCAGTTACCACTGCCCTATGAGCTGGTTTTCTGTATTTACTGACTTAGCATTATTCCTGAGACCCTCTGCCATTGGGGTCACAACAGTAGGCCTATATTGAATGTTTAAAGCATTGCAGAAGTGGGATAATAAGAAAGGAAATTCTGAGTTTTTTTTTTTTCCTTCCTTCTCTTCCTCCCCTTTACCTTTGAGTGGCGTGTGCTTGCTGCAGACATGAATGTGCAGACCTTGATTACAAGTGTTGACCAGCTGGCAGCTCGTGTGCAGGGTATACAAGATTTTGTTACCAGTAGTCCTATGTCTGAACCTAAAATACCTATTCCGGAATTGTTTTCTGGAGATCGATTTAGGTTTAGGAATTTCAAGAATAATTGTAAATTGTTTCTTTCTCTGAGACCCCATTCATCTGGAGATTCTGCTCAGCAAGTTAAAATTGTTATTTCTTTTTTGCGGGGCGACCCTCAGGATTGGGCTTTCTCGCTAGCGCCAGGAGATCCGGCATTGGCGAATATTGATGCGTTTTTTCTGGCGCTCGGATTGCTTTACGAGGAACCCAATCTTGAAATTCAGGCAGAAAAAGCCTTGCTGGCTATTTCTCAGGGTCAGGATGAAGCTGAAGTGTATTGCCAAAAATTTCGGAAATGGTCCGTGCTTACTCAGTGGAATGAGTGTGCTCTGGCCGCAAATTTCAGAAATGGCCTTTCTGAAGCCATTAAGAATGTGATGGTGGGTTTCCCCATTCCTACAAGTCTGAATGATTCTATGGCGCTTGCTATTCAAATTGACCGGCGTTTGCGGGAGCGCAAAACCGCTAATCCTCTGGTGGTGTTGTCTGAACAAACACCTGATTTAATGCAATGTGATAGAATTCAGACTAGAAATGAACGGAAAAATCATAGACGTCAGAATGGGTTGTGTTTTTACTGTGGTGATTCTACACATGTTATATCAGCATGCTCTAAACGCCTAACAAGGGTTGTTAGTCCTGTCGCCATTGGTAATTTGCAACCTAAATTTATTTTGTCTGTGACTTTAATTTGCTCTTTGTCTTCTTACCCTGTTATGGCGTTTGTGGATTCAGGTGCCGCCCTGAGTCTTATGGATCTGTCATTTGCCAAGCGCTGTGGTTTTGTTCTTGAACCGTTAGTAAATCCTATTCCTCTTAGAGGTATTGATGCTACGCCATTGGCGGAAAATAAGCCGCAGTTTTGGACGCAGGTGACCATGTGCATGACTCCTGAACATCGGGAGGTGATTCGTTTTCTTGTTCTGCATAAAATGCATGATTTGGTCGTTTTGGGTCTGCCATGGTTACAGACCCACAATCCAGTCCTGGATTGGAAGGCAATGTCTGTGTCAAGTTGGGGCTGTCAGGGAATTCATGCTGATTCCCCGCCGGTGTCTATTGCTTCCTCTACTCCTTCGGAAGTTCCTGAGTATTTGTCTGATTAGGCTACTTTCACACTAGCGTTAACTGCAATACGTCGCAAATGCGTCGTTTTGCCGAAACTACGCATCCAGCAAAAGTTCTTGCTGGATACGTTTTTTCGTCATAGACTAACATTAGCGACGCATTTGCGACGCATTGCCAAACGGTGCGTCCGTTTTGCGACGCTTGGGCGTGTGGTAGCGGACCGTCGGGAGAAAAAAACGTTACATGTAACGTTTTTTGCTCCCGACGGTCCGCTTTTTCCGACCGCGCATGCGCGGCCGGAACTCCGCCCCCACCTCCCCGCACTTCCCCGCACCTCACAATGGGGCAGCGGATGCGTGGGAAAAATGCATCCGCTGCCCCCGTTGTGCGGCGGAGACCACGCTAGCGTCGGGAACGTCGGCCCGACGCACGGCGACGGGTTGTTCCCGACGCTAGTGTGAAAGTAGCCTTATCAGGATGTATTCAGTGAGTCCAGATCCAGTGCTCTGCCTCCTCATAGGGACTGTGACTGCGCCATAGATTTGATTCCAGGTAGTAAATTTCCTAAGGGAAGATTATTTAATCTGTCAGTACCTGAGCATGCCGCAATGCGTTCATATATCAAGGAGTCTCTGGAGAAGGGGCATATCCGTCCATCCTCTTCCCCTCTTGGTGCGGGATTCTTTTTTGTGGCTAAGAAGGACGGATCTTTTAGACCTTGTATTGACTATCGGCTACTGAATAAAATCACTGTAAAATTTCAGTATCCTTTGCCTCTCTTGTCGGACTTGTTTGCCCGGATCAAGGGTGCCAAGTGGTTCACCAAGATAGATCTTCGTGGTGCATACAACCTTGTGCGCATTAAGCAAGGTGATGAATGGAAGACTGCATTTAATACGCCCGAAGGTCATTTTGAGTACTTGGTGATGCCTTTTGGGCTTTCTAATGCTCCCTCAGTATTTCAGTCCTTTATGCATGATATTTTCCGGAAGTATCTGGATAAATTTATGATTGTTTATCTGGACGATATTCTGGTTTTCTCTGAAGATTGGGACTCACATGTGGAGCAGGTCAGGATGGTGTTTCAGGTTTTGCGTGAGAATGCCTTGTTTGTTAAAGGCTCAAAGTGTCTCTTTGGAGTACAGAAAGTTCCCTTTTTGGGGTTTATTTTTTCCCCTTCTGCTGTGGAGATGGACCCAGTCAAGGTCCGAGCTATTCATGAGTGGACTCAACCCACGTCAGTTAAGAGTCTTCAGAAGTTCTTGGGTTTTGCTAACTTCTACCGTCGTTTTATCGCTAATTTTTCTAGCGTTGTTAAACCTTTGACGGATATGACCAAGAAAGGTTCTGATGTTGCTAACTGGGCTCCTGCAGCCGTGGAGGCGTTCCAGGAGTTGAAGCGCCGGTTTACTTCGGCGCCTGTTTTGTGCCAGCCTGATGTCTCACTTCCCTTTCAGGTCGAGGTGGATGCTTCTGAGATTGGGGCAGGGGCCGTTTTGTCACAGAGAGGCCCTGGTTGCTCGGTAATGAGACCATGTGCTTTCTTCTCTAGGAAGTTTTCGCCTGCTGAGCGGAATTATGATGTGGGCAATCGGGAATTACTGGCCATGAAGTGGGCATTTGAGGAGTGGTGTCATTGGCTCGAGGGTGCTAAGCATCGTGTGGTGGTCTTGAGTGATCACAAAAATTTGATGTATCTCGAGTCTGCTAAACGCTTGAATCCTAGACAGGCCCGCTGGTCATTGTTTTTCTCCCGTTTTGACTTTGTGGTCTCGTATTTACCAGGTTCAAAGAATGTGAAGGCTGATGCTCTTTCAAGGAGCTTTGTGCCTGACTCTCCTGGAGTCACAGAACCTGTTGGTATTCTTAAAGAAGGAGTTATTTTGTCAGCCATTTCTCCTGATTTGCGACGTGTGTTGCAGAGATTTCAAGCTGGTAGACCTGACTCTTGTCCACCTGACAGACTGTTTGTTCCTGATAAGTGGACCAGCAGAGTCATTTCCGAGGTTCATTCCTCGGTGTTGGCAGGTCATCCGGGAATTTTTGGCACCAGAGATCTGGTGGCTAGGTCATTTTGGTGGCCTTCCTTGTCACGGGATGTACGGTCATTTGTGCAGTCCTGTGGGACTTGTGCTCGAGCTAAGCCTTGCTGTTCCCGTGCCAGCGGGTTGCTCTTGCCCTTGCCTGTCCCGAAGAGGCCTTGGACACATATTTCCATGGATTTCATTTCTGATCTCCCGGTGTCTCGGGGTATGTCTGTCATCTGGGTGGTATGTGATCGCTTTTCAAAAATGGTCCATTTGGTGCCTTTGCCTAAGCTGCCTTCCTCTTCCGATCTGGTTCCTGTGTTCCTTCAGAATGTGGTTCGTTTACACAGTATTCCTGAGAATATTGTGTCTGACAGAGGATCCCAGTTTGTTTCCAGGTTCTGGCGATCCTTTTGTGCTAGGATGGGCATTGATTTATCGTTCTCGTCTGCCTTTCATCCTCAGACTAACGGACAAACGGAGCGAACTAATCAGACTCTGGAGGCTTATTTGAGGTGTTTTGTCTCTTCTGATCAGGATGACTGGGTGACCTTCTTGCCGTTGGCTGAGTTTGCCCTAAATAATCGGGCTAGTTCCGCTACTTTGGTTTCGCCATTTTTCTGCAACTCTGGTTTCCATCCTCGTTTTTCCTCGGGACATGTGGAGCCTTCTGACTGTCCTGGAGTAGATTCTGTGGTGGATAGGTTGCAGCAGATCTGGAATCATGTGGTGGACAACTTGAAGTTGTCACAGGAGAAGGCTCAGCGTTTTGCCAACCGCCGCCGCGGTGTGGGTCCCCGACTTCGTGTTGGGGATTTGGTGTGGCTGTCTTCTCGATTTGTTCCTATGAAGGTCTCCTCTCCTAAATTTAAGCCTCGCTTCATCGGTCCTTACAAGATATTGGAAATCCTTAATCCTGTGTCCTTTCGCTTGGATCTTCCGGTTTCGTTTGCCATTCACAACGTGTTCCATAGGTCTTTGTTACGACGCTACGTTGTGCCTGTGGTTCCTTCTGCTGAGCCTCCTGCTCCGGTGTTGGTTGAGGGCGAGTTGGAGTACGTGGTGGAGAAGATCTTGGATTCTCGTCTCTCCAGGCGGAGGCTTCAGTATTTGGTCAAGTGGAAGGGTTATGGTCGGGAGGATAATTCCTGGGTGGTTGCCTCTGATGTGCATGCGGCCGATTTGGTTCGTGCCTTTCACGCTGCTCATCCTGATCGCCCTGGTGGTCTTGGTGAGGGTTCGGTGACCCCTCCTTAAGGGGGGGGTACTGTTGTGAATTAGACTTTTTTGGCTCCCTCTAGTGGTTACTAGTGATATGACTCTGGGATTTCCTTCCCTCTGTTTGCACCCAGCTGGGTCGTTACTTCAGGGGTGTTGCTATATAAACCTCCTGGAACCTTAGTCCAGTGCCTGGCATCGGTGTTATCAGACACATTCTGTTTGCTCCTGTTTGCTGGTCCTGGTTCGTGCTAAATTAAGCTAAGTCTTGCTTCTTTGTTTTTTGGGTTATTTGTTTGCTATCATTTTTGTCCAGCTTGTACTAAATGTGATTCCTGACCTTGCTGGAAGCTCTAGGGGGCTGGTGTTCTCCCCCCGGGCCGTTAGACGGTTCGGGGGTTCTTGAATTTCCAGTGTGGATATTTTTGATAGGATTTTTTGCTGACCATATAAGTTATCTTTCTATATTCTGCTATTAGCTAGTGGGCCTCTCTTTTCTAAATTCCTAGCTCATTCTTATGTTTGTCTTTTCCTCTTACCTCACCGTTATTATTTGTGGGGGGCTTCTATCCAACTTTTTGGGGTATTTCCTCTGGAGGCAAGAAAGGTCTTTCTTTTCCCTTCTAGGGGTAGTTAGATCTCCGGCTGGCGCGAGACGTCTGGGATCAACGTAGGAACGTTCCCCGGCTGCTGGTATTTGTGGTGCTAGGATTAGTTATATGGTCAGCCCAGTTACCACTGCCCTATGAGCTGGTTTTCTGTATTTACTGACTTAGCATTATTCCTGAGACCCTCTGCCATTGGGGTCACAACACAGGGGCTTATCTACAGCATTCTGTAATGCTGTAGATAAGCCCCTTGATGTAACCTGAAAGGTAAGAAGAACAGGTTATATTATACTCACCCAGGGGCTGTCCTGCTGCCGTCCGGTCCGATGGGCGTCGCGGTCCATGTCCGGCGCCTCCATCTTCATACGATGACATCCTCTTCTTGTCTTCCCGCCACGGCTCCGGGAAAGGTCAGAGAGGCCAGGTGCCTGCGCACTGCAGTACTTTGCTCTGCCCTCAATAGGGACATATCCCTTCCCCCGTGCTAACCTCAAGCAGGCCTGACGTCCCGTCACCGGAGTCTGCAGCGGTTCCTCCTGCACTCAGTAAGGTGCTCCTCCCGGTTCTCCTTCCGGGACTTCCGGCTTCTTCACTTGCGGATCTCTCTGCACGGCACCCGCTTCCTCTTCACGCTCTTTTTCCAGGCTCCGCCCACAAAAGCATGCCTCCCTCTTTCTCCTCGCGCTCCACGCAGCGCAGCAATGGCAGCTTACAAACAAATTTAACGCAGTCAATGGCACACAGTACCCGGCGATGACGGGGCACGAATCCTGTTCATGACGCCAAGTTGGAACGCCTGCCAGGGCCATGGGGTACTTGGTACCGGGTTCGGTACTTAAAGGGATGTGTCATGGTGGCGGTGACCCAGTCCGTGGTCCTGGGAACCAAAGTAAAAGGGACAGTCTTTAAATAGGTTTGTAAAATAATAAAAGTTTGTGACGCCACCTGTGGTACTCAGTCAGGGGTGACCGATGCTGCTTAAAAGTGTCCTCTGGGGTGATTTTATGGCAGCAAGGATGGTATGGCTTCCCACAGGTGAAGCTGGGTCCCCAGGGCTCCCGCTGTGGTTGGCAAGGATGGTGTGGTGCCGGAAAATAAACGGAGGACACAGGGTTGCAGTCTCTTTACCTGGTTTACTGATGGTAGACAGCCACAGTCCAGGGTACCAGCAATAGGTGACGGTGGAGTCCAGGCACCCTGAAAACGAGTAGAATCCCCTTTGCCATGTCAGATTGGGAGCCTTCCACCATGCGCTAAATAATAGTCCCTTGCTGCCTGTGGCTTCTTTCAAGGTCCTCTCCTACTCTCTGTCCTGGGACAGTTCCTGCATGGTAGGCAACGTGAGCCATTTCATTGGGGTCTCTATCCACGGTGACTCCGGGCTCTGGGTGTTGCTGTACCTCAGGGTGTAATGTGGGCAAGCCAGTTTCAATTTCCTGCCCTCCGGTTCTGCCGTGAGACATGTAGTTTCACACAGCCTTGGTCTCCTGCTGCCCGGTTTCTGCGCTTCCGCTTAGAGGGAGCCCACTCGCAGCTCTCTTCTAGCTCCTGACTTCTGTGCCCACTGTTCCTTGTCTGCTACACCTCCTCCAGACCAGAATGTATATCTATCTAGGGAAGCTCCCCTGGAACCGGGTTCAGAGCTCCCCCTTCTGACCTGGAGTCAGAACGTATTGTATGTACAGATTACCTGCCAAAGGGATCCTTCTCATTTCCAGGCATGGCATCACTCTCCCCAAGAGGAAGGCAGTGCCACTGTGGTACCCGAACTCCTGGGGTGCCAAATTTGTATCCTGTGTGTAGTGCGTGTGACTGGTGTGTATGTGTCATGTGTCTAGTGTGCGACTTGTGTGTATGTGTCATATGTCTAGTGTATGTGACTGGTGTGTATGTATCCTGTGTCTAGTGTATGACTGGTGTGTACGTGTCATGTGTCTAGTTTGTGTGACTGGTGTGTACATGTCATGTGTCTAGTGTGTGTGACTGGTGTGTATGTATCCTGTGTCTAGTGTGTGACTGGTGTGTATGTGTCAAATGTCTAGTGTGTGTGACTGGTGTGTATGTATCCTGTGTCTAGTGTATGACTGGTGTGTACGTGTCATGTGTCTAGTGTGTGTGACTGGTGTGTACATGTCATGTGTCTAGTGTGTGTGACTGGTGTGTATGTATCCTGTGTCTAGTGTGTGACTGGTGTGTATGTGTCAATTGTCTAGTGTGTGTGACTGGCGTGTATGTGTCTTGTGTCTAGTGTGTGACTGGTGTGTATGTGTCATGTGTCTAGCGTGTGACTGGTGTGTATGTATCCTGTGTCTAGTGTGTGTGACTGGTGTATATGTGTCATGTGTCTAGCGTGTGACTGGTGTGTATGTATCCTGTGTCTAGTGTGTGTGACTGGTGTGTATGTATCCTGTGTCTAGTGTGTGACTGGTGTGTATGTATCCTGTGTCTAGTGTGTGTGACTGGTGCAGGCCCCGATTAAGGGGGGGCCCAAGGGGCCCGGGCCCTGGGCCACCCACCAAGCGGGGGCCTCCCACCAATATAGGGATAAATATCTAAAAACATGTAAAATACACGTCTCTTTGCTGTGAACCGTTTCTAATGATAAGGAACATTTAACAAAAGAGAAACTATTGAAAGTGTGGGGACCTGTCTACAGTCCTACATCTCAGTGGCTGGCGCAGAGCGGCAGAATCATGGCACCTGACCTGCGTCAGCATCCACTGACCTGGCTAGAATAGCGGGACTCAGAGGTGTATCTAGGGTTTCTGGCACCCGGGGCAAGAATTCATTTTGGCGCCCCCCCCAAGGACACATGCCCCCCCGTCAGCCCCATCATTGCCCTCCCCTCCCCCACCATCCCCATCATTGCCCTCTCCCCGTCAGCCCTATCATTGCCCTCTCCTCCACCATCCCCATCAATGCTCTCTCCCCGTCATCCCCATCATTGCCCTCTCCACCATCCGCATCATTGCTCTCTCCCCGTCAGCCCCATCATTGCCCTCTCCTCCTCCACCATCCCCATCATTGCGCTCTCCCCGTCAGCCCCATCATTGCCTTCTCCTCCCCCCACACACACCATTCACTTCTCTGCACATTCCCCTGCAGCACGATACACACACACACACACTGTAACAACTCTGCTGGCATCACGGCATGGCCTCGCATTTCTCACACTATCTTACCCACTGCTCCAGGCCATGATGTGGTTTCTGTTTCTTGCCAGCTCCATGTTCTGTGTCTCTGCTCTCTGCATGCTTCATAGTTCTGTGTATAGAGGGGCGGCGCCTGAACTCTCTGGTTTTTATAGGAATCAGGTGCATCTGTCCAATCTGTTCCTGACCAATTGCCAGGAGACCTCCAGTATTTAGTTCAGCTCCACCCAGTGGTCTGGGCCTGTGCAATGTGTTAGCTCAGTTAGTGTCTTGCTTCTGAGTTTGCCTGGCCTTGCTCTGAGTTACTCCCTCTCCGGAGGATTCTCTGTGTTCTTTCCTTGGTCTTGTTGTCCGCCCACCAGGAGGCAGTATATCCTGGTCCCAGTGTCTTTGTCCTTGTGTCTTGTTCCATTGCCTTGTCTGTACTTAGTCTTATCTCTGTCTCCTAGTCTTTGGCTTCCTTCCCTGTTGTCTTTCCTTGTATTCTCAGTCTGCTTTCACTCCGCACTCTTGCAGCACTGCCTGCTCTGAACCTTTGTGACTTTACCTCTGCTCCTCACTTCTGCGTTTCTGCTCCTTTCTACTCAGCTTATCTTCTGCTGTTGCAGTTATCCCTTGCTGCAGCTTCTCTCCACATTCTTTGTGGCTCTGCTCAGCTTTGCTGCAGAGACAGCTCCCGCAGCACCTCTCCGCTCCTTGCGGTTCTACCTGGCTCCGCTCCTTGCGGTTCTACCTGGCTCCGCTCCTTGCGGTTCTACCTGGCTCCGCTCCTTGCGGTTCTACCTGGCTCCGCTCCTTGCGGTTCTACCTGGCTCCGCTCTTTGCGGTTCTACCTCTCCTGCACTTGGCTCCGCCGCCAGCTCTTGGCTCCGCCTCCTGCCTGTCTGCACTTGGCTCCGCCTCCAGCTCTTGGCTCCGCCTCCTGCGGTTTTGCACTTGGCTCCGCCTCCAGCTCTTGGCTCCGCCTCCTGCGGTTTTGCACTTGGCTCCACCTCCTGCTCTAAGCTCCGCCTCCTGCATTTCTGTTCTTGGCTCTAGCTCCTGTGCTTTCGCTCTGCATCCGCTCTTGCGGTCTTTATCTACTTATTCCTAGGTCCTCGTGTCTGAACAGGTTCTTACCCGTTCTACATACCTGCCTGCAGACCGGTCCCTACCGGTTCTTCCAGTGTACCAGTCTTGTCCACCAGTCCTGCCAGAGAGCCAGCCGTGCCCGCCTGCCTACCAGAGAGCCAGCCGTGCCCGCCTGCCTGACAGTGTTCCTGTTGTACCCGTCTGCCTGTCTATGTGCCAGCTGTGCCCGCTTGCTTGTCTATGTTCCGTTCCCCGGTGGGATCAGCAGCCACAACCAGACTCCACCCTGGAGTGGTACCTGGTAGCTTCCTATTGCACAAGTCTGACCTCACCATCAGAGGCTCCAGCGAACACCTAGGAAGCTACTTAGTTACGCCCCTTCCAGGGAGGTTTGGTCTGTGGTCCAGTGGGGCCACTTCCACGCACGCCCGCGCCAACCAGTCTGGGCGCGAGCATGACACACACACACCCAATATTGAGCCACACACACACACACACACAAACACATACACACATTCACATACAAACACACATTCACATACAAACACACATTCACATACACACATTCACATACACACATTCACATACACACATTCACATACACACATTCACATACACACATTCACATACACACATTCACATACACACATTCGCACATTCTCACACACACACACACATTCACACACACCTCTCACCTCTCCTCGCGCTCTGCCGCAGCATCTCATCGTCTTCCTCTGACACAGCCGGCCGCTGAATGATGACGTCATCCAGCGGCGCGTCTGTGTGAGAGGAAGCAAGGGGAAGCAGGAAGACAGATCACTGGGCAGCGGAGCTGCAGGGATTTCTCCCAGCCCGCCGCAGCCACTCTGCAGGGGCCCCCCTCCACCTCTGCACACATTGGGAGCCGGCGTTCTGCAGCTTCTCTGTGCCGGCTGTCAGCTTGACAGTCGGCACAGAGAACAGCTGACTCCCAGACCGGGGACGGCAGAATGCAGCCGCCGGGGGAGACACTGCGGACCGCCGAATTAGGCGGCCCGACTGCGCCCCCCTGCCGGCTGCACCCGGGGCACATGCCCCGGCTGCCCCCCCCCCAGATACGCCACTGGCCAGACTTCCTTAGTACCCTCCCTGTACCTAATGCTTAGCTTATGGCACGCGGCAGCCTTCTCCGATCCCAACAGAAGCTTCTAGGCGCTACCCATTCAGCTATATGATCGCTCCCTATTAGATCAGATGAGAGTTTGTTCAGCTACCTTTGAGGAAGGAGGCGGAGCCATGATGTCGTGCGAGAAGAGGATTCTCCACCGCGGAGCGTGGCAGGACTTCACTCTGGATCTTCAGTCACTGAAGATCCAGAGTGAAGTGGTTCAATCTTCACAGTGTCGCGGTGGGTGAGTATGATCTCTGTGTGTGTGTGTGTGTGTGTCTGTCTGTCTGTGTACCTTTCTTGCAGCTCCTGTCCTACACAGTACCATACTGTATATACAGGTCCACACTATATCCTGCATTACAGTGTGTCTGTGTGTACTGTATGTATATAGTGTGGACCTGTTTACAGTATATTGTTGTGTATACACTTTATACAGCCCCTCAGCATCTATTCTATATACAGCCAGCACAGCAACAGCCTCTGATGAATACAGCCCGGCAGCAGCCCCTCATATACACTATGTTCCAAATTATTATGCAAGTGATATTTTTCTCAGATTTTCATAAATGGTCGGTCCAAATGACAGTTAGTCTAATAAAAGTTATCACCCATCAGATTATACATCGAATTTTATTGAAGTAACCTCCCAATGATAATAGTATAATCTCCAAAATGAATAAAACCTCAAAATGCACTGTTCCAAATTATTAGGCACAGTAGAATTTCTAGACATTTGATATGTTTTAAAGAACTGAAAATGCTCATTTGTGGAATTTGCAGCATTAGGAGGTCACATTCACTGAACAAAAAAGCTATTTAACTCCAAAACCTCCTAACAGGCCAAGTTACGTGTTAACACAGGAACCTTTCTTTGATATCACCTTCACAATTCTTGCATTCATTGAACTTGTGAGTTTATGGAGAGTTTCTGCTTGTATTTCTTTGCATGAAGTCAGAATAGCCTCCCAGAGCTGCTGTTTTGATGTGAACTTCCTCCCACCCTCATAGATCTTTTGCTTGATGATACTCCAAAGGTTCTCTATAGGGTTGAGGACAGGGGAAGATGGTGGCCACACCATGAGTTTATCTCCTTTTATTCCCATAGCAGCCAAAGGTATTCTTTGCAGCATGAGATGGTGCATTGTCCTGCATGAAGATGATTTTGCTCCTCAAGGCACGTTTCTGTTTTTTATACCATGGAAGAAAGTTGTTAGTCAGAAACTCTATATACTTTGCAGAGATAATTTTCACATCTTCAGGAACTTTAAAGGGCCCTACCAGCTGTTTCCTCATGATTCTGTCCCAAAACATGACTCCTCCACATCCTTGCTGACGTTGCAGCCTTGTTGGGACATGGTGGCCATCCACTAATCATCCACTACTCCATCCATCTGGACCATCCAGGGTTGCTCGACACTCATCAGTAAACAAGACTGTTTGAAAATTAGTCTTCATGTATGTCTGGGCCCACTACAACCGTTTCTGCTTGTGAACACTGTTTAGTGGTGGCCGAATAGTAGGTTTATGAACCAAAGCAAGCCTTTGAAGGATCCTACACCTTGAGGTTCAAGGGACTCCAGAGGCATCAGCGGCTTCAAATATCTGTTTGCTGGTTTGTAATGGCTCTTTAGCAGCTGCTCTCTTTATCCGATGAACTTGCCTGGCTGAAACCTTCCTCATTATGCCTTTATCAGCACGAACACGACTGTGCTCAGATTCAGCCACAAATCTCTTAACAGTAAGATGATCACGCCTAAATTTTCAAGAAATATCTAATGTTTTCATCCCTTGACCAAGGCATTGCACTGTTTGATGCTTTTCGGCAGCAGAGAGATCCTTTTTCTTTCCCATGTTACTTGAAACCTGTGGCCTGCTTAATAATGTGGAACATCATTTTTAAGTAGTTTTCCTTTCACCTGGAAAACTAATTATCACATGTGTTTAAGATTGATTTCAGTGATCCATTGAGCCCTGAGACACAATGCCATCCATGAGTTTATTTGAAAAACAAAACAATTAAATCGTTCTGACACTTAAATCCAATTTGCATAATAACTTGGAACACAGTGCATATACAGCCCATCAGCAGCTTCTAATATATACAGCCCAGCAGCAGCCCCTCATACATATATATACAGCTCAGCAGAAGCCCCTCATACATATACAGCCAGCACAGCAACGACCTCTGATATATACAGGTAAACAGCCTCTGATATATACAGCCCGGCAGCAGCCCCTTATATATATATATATATATATATATATATATATATATATATACAGTTAGGTCCATATATATTTGGACAGAGACAACATTTTTCTTATTTTGGTTATAGACATTACCACAATGAATTTTAAACAAAACAATTCAGATGCAGTTGAAGTTCAGACTTTCAGCTTTCATTTAAGGGTATCCACATTAAAATTGGATGAAGGGTTTAGAAGTTTCAGCTTCTTAACATGTGCCACCCTGTTTTTAAAGGGACCAAAAGTAATTGGACAGATTCAATAATTTTAAATAAAATGTTTATTTTTAGTGCTTGGTTGAAAACCCTTTGTTGGCAATGACTGCCTGAAGTCTTGAACTCATGGACATCACCAGACTCTGTGTTTCCTCCTTTTTGATGCTCTGCCAGGCCTTCACTGCGGTGGTTTTCAGTTGCTGTTTGTTTGTGGGCCTTTCTGTCTGAAGTTTAGTCTTTAACAAGTGAAATGCATGCTCAATTGGGTTGAGATCAGGTGACTGACTTGGCCATTCAGAAATATTCCACTTCTTTGCTTTAATAAACTCCTGGGTTGCTTTGGCTTTATGTTTTGGGTCATTGTCCTTCTGTAGTATGAAACGACTACCAATCAGTTTGGCTGCATTTGGCTGGATCTGAGCACACAGTATGGCTCTGAATACCTCAGAATTCATTCGGCTGCTTCTGTCCTGTGTCACATCATCAATAAACACTAGTGACGCAGTGCCACTGGCAGCCATGCATGCCCAAGCCATCACACTGCCTCCGCCGTGCTTTACAGATGATGTGGTATGCTTTGGATCATGAGCTGTACCACGCCTTCGCCATACTTTTCTCTTTCCATCATTCTGGTAGAGGTTGATCTTGGTTTCATCTGTCCAAAAAATGTTCTTCCAGAACTGTGATGGCTTTTTTAGATGTTTTTTAGCAAATTCCAGTCTAGCCTTTTTCTTCTTGATGCTTATGAGTGGCTTGCACCGTGCAGTGAACCCTCTGTATTTACTTTCATGCAGTCTTCTCTTTATGGTAGATTTGGATATTGATACGCCTACCTCCTGGAGAGTGTTGTTCACTTGGTTGGCTGTTGTGGAGGGGTTTCTCTTCACCATGGAGATTATTCTGCGACCATCCACCACTGTTGTCTTCCATGAGCGCCCAGGTCTTTTTGCATTGATGAGTTCACCAGTGCTTTCTTTCTTTCTCAGGATGTACCAAACTGTAGATTTTGCCACTCCTAATATTGTAGCAATTTCTCGGATGGGTTTTTTTCTGTTTTCGCAGCTTAAGGATGGCTTGTTTCACCTGCATGGAGAGCTCCTTTGACCGCATGTTTACTTCACAGCAAAACCTTCCAAATGCAAGCACCACACTTCAAATCAACTCCAGACCTTTTATCTGCTTAATTGAGAATGACATAACGAAGGGAATACCCACACCTGTCCATGAAATAGCCTTGGAGTTATTTGTCCAATTACTTTTGGTCCCTTTAAAAGCAGGGTGGCACATGTTAAGGAGCTGAAACTCCTAAACCCTTCATCCAATTTTAATGTGGATACCCTCAAATGAAAGCTGAAAGTCTGAACTTCAACTGCATCTGAATTGTTTTGTTTAAAATTCATTGTGGTAATGTCTATAACCAAAATAAGAAAAATGTTATCTCTGTCCAAATATATATGGACCTAACTGTATATATATATATATATATATATATATACAGCCCAGCAGAAGCCCCTCATATATATATACAGCCCAGCAGAAGCCCCTCATATATATACAGCCCAGCAGAAGACCCTCATATATATATATATATATATATATATACAGCCCAGCAGAAGCCCCTCATATATATACAGCTCAGCAGAAGCCCCTCATATATATACAGCCCGGCAGAAGCCCCTCATATATATACAGCCCAGCAGAAGCCTCTCATACATATACAGCCCAGCAGAAGCCCCTCATATATATACAGCCCGGCAGAAGCCCCTTATATATATATATATATATATATATATATATATATATATATATATATATATATATATATATATACACACAGCCCAGCAGATGCCTCTCATACATATACGTAGAGCCCAGCAGAAGCCTCTGACATATAGAGCCCAGCAGCAGTCTTTGATATAGACAGCCCAAATTTCTACAATATACATATATACATATGTACGTATTTTAATCTTTAACGCCCTTTCAGGACTTCAAGGGTTGACAAGGTCAGATATGCTGCGTGAATTGGACTTTAGTGACATCATTAGTGATTTTGCAGCACGAAAATCAAGGAAAGTGCCCGGATTGTAAAAAATGAATGATTTTACTTGAATTACTCTGCTGGGGAGAGTGATCCGACAGAGACATTTTAGAAATTAGAGTGGTTATTTGAGCACTACATAAGGCTAGCTGAATCCTTGGAAGAGATTGATAGGTAGACGAGGCACAAGAAAAGACCTTTAAGTTTGGAAACTTCTCCCTTTAAATGTCAAACAGTCCCACCTCTCTGATTAGACTACCAAAGGGGGACAAAGCTTTTCCTCCCCTCGTAAACCTATGAGTTCCAAGGTGGCAATTATTATAATCCATTAGACTCCCTAAGGGTATATCCAGCCACAATGCCAGTCTCTCAAGTACCTTTTGACAGGTATATTTGAGTATGGAGGAGGTATATAGACTACGACAATGATACATTCAAAGTGCAGGATTCTACATCTGACCCCAACAAATCTGTCAGAGTTTTTGAAGGAGTCAATATGCGTAAATGAGATACTTTTATATATAATTAGACCAACCCCCCATGAGTAATTAGAATGTAAGTTATACCTGATCCAGGACCTTTGTATCTGATTGATAGTGCTGTTTGTTAGATAGGCCCCCTGTAGCCCTATTATTACAGGGTTGAATCTTTTTATATAGTCAAGGATTGCAAATCTTTTTGAGTTGTTGCTCAACTCACGAATATTCTAAGAAATCAAATCAACCTTAGTAACCATCTTTAAGAACAAACATGAAAGATGATCCTTGTGAGTTAGCCGATTTCCCTGCTCTTAAAAGGATCCAAATTTCTGTGCATAAGCATTCCCCTCCCCATCTACCTCAACTGTGAACCAATAAAACCCCTCCCAGTAATGTTGTAAACCTGCCCTTACTAGCAAGGGATGGGTCTCAGGCAAACCTGTCCAAACCCTTAACCATTAGGTGCATGCATCTGCAAAGCCGGAAACAATCGCCCACCGCATTAATGTAGAAATTAAACTAAGTAACACAAAGGTTTGGACCAGAAATACCAGCCACAAAAGTTGTGGTGCCACATAGTACCATTAAATGAGGTCTGAGTCCTGCAACAGAGAGACCTTCTGAAATTAATAACAAGTAGTGAGAAAAAGGACTTTCAGGGTCAGCGACTGTTAGGGCTGTCTCCAGTCCTTCCAGCCGCTCTGGAGTTTGTTGCTCATGACGATCCAGCCATCTGAGTGGTCTTTTGAAGACTCAAAGAATGTGATAGTGCCAAGTACAACCATCCTGAGCTTGGCTGGGTAGATCATTGAGTATTGCAGGCCCAGTCTCCTAATACTCCCTTTTACAGTCATATGAAAAAGTTTGGGCACCCCTATTAATCTTAAGCTTAATGTTTTATAAAAATTGTTTTTTTTTGCAACAGCTATTTCAGTTTCATGTATCTAATAACTGTTGAACACAGTAATGTTTCTGCCTTGAAATGAGGTTTATTGTACTAACAGAAAATGTGCAATCTGCATTCAAATAAAATTTGACAGGTGCATAAGTATGGGCACCCTTATCATTGTCTTGTTTTAAATACTCCTACCTACTTTTTACTGACTTACTAAAGCACTTTTTTGGGTTTTGTAACCTCATTGAGCTTTGAACTTCATAGCTAGGTGTATGCAATCATGTGAAAAGCTACTTAAAGTGGCCACTTGCAAGTTGTTCTCCTGTTTGAATCTCCTCTGAAGAGTGGCATCATGGGCTCCTCAAAACAACTGTCAAATGATCTGAAAACAAAGAGTATTCAACATAGTTGTTCAGGGGAAGGATACAAAAAGCTGTCTCAGAGATTTAACCTGTCAATTTCCACTGTGAGGAACATAGTAAGGAAATGGAAGAACACAGGTACAGTTCTTGTTAAGGCCAGAAGTGGCAGGCCAAGAAAAACATCAGAAAGGCAGAGAAGAAGAATGGGGAGATCAGTCAAGGACAATCCTCAGACCATCTCCAGACCATCTCCAGAGAGCTGCAGCATCAATTTGCTGCAGATAGTGTCACTGTGCATCGGTCAACTATACAACGCACTGTGTTTTTTTGCCGCCATGCATAACGCCTTTTTCTATTACCAAACAACTCAATCTTGGTTTCATGAGTCCACAGGACCTTCTTCCAAAAAGAAATTGGCTTCTCCAAATGTGCTTTTGCATACCTCAGCCGACCGTTGTGTGCTTGCAGAAACGGCTTATTTCGCATCACTCTCCCATACAGCTTCTCCTTGTGCAAAGTGCGTTGTATAGTTGACCGATGCACAGTGACACCATCTGCAGCAAGTTGATGCTGCAGATCTCTGGAGGTGGCCTGAGGATTGTCCTTGACTGATCTCACCATTCTTCTTCTCTGCCTTTCTGATGTTTTTCTTGGCCTGCCACTTCTGGCCTTAACAAGAACTGTACCTGTGTTCCTCCATTTGCAAAAAAATTTTTTTTTATAAAACATTAAGCTTAAGATTAATAGGGGTGCCCAAACTTTTTCATATGACTGTATGTCCAGAAACTGGGACCTTCTGCTCTTGACCTCCCGTGAGAAGTCTGAGGAAAAAGATATTTTTTATTTCCTCAAGCTTAATGTCCTGCTTCTCTCTTTCCATCCTTAGTATGATCTCTTCTCCCTTGTAGTGCAGTATTTTAATTGAATAGGTCTGGGGCTCTGGCTACTGGGTTTTGTTTTTGTGGGGACCCTGTGAGCTCTCCACAACAAATGAAGGAGTGAAAGTATCTTTGCCAAAGGTATCCAGTAACCATTTTTTAAAAAAAAAACATCCAGGTCATTCCCCTTAGCTTTGTCAGGGACATCTACCATTCTGATATTATTGCGTCTCTGACAATTTTCCAGGTCGTCAGCATTAGTGATAAGTGCTACGACTGCTTGCGCGTGACTCTGTATATCTCTGTGGACTGTCGGGAGGGTGTTTTCCAGCTCACTAACCCTGCTTTCGACTGCTGTGGTGCGTGGAGCGCCCCCACCGCCGCAGGGCCGAGGGGTACCCGGTACCGGGCCTCTGAGTCTCTGCTCTGGGGCTGTCACGGTGACTAGACCCGGTCCGTGGCCCTGCCGGTCAGTGGGGGACGTCTGGTGCAATGAGTGATGATAATGGTGCAGTTGTGGGGTACAGGTCGCGGTAAATAACGAGGACACCAGGTTGCAGTCTCTTTACCTCTTTACTGAAGGTTTTAGAGTCCTCAGTCCAGAGTGCTGTTACCAGGGCTGTCAGAGACCGGCCGGTCCAAAGGCACATCAGGAGTTCTCTTTACAGGTGGGAATCAGTGTCTACCTTCTAGCGCTGGGTGTTGTAGTTCTTCCCTGCTGAGCTCCCGGGATAGTCCTCACAACTGGTTCTGTCTATCTCTGATGTTCGTTCTCTCCGTCCTCCAGATGATATGGTAGGACGCACCCGTATGACGGGGTAGGCCTGGAGTTCTTCCGGGACCCTAGAGTCGCCCCTCTCCCACAGCTGCCTCCGTTGTCTGCTTAGGTGTTAAGTGAGACAGCCAACCTATAATTGGCTGCCCTGCCGTGGTTTGCAGTAGTACTTAAAGTCTCTCACTTGCTCGGCGTTCCGGCCACCGACTGTTTGCGCCTCAGAAGGATGTTGCCTCGGTCTAACAGCACGACTCCTTCTGGTGCCAATTCCTCTTTACTGTATTCCCGTTGTGCACTGGTTAGTTCTGCTCCGAGGAGTCTGCCAGGATCCCATCCCTGACAGGTCCTCTCACTAGCTCTTCCCAGCTACTTCTCTCTGTCTTCCTGTCCAACCCCCAGTTTCACCAGAGTGTGAGGAGTGGCCTACTAGATAGGACCACCCCCCCTGGTGGCCGGAGTGTGAAGTGTAGTGAGGTGTTACCTGGTCAGAGAAACTCCTTTAGTGCAATCAGACGTACCATAGCTCCCCATAGTGGCGGAGCCACAGTACTGCAACGACCAGGACTCTGGGGCGCTGCACTCCCCCCCCGGTTAAATCCAGTACTCCCGGACTGGGAAAACAAGAACAACAATACATGTTAACAGGAAACACACAAAATTTTTGAAATAGCATAACAATTAAACATAACAGTGCTTCCCTTTATGGGAGGTGAGAACTCTTGAACGTTGCAAAAGTTAGGTCATGCACAGTTTATGACTCTCAGTTCAATGGTTGAAACAGTGGGGACCCCGGGTAAACAAAGGGGTCCCCCTTTTTGAAAGTTTTTGAGCAATTCACCGTCCATTACTCTATTGTCCATTTTAAACCCTGTAACAAAAGATATACACAGAAACATTTTCAACTGAATAGCAGCCCTTATTAATACCTCCAAGTTTTGTAGCGGAGGGGAATTTGATTTTGAGTGCTGCGTGTGGACCTTTGCAGCGCAGGGGTTGCTATTGGCCTAACAGGGCCCGCTATGCTTGCTACCGCTGGTGTAGTTCACTGTCTTCTAGCTACACTTCTAGTGAGTCTGGGTAGCACTGGCAGGTTGGGGCTCTCAGAGCTGCTGCTATCAACAGTGGGTACAGCAGGTTCACCGATAGCAGAGGGAGGATTTGCCGGTTCAACGGTTGGCATGGCATCTTCAGGTAAGGCTTGTTGAGGTAGCGGGACCGGATGATCTGGTACCACCATTGTTTCTGGTGGGTCCGGCTGTTGAAACATTAGAACAGGTACCACGATGGCTTGATTTATCTGAGTCCAAGACTGGGGAAAATCACCAAGGACGGTATGGATCATCTTCTCCTTTCCCACCGGCGGGGAGATTTCTGGGGCCGTGTCCCTCTCTTTCAACTTATCGGGGCAGACCTTAAGGTGATCCCTGGATACCGCTGTCAAGGTCTCCCCTCTGTCCTTGCTGATGAGACAGACCTTCGTGTTATCGAAGTCGGATGGCAAGATGGTATACGGTTCCGCTTTCCATTGGTCATCGAGCTTGTGTAATCTCCTCTTTCGTTTAAGTACTTGCTCACCAGGTGACAGGGGAATCGCAGGAGCGTGTTGGTTGTAGTCTCTTTCTTGTTTCTGCCTAGCCTGGGCGAGACTTCTTTCTACACACTCCTGTACCTCACGGTACCTTCGCTGCCTTTCTGCATCCCAATCGGCATCCGGCGAGGTATCTTCGGGTACTAGGACCCCCATGTCCAGATCAACGGGTAACCGACTAGATCTTCCTCGCATCAGGTACGCTGGAGTACAGTTGGTGGAACTTACTGGAATGTGATTGTACATATCCACCAAGTCAGGCAACTTTATCGGCCAGAGGTTCTGTTCCTCCATAGGCAAGGTCTTCAACAAATCGATTACCACTTGGTTCATCTTCTCACACATCCCGTTGGTTTGAGGATGGTACGGTGTGGTTCTGATCTTCTTACACCCGTACAGTTGGCAGAATTCTTGGAACACTTCCGCTTCGAATGCAGGTCCCTGATCAGTTAGTACCTTCTCTGGGTAGCCATGGGGCCTACAAAAGTGCTGCTGGAAGGCCCTGGCGGCAGTCCTGGCCGTTAGATCCTTGACAGGTACAACCACCAAAAACCTGGAGTAGTGGTCCACTATGGTAAGGGCGTAGATATAGCCCGACCGGCTAGGTGTCAGCTTCACATGATCCAGCGCGACTAGTTCGAGCGGCCGTTTGGTGATGATAGGCCGCAGGGGAGCCCGTTGACTGTCACGGTCCTTCCTGCGCAGACTACATGGACCACACTCCCGACACCACTTCTCAATGGTTCTCTTCATGCCGATCCAATAGAACCTCCCTCGGAGTAGCCTTTCTAGCTTCCTCCATCCGAAGTGTCCAGCTCCATCATGGTAGGCTCCCAGAACCATGGGCGCATCTCGCCTTGGCACCACTATCTGCCACACCAATTCATGAGTACGTGGGTCGATGCTCCTCCTGCACAGCTTGCCATCATGGATAAACAGTTTGCTTCTCCCCTTCCACAGCTGTTGGGTTTCTTGTGGATCATCTGGGCCAGGGTGCAACCCTGCCTGCGTCAAGAGCTCTTTCACCCGACGGACCGCGGGGTCACCATCCTGGGTTTCCGCCCATCCGTGATGGGGCAGGGGATTCAGCGTGGCATCCGGTTGGTTCTTGTGCCTGTTCTTCACATGATGAGAGTTCTAGGTGGCTTTGGGGCGATGGAATGCTGGCAGCTCCACCTCTTCAAGTGCCTCCGGGTCTTCTCCCGCTTCTGGCAAATTGGGCATTCGGGACAAGGCATAGGCATTGGCATTCTGGTGTCCTGCCCGGTACTTGATGGTGAAATCGTAGTTGGACAGCCGGGCCATCCACCGCTGTTCCAAGGCCCCGAGTTTGGCAGTATCCAGATGCGTTAGCGGATTGTTATCCGTGAAGACGGTGAATTTCGCGGAGGCCAGGTAGTGTTTGAACCTCTCTGTCACTGCCCAGACGAGGGCAAGGAATTCCAGCTTAAAGGAACTGTAGTTGTCAGGGTTCCTTTCCGTGGGACGGAGTTTCCTGCTGGCGTAAGCGATCACCCTTTCTTTGCCTTTCTGGACCTGGGACAGCACGGCTCCTAATCCCACATTGCTGGCATCTGTGTACAGCACAAATGGTTGGTCGTATTCGGGGTAAGCCAGTACCTCTTCTCCCGTCAGTGCCGACTTCAAACAAGTGAAGGATCCCTCCAGCTCCTCGTTCCAATCAAAGGGGGTGTTCTTCCCCTTGGTCTTCTTTGGTTGGCCTACCAACAGGTTTTGCAAGGGTGCGGCCTTCTTGGTGAAGTCCATAATGAACCTCCGGTAATAGCCTACCAGCCCGAGGAACTGCCGGACTTCGTGGAGGTCACTGGGCTTTGGCCAGTCCTTGATCACTGTGACCTTGTCGGGGTCTGGGGCCACTCCTTCAGCGCTCACCACATGGCCCAGGTACTGCACTTTAGGTTTCAGCAGGTGACACTTGGACGGTTTCACCTTTAAGCCGAAGTTGGACAAGGCTTCAAACACCTCGGCCAGGTGCTTCAGATGGTCTTCGTAGGTCTTAGAGAAGACAATTACGTCATCCAAATACAGCAGCACAGTTTCAAAGTTCATGTGTCCCAGGCAGCACTCCATCATCCTCTGGAACGTCCCGGGAGCATTGCACAATCCGAAGGGCATGTAGTTGAACTCGCAGAGACCCATTGGTGTCGTGAAGGCCGTCTTCTCTTTGTCCGCCTCCGCTACAGGAACCTGCCAGTACCCACTGGTGAGATCTAAGGTAGAGAAGTAGTTAGCAGATTTTAAGGCAGCCAGAGACTCCTCTATCCTGGGCAGTGGGTATGCGTCCTTATGTGTAATACGATTCAACTGCCTGTAATCAACACACATCCTCATTGTACCATCTTTCTTTTTAACAAGGACTAACGGAGCTGCCCAGGGGCTACAGCTGTCTCTCACCACCCCAGCCTCCTTCATTTCCCGCAACATGTCCTTGGCACACTGGTAATGAGCTGGGGGTACAGGGCGATATCTCTCCTTTATGGGTCGGTGATCTCCCGTGGGGATGTGATGTTGGATCCCTTTCACCTGCCCAAAATCTAAGGGGTGTTTGCTGAATACCTGCTCGTACTCGTGTACCACCCTGTAAGCCCCCTGTTTTTGATGGGATGGGGTAGAGTCAGTGCCCACATGCAATTCCCGACACCAGTCTTTAGAGTGCTCTGCAGAACCTTTGTTCCCCGCCACGTTTGACGGGACCAAGGGTTCAGGTGTCTGTATTACACTATTATTGACAGTGAACAGTTTGGCGAGCGTGGTATACTTGGTGAGGTGAACCTCTTCCTCCCCACAATTGAGGACACGTACGGGCACTCTCCCCTGGCGGACGTCGACCACCCCCCGGGCTGTCAGAACAGTAGGCCTATTGTCTGAATATACGGGTTCTACCAAGGCCTGGTAGTCCTTACCCCTGAGGCCTATGGCTGCCCGACACCATATTAACATTTCACTCCTGGGGGGTATCGCGATGGGGTTTGAATCACTCACAGTGACACGACCAATCTCACCACCAGTCAGCTCTACCTGCTGTCTCTGCATCAGAGCTCTGATTTCCTTCTGCAGGGCACGTTGCTCACTGTGGCCAGCGGTTTCTGCCACCTGTTGCAACAAAACAATAACTTCTGCAAGACAATTTTCTATAACATTAGTACCAAGAGTCATCATGGGATTACATTCTCGACGATCAATATCAACAATCACAATCCCTTGGGCTTTCAATTCCACCCGCCCCACCTTGATGGTGACCTCCTTATACCCCACTTGTGGCAACGGCTGACCAATACTGGCTATTATGGTGAAATCATCGTCAGGGCCACGAGTAATATCAGCGTCCTCCCAATACCGTTTATAAAGCACGTAAGGTATAGTCGTCACTTGAGAACCGGTGTCCAGCAAAGCGTTCAAGGGGATTCCATCAATCACTACAGGGAGAACTGGTCGTCCTCCAATATACTTGGTTCTCCAATGCTGCGGGCCTGACCGTCCTACTCCTGGGGGTTGGCCCTTTGCCCCAGGGGTTGCTCGTTTAAAGGACAGTACCTTGCAAGGTGGCCCACCTGGTGACATCGGCGGCAGATGGGTCGTCCGTCCTGATGGAAGCGATCGCTGTCCCGGCCTCTGGTCGGTGGGGTCCTCTTCTGTCGCGTCCAGGTGACATCTTCTGGTCTGGAGGCTAGCTGGATCTTTTCTTTGGGGGCCTCCTGTAGGGACTGCACCGTCCGGGCTAGGGCAGCAACGCTCTTGGTTAGCTCTTGCATCTGGAGGCGAAGTCCTGCAGGGGAGTCGTCCTCGAAGCTCTGGGCGTCGGCCTCCGCGGCAACTGGGGTATCCGATGCCACCTCCTGGTGGTATGTGAGAGCGGGGTGCCTGGGTGGTATTGCGCGGCTGGGCTGTCGCTCCTGCAATGCCTGGATAGCTTTATCTTTGAATTGCGCAAAAGTCAAGTCTGGATTTTGCATGGCCAGGAAGTGCAATTGGCCCCGCTGGTGACTGCACAGGAGCCCCTCAATGAACCGCTCCTTCAGAAGTTTATCCTCATCCGGCATGCTGCCGGGGTCACTCTGCTTAATGGCCCGCATCGCCTCCTGGAGATTAAGGGCATAGTCCCGTAAGCTATCCTGCGGCCTTTGTTTGCATCCATAGAAAGTCAGTTTAATTTCTGTAGCAGTGCGAGTATCGAAGGTGGCTTTAAGCTTTGCAAAAATTTGTTGTGCAGTTCCCTTATCCTCGGCGGGCCAGGACTTCAATTCTCTCAGAGCCGCCCCAAAGAGTTGGCCGGTTATCATATGAACCTTCTGAGGCTCTGTCAGGGGATAGAACTCGAGCAGGCTGCAGAGCCCTTCTTTAAAGTCAGTGAATGTATGCGACTCCCCAGAGTATCGTGTGAGCCAGGCCGCTCCGGGCAGGTACGGCATAGAAAAGGGCATTATAGCTTTTGTGTTAGCGGCAGTGTCCGACCAGCTGAGGGGAACAGCGGGTTCGGCGGCGACCGGTGGTGGTATTAGGGCCGCGGCTTCGCTCGCTGCGGGGACCGGAGCTGCCCCTGCGTCCGCGGCTGCGGCCGCCACCTCCTCTCCTCCCGACTCGGACATGGCTGTCCCTTCCTCCCACTAACCTGCTGGAGGTCGGAGTTCCTCTTCCGGGATTGGCGCCTTACTGCGCTTTCCGTTCCGCGCTTCTTTTGGCTGGTTCCGCCCACGAAGCTAAGGCTCCTCCCTCCTTGCGCGGCAATGGCGAATTTTGGCGGTAAATGGCAATACACAGTCCAATCGTAATAAATCACAGTTCCAACGCACACATGACCTGATTCTTCAGGCTTAAGTATATCCTGTTCGTGACGCCAAGTTGGAGCGCCCCCACCGCCGCAGGGCCGAGGGGTACCCAGTACCGGGCCTCTGAGTCTCTGCTCTGGGGCTGTCACGGTGACTAGACCCGGTCCGTGGCCCTGCCGGTCAGTGGGGGACGTCCGGTGCAATGAGTGATGATAATGGTGCAGTTGTGGGGTACAGGTCGCGGTAAATAACGAGGACACCAGGTTGCAGTCTCTTTACCTCTTTACTGAAGGTTTTAGAGTCCTCAGTCCAGAGTGCTGTTACCAGGGCTGTCAGAGACCGGCCGGTCCAAAGGCACATCAGGAGTTCTCTTTACAGGTGGGAATCAGTGTCTACCTTCTAGCGCTGGGTGTTGTAGTTCTTCCCTGCTGAGCTCCCGGGATAGTCCTCACAACTGGTTCTGTCTATCTCTGATGTTCGTTCTCTCCGTCCTCCAGATGATATGGTAGGACGCACCCGTATGACGGGGTAGGCCTGGAGTTCTTCCGGGACCCTAGAGTCGCCCCTCTCCCACAGCTGCCTCCGTTGTCTGCTTAGGTGTTAAGTGAGACAGCCAACCTATAATTGGCTGTCCTGCCGTGGTTTGCAGTAGTACTTAAAGTCTCTTACTTGCTCGGCGTTCCGGCCACCGACTGTTTGCGCCTCAGAAGGATGTTGCCTCGGTCTAACAGCACGACTCCTTCTGGTCCCAATTCCTCTTTACTGTATTCCCGTTGTGCACTGGTTAGTTCTGCTCCGAGGAGTCTGCCAGGATCCCATCCCTGACAGGTCCTCTCACTAGCTCTTCCCAGCTACTTGTCTCTGTCTTCCTGTCCAACCCCCAGTTTCACCAGAGTGTGAGGAGTGGCCTACTAGATAGGACCACCCCCCCTGGTGGCCGGAGTGTGAAGTGTAGTGAGGTGTTACCTGGTCAGAGAAACTCCTTTAGTGCAATCAGACGTACCATAGCTCCCCATAGTGGCGGAGCCACAGTACTGCAACGACCAGGACTCTGGGGCGCTGCATGCGTTCTGCCCATTTCTGCACGTCATGACGTATTATAGAAATAGATTCTTGTATATGGTCAACTTGTCCCATCAGTGTATTGAGAGTAAAGGTGCATTTATTAACGCATTGAGGACATCTTGCAGGGAAGGGGAGTCCACCAAGGAAATCTCTTCAAGGATACAACTTTGCAGATCCATTTTGGTTTTGGGGGGATCTAGGGGCAGGGGAACTAGGGGCAGCTCAGGCAACTCAGTCTCCTTCTCCAGAGATAAGACCATAAATCAGGACCTTTCACCAGGTGTGACCCTCGCCCCCTGTGTGGCAGACACTGACTTCTTGAGTGGGGTACTAGATGATGGAAGCCTGTGAGCAAATTTCTCCAACCACGCAGCCACATCTCCCGACACACCTTTCTACCTCTGCTCGCTGGCAGTGCGGGCTCCACGTCTTCGATTTTGGCCGGCGCCACATCTTCATCTCTCCCCTGCTTCTTGGAGCTGATCAAGACACTGCTACGGATGTACATCAGCTCCTTGACGGTCAGGGACATTAGGGAAGTGGGTGAGGCAAGCGCTGATCCCTTCCTCTGCCTCTAAATCACTCAGTCAAGATGAGTGCCGCAGGAGCTCAGGGAAGGCGTGCCCCCCACACTAGGGCCATTTAACAAAAAAACTTTTTATGTTTATTTATTTGCTTACTACAGGGTATTTGCTCATTTTGTTTTTTTATCTTAGGTTATTTTTGTTTAATGACCACAGTGTGAATGAACACATATGCAATGGACTTATACCAACATAGGCCCTGGCTCAACTTTTTGGGGGTATTGTTTTGGGCAGGTCTATAACAATCACTAACCTAACTTCTTCGCATTATTCCTTCCCTCTACATGATTCCTCAGAACCTGATCCCTTCCTTCAACAATAGCCCCCACACCCCTTGAAACTTAATACACTATATCTACAGTTTCTGGCTTGATAACTAGTTCCTGCAGGTTTATGTATTCTTCCCAATCTCATTTCTAATTCCTCATAGATTGTAAACTCTTACATTTTATGTGCTACTATGTAATGTCTAGTTTTGTTTGTACATGTTTGTAAATCTCTCCGGAATATGTTAGTACTATATACTGTATATATCACTGTGGAATCGGTAAGCCAAACCTCTGACTCCGACTCCTTAATTTCCATGACACCGACTCGGACTCCACCAAAATGGTCTCCGACTTGGTCTCCACAGCCCTGCGAAGAGCGATGCGTTGGTGGGGCATGTGCCAGACGGGATGCCAACAAGCTGCTGATTGGCAGCTTTCTGCCTATGCACAGTGTACAATGAAAGCTGACAATCATTGGTGTGGGCGGGGTTATACAGAACTCAGCATTCAGAGAACTGCTAGGTCTACAGCAGATAAAATAGTGTTTATACCAAAACAGCAGGAAGCACCCCAGTAAGTGATATATTGCTGGAATCAGGGTCTCTACTCCTACTTCATGCTGTTCTACGATGGGGTAGCAAAAACCTGGTGACACACTCCCTTTAAGTAATAGTTATTGATCTGACAACATGGGAGCAGGTCCAAATCATGCACCAGGGCCTGTCCGACTCTAGTCATGCCCATATAATGCCGCTGAATTCTTAGCATGAATATAGGCTAGGAAGCTGAATTACATTGGAAAGTGTTAATATGGTAGAAGTGGGGCCACTTTCTGTCATCCAGAAATCATATATATATATAAAAATATATATATTAAAGGGAACATGGGCAACATAATATACAATGTTCTTACACCATCGGCCAGGGCAAATAACAACATGTTCATACATACTGCAGTCTGCAAGATAATCTCCATGCCAAACTCTAAATCCTGCAAGCTCCGACCTCGGCAAAGACAACCATTAAACTAAGAACATCTATCTTCTTTCTCTAATGAGCCGTATTGCATTCTGCGTACATATGTATTATACGGCTGAGCGCACGGGGAGGGACACTGATGAATTATTCCATTCACACAATAATATAGTCTGCAGCCTCATGAAAATGACAAGTTCCTCTTTTAAATCACATTATATCCGGTCTCAGTTTTTTTTTAATGTTCTGTCTTTATTGTAAATGGAGGAAAAGATAAGTAAAGGCAAATATGACTGCATTATACAGATCTGCTAAAAAAAATAGGGGCCTGGGCAATAAGTAAGGTAGGGCCTAGATGTGCATTTTGTGGCATTATAATTTTATTCCAGGCCATGAATCAGATATAATATGTATTGGTATAGCTATAGGCAGTAGCATAATGTCAATTACCAGCGCCTGGTGCAAGGCAAGTATTTTGCACCCCATAGCCATGAACCAGAAGTACAGTACTCCGAGTCCATTCTACCAGTCCAATATTGAACCCCTTACCTCTCAAGGATATGTATTGCAATTTGATGTTTGCTCTTTGACCTCCTAGATTTTTTTTAGCTTTTTGATAGAATTTTAAAACTAAAATGTTATAAATTGTGATATATATTTTTTCTTTCTTTAAGTTACATTTTTTTAGTAACAATTTTATTATCTTAGCTCTATCCCTAACCTTAACTCCAAGGGCACACTCAGGGCAGTATTACTTGTGCGAGGATCACATCGCAATCCTGGGACTGGCTGTCGGCTCACCTGACCTGAGCATGACAGCAAGTATTTCTATGGAGCTGTCAAATTCAGGTCAGCCAGTCCAAGGATTGCGATGTGATCCTCACACAGATAATACGGCTGTCTGCCTGCGCCCTAAGTCTAACCCTCAGTCTAACCTTACTTGTAAGCCTAATCCAAACCCTAGCCAAGTGGAGGACACAGACGGAAGAAGGCCCCTGTGCAAGAACAGTATATGGGCCCTTCATTATGTCTGGGACAGGACCTGCATGTTGCTTTGAAGGTGGCAGTGGTCCCCATACCTCTTGGGCCAGCTGCTCATGTGGCTCCCCTGAGGGTCCAGTCGCCAGAGGTGCTGCACCTCACCCAGAGGTGTGGTATCCCACTGTCAGTTAAGGAGGGGGCACTACCCAGGACTCTAACACTCACATCCAACACACACCAGTTCAGTCAGGGCACCTGGGCGCACCCTTAGGGAGGAAGGCCTCATCCCAGGCGGGATAGGACTGGGTGGTGGGAGTGGGAGGGGTAGGTAGGAAAGGGGGAGGAGCTTATAAGGCGGGAAAGACAGTGTGCTAGAGCAGTTGGTCCTGGTAGACCAAAGGGAGAGGAGTGAAGAACGTGGCTGAGGAGAGAAGTGAGGAAGAGAGACAGAAGGGGTCCTAGGGGCACGGGAAGTGCAGAAGCCACCCGTGGGGCCCACATCCACGCTGACCATTGCCAGGTGGAGGGACCAGGTCGCGGTCAGGGGACCGGCCCAAGCTTAGTGGAAATCTTCAAGTTCAGCTAAAAAAACGAAGGCTGTGGCGTCTGTAAGAGTCATAGCCACATCCACCTATAACTCGCCATAAAGGCAGCCAGATAGAATCCAGGGGACTGAGAGGACGTTGCCCTACCAGGTTCATGGCTGCTGGCTTGGGACACTGTGGGTGAGATGCTGGGCAGGAGAAGTGGAAGGCAGTGTAGTGAGACGGCCAGAGAAAGGTGTCCTGGAAAGGTGCACCCCAATTTACCTGGGAGTTCGCTGGACCACTGACCCGGAGAACATGGCATCTGGCTGGCGTTTGTGGACTGGAGAACTGTGAGTAAAAGTGGAAGCTGCACTTTGCTGTGTCCTTTGAGTTATTCCTGCGTCACCTGCCTGGCACAACCACAACCGCCATCTAAACACTTAACTCTACAACTGCCCTGGGGCTAGCTCTACCAGTGGAGAGCTGCACCATCTTGGCTGCACCACCATCGCCCCAGAGGATCTCACTGCAGCTTCGCTATTATAGCCGAACACGACGGGTGGTGTCACCATTTTCCCCATAACCCTTATACCACAAAACAACACTTTATTTATGGATGCCCAGGGCCACGGACCGGGTCACTGCTGCCGTGACCTTCCCCTTTAAGAACTGTGTCGGACCCTGTATCGAGTATCCCACGGCCCTATTGGGCGCTCCACTCACATTGTACCAATGATATGTCTGCCCCTGCCCTAGTCTTAAACCTAATCCTAAACCTAACCAATCCTTAGTGTTAATCCTAGTTTCGAATAATAAATGAAGACCATATTGAATCGTGCACTTGATTCAATACTATCTTAATTCATTAGATGCTCATTTCCTGCCATCTGTTCTGCTTATACAGATAGCAGCGGTCAAGATGAGTTTGTCTTTGGCTGTTGCGCTCTGCATAGGCAGCGACTGAGATGACAAAGCTCCCTTCATTATGCTGAGGCTTGTTGTTTTGATTGCTGCCTATTTGGTGCCCAGTAGCCAGTGACAAATTCATTTTGCCTGTTGTGCTCTTCATAAGCAGCAAACTTTTGCCCCCTCGTAGAATTTGGGGTCCAAGGCAATTGCCTCCCTGACCACCCTCGCGCTATGGCATTGACTGGGAGAAACTGGGCACATGCCAAACAGCCCACTTTGTCTTGTCTAAGGCATTTAGATACAAGGCTAGGGTAGCAGACCCATCCTTTATCCCTAGATAATGAAATATCAGCCATTGGTTTGGTTTTAGGATGCTAACATTGCTGGTGGACCCAAGAGAACAGCAGCACTTGGGAGCCTTGATATAGACTTTGTATTGTGTCGGGCATCTTAAAAAAAGCTACAGGGTTTTCTAAAGATTAAAGAATTACCAAAATGTCAGGATCATCTGCATGTTCACAATAATGATATAACATCCTTTAAGGCGTATCCCCCCTCGGAAGGCTCCTCTGGCAATTGGCTGGTCACTAAGTTCCAGCAATCAGCGGTTATGTGTTGAGAAAGAAGCTCAGTCACTGGTGTTCCGTTTCCGACAGCGGCACCAAACGGAGACCAGACATTACACTATTCTCCTCCAAATCAGTGTGTGTCTGTGTAATGGAGGACAGATCCCTCAGAGAAAGGAACATTCATTTCTCCAGGGAGAAAAATGAGGATTCTGAGCAGAGGACCCCTCTTTATTAACTCAATATTCCCTAACAGTGTGTATGTTTAGAAAAGTCATTTTTTATAGCATCAGGAAGACCGCAAGTTGGCCGTACATAAATATGACATTTTGGCTGTCAGGTTAGTTTCATTGTTTTAAGGTTGAAGGTAGAAACAGGTCCATCAAGGTTCAAGCTATAACCTAACATGTTGATCCAGAGCAGTGTTTCCCAAACTCCAGTCCTCACGGACCCTACAGGTCATGTTTTCAGGATTTCCATAGTGTTGCACAGGTGAGACAATTCCTGATGCCTTGATGATACTTCCACTACTTGAGCAATACTAAGGAAATCCTGAAAACATGACCCGTGGGGTCCGTGAGGACTGGAGTTTGGGAAACACTGATCCAGAGGATGGAAACACCCCATGAGGCAGATGCTAATTGCCCCATATTAGGAGAAAAATTCCTTCCCGACTCCACATACGGCAATCAGACTACGGTAGTTCTCTGGATTAATGTCCTATCACAGAATCTAGTACTATGGTTAATATTATGGCAGGGGGCAGCACGGTGGCTCAGTGGTTAGCAGCACTGGCTTCAAGTCCAACCAAGGACGACATCTACAAGGAGTTTGCATGTTCTCCCCGTGTTTGCGTGGGTTTCCGCCAGGTTTTCCGGTTTCCTCTCACACTCCAAAAACATGCTGATAGGGAATTTAGATTGTGAGCCCCTATGGGGACAGTGTCGATAACATCTGTAAAGCGATGTGCAATTAATGACGCTATATAAGTAAAAGAAATAAATATAATTTTCAAGAACAGGCCCTCTTTCTACTTGTTTAGTTAACCATGACCACATGATGGGGCAGAGAGTTTCATAATCTCACTGCTCTTACAGTAAAGAATCCCTGCCCATAAATATGATAAAACCTTTTTTCCTCTACGCTTAGAAAATGCCCCCTCGCCACCATCACCGGCCTAAACGTAAACTTTTTTTTTTTTAGAAAGATCTGTACTGTCCCCTCATATATTTGTACACTATAAGATCGCCCCTAAGCCTTGAATAACAACATGTTTGATAACCTGTCTTGGTAATGTAGTTTACCCATTCCCTTAATAGCCTTGGGTCTAAGGACTAATGTTTCTACTTATGGAGAGTGATATACAAGTGTAAGGAGACTTATTGGCCATGCAATGCTCCTCTGGGAAATGTAATATGCAACTGAGAAAAACAGGCATCAGATAAATCTCTCCTTCTCTTAGATCCTATAATGTATCTGGGTGAAAAGCTTCAGAAGAAACATTCTCCAGTTTGTGAGATTACAGATATCTCAAACAAAGAAGAGAGAAATAAAAAGAATTTTTACTTTTTGTTGCTGGCAAGACAAGAACACTTCCCAGATGATGTGTAAGGAGACTTTATCGGATCTGGATTTCCTCACCCTCTCTAGTCACAGCAAACAATGTGGCTTTATTAAGATCACATTAATCTTTGATAAATAATACGTCTCTTCCTTGAGAACAATAAAAGAAACCATAATAAAACATATGTTTTATTAAAAAGAGTCAAGGGTAATGCCAAAATATAAATTCTCTCTTGACTCAATATTTCATTTACAATATACAATTCCACATGGGGAGAAAAAAAACCTAATAAGCGCCTTTTACACCAAATTACAATTACTATGCCCCAGAGGCCTGGCAGTACTACAATTTAGGGTCTATGTGCTGAGGAGGTCATCTAACTTCATGGAGACAAGAAGATGAACAGGGAAACATAAATCATTGTACAATTCAGAGGAATGTTCCTTTTCACTGTATATTTAACTAGAAACCGTCATCATGCTGTAGTTTTTGGACGGGCTGTGCCGTCCCATCCGAAGTGCATCTTTGCAGCTAGAGTGGGTCTCCAAAGGCTTGACCACCGCTGGTGACCCGTCATATAATACACAGATAGATCCATCTTCTCCAATGCGATAGGAAACTTCAAATGGGTCGACCCACATTGTCAGCTCACTGGGAAGAAGCTGGAACAGTCTCTGATGGCTGAGGCCAATATGTCCAGCCGCACGACCTATCAAAGGGTCCATTTTGTGGTTGATTCTTAAACAGCGATACCCCGATCCTCTGCATGGAATCTGGGGAAACCAGTGATGTTTATAATGATCTGTTGGAGACAAAGAGGAGAAAGTGGGAGTGGGGAAGTGTAGGAGGAGAAAAGGGAGGGTGGGAGTTGAAAGGAGGTGGGAGAAGGGAAAAAAAAACAACATTAGCAACTATTCCTTACAATATAACTATTCAATCCTCGGACTCATTCTAAAATATATGGCAGAGTATTCATTCACACCATAAAGATGAACCCTTCTGCATAAAGCCAAGCGCCAAGTGAATTCTTGTAGGCCCTTGGCAGCTCTGACCAATTGTTTTGGAAGCTATAAACTGCAATGTTTTGTGTGCGGCAATCCATTCATCTAGATCTACATCTCCTCAATCAATATGGATCAGCGGAGAGTTTTCATAACAGGAACACTGCAGAAGTCCGATGACAAAGAGACAATAAAGGATCTGGGCAGAAACTAGGTCAGCGTCATAATGCAAGCGAAGTAAATGATAGCTGCAAAATACAACTACTGTATGTACAAAATACAACACACATCTACTATATGTACAAAATACAACTACAAAATACAATACACATCTACTATATGTACAAAATATAATACACATCTACCATATGTACAAAAAACAACTATGTGTAAAAAAATACAATACACATCTACTATATATACAAAATACAACTACTATGTATACAAAATACAATACACATCTACTATACGTACAAAATACAACTACTATGTATACAAAATACAATACACATCTACTATACGTACAAAATACAACTACTATGTATACAAAATACAATACACATCTACTATACGTACAAAATACAACTACTATGTATACAAAATACAATACACATCTACTATACGTACAAAATACAACTACTATGTATACAAAATACAATACACATCTACTATACGTACAAAATACAACTACTATGTATACAAAATACAATACACAACTACTATATGTACAAAATAAAACTACTATGTATACAAAATACAATACACAACTACTATATGTACAAAATACAAATACTCATCTACTATACGTACAAAATACAACAACTATGTATACAAAATACAATACACATCTACCATATGTACAAAATACAACTACAAAATACAATACACATCTACCATATGTACAAAAAACAACTATGTGTAAAAAAATACAATACACATCTACTATACGTACAAAATACAACAACTATGTATACGAAATACAATACACATCTACTACATGTACAAAATATAACTAACAAATACAAAATACAGCTACTAGATATACAAAATACCACTAAAAACAATATACAGCTACAATGTGATGTGTACAAAATATACCATACAGCTACTATATGTACAAAATAGAACAAAAAAAACAAATTTCAGCTACTAACTATACAAAATCCCACCAACACACACAATATACAGCTACTAACTATACAAAATGCCACTAACACATACAATATACAGCCACTAACACATACAATATACAGCCACTAACACATACAATATACAGCCACTAACACATACAATATACAGCTACTATACACACAAAATACAACTGACGTCAGTGTTCTCAATGGACTATCAAGACAAATCCAAGGTATTGATGACCTATAATAATGACAATAAGGTCTGAGCCCCACAGAGGTACAAACCACGATACATAAAACTTTAATAAAGTCCTAAGTATTTTAATGCAGCTCGATAAATAAAGGATTCACTTGGGAGTTTTCGAAAAGATATGAGCTATTATTTCTCGCCGTCTCCTCACCTCTCATGGACTCTTGCAAGGACTGGCAGAACTGTTGCAGCTGGTTCTCCTCCAGGAGTCCGCTTTGTCTGAGGAGCCTGGTGATGAACACCGCCGCTGTGGAGATCTCAGTCTTCATTGTGCCCTCAGATTCCTGCTCCAGACTATGACAAGGATCCTATGAAGACCATACAATCAGCTTATTCCGTCCTAGGGTTCTCAGCTCCTGGGGTTGGGGGGACAATACTGGACATTAGTGGAGGTCTGCAGCCCAGGACTTGGGGTATAGGTCCAGGGTCATTAACTCTCTACAGACCCTCCAATGTTGCCCAGTGGTCTGCTCTGGGTAATAATGAGTGGGGTGTTCTGGCCACAGCTGGAGCCCCTGATTCCAGGCAGAGCAGAGGGCGGTCCTACACTGTGGATGCTGTGTGGGATGATGTGTGCAGGTGCTCAGGTTACACAGGGTTGGTTTTGGTTCTTCCCCTTCCTTCCCTCCCTTTAGCCCTTGGCTTCAGGCTCCTTGCCTTCTCTAGCCGCTTTCCGTCACGTTCCAGCTTCGGGACAACAAGACAACCAGAAGCTCATAGCAGCGTCCACCGCACAGCCAGGGTAAACAAGAGGGGGCGGAGCCACAGGGCGCCACGCCTCTGTGACGTCACAATGGAATCGAATCAGCACGTCCGCACAGGTTGTTACAATGTATAAATAAACAAACGAAACGTCCTGACACGTCACCGGCGAGGAGTCTGCCTGGCAACAAGTGGGAGTGGGTGGCTGGGAGTGGGGAGGGGGAGTCTGCTTAGCAACAGGTGGAAAATAGGGTGAACCCGAGCAGCAACTTCCTGCAGAAACTTCTCCCAACACCAAGCTCATGACCAGCCACGTATCCTCCAGACCACTATGTGCCCCTCCTGCCGCCGACCAATCAGCTGCTCAACAACTGCTCCATTCAGAGGGGGAGAGGAAACTCTGAGGGCTGGAATAGAAAATCCCACCTGTAGATACATCTATGGAATAGTCATATAGGAATAAATAGTGTAACAGCAGGAGATGCAAGGAATAATAATAATAAATAATACATAATACCGGAGGAATCTGAATTACAGAGGACAGAAGGGAGAAAGAGGAGTGATAGATCCGGGAAAGCTAAAGAAGGAAAGCTGGGTGATGGACCTGGGAAAGGAGGCTTCAGCGGAGGACTCGGGATAGCTGGGTGATGGACCTGGGAAAGGAGGCTTCAGCGGAGGACTCGGGAAAGCTGGGTGATGGTCCTGGGAAAGGAGGCTTCAGCGGAGAAGTCTGGAAAGCTGGGTGATGGACCTGGGAAAGGAGGCTTCAGCGGAGGACTCGGGAAAGCTGGGTGGTGGTGATGGACCTGGGAAAGGAGGCTTCAGCGGAGGACTCGGGAAAGCTGGGTGGTGGTGATGGACCTGGGAAAGGAGGCTTCAGCGGAGGACTCGGGAAAGCTGGGTGATGGACCTGGGAAAGGAGGCTTCAGCGGAGGACTCGGGAAAGCTGGGTGATGGACCTGGGAAAGGAGGCTTCAGCGGAGAAGTCTGGAAAGCTGGGTGATGGACCTGGGAAAGGAGGCTTCAGCGGAGAAGTTGGGAAAGCTGGGTCGTGGACCTGGGAAAAGAGGCTTCAGTGGAGGACTCGGGAAAGGAGGCTTCAGCGGAGGACTCGGGAAAGCAGGGTGATGGACCTGGGAAAGGAGGCTTCAGCGGAGAAGTCGGGAAAGCTGGGTGGTGGACCTGGGAAAGGAGGCTTTCGCAGAGGACTCGGGAAAGCTTGATGGTGGACCTGGAAAAGGAGGCTTCAGCGGAGGACTCGGGAAAGCTGGGTGATGGACCTGGGAAAGGAGGCTTCAGCGGAGGACTTGGGGAAAGTGGGTGATGGACCTGGGAAAGGAGGCTTCAGCGGAGGACTCGGGAAAGCTGGGTGATGGACCTGGGAAAGGAGGCTTCAGCGGAGGACTCGGGAAAGTGGGTGATGGACCTGGGAAAGGAGGCTTCAGCGGAGGACTCGGGAAAGCTGGGTGATGGACCTGGGAAAGGAGGCTTCAGCGGAGAAGTCTGGAAAGCTGGGTGATGGACCTGGGAAAGGAGGCTTCAGCGGAGGACTCGGGAAAGCTGGGTGGTGGTGATGGACCTGGGAAAGGAGGCTTCAGCGGAGGACTCGGGAAAGCTGGGTGGTGGTGATGGACCTGGGAAAGGAGGCTTCAGCGGAGGACTCGGGAAAGCTGGGTGATGGACCTGGGAAAGGAGGCTTCAGCGGAGGACTCGGGAAAGCTGGTTGATGGACCTGGGAAAGGAGGCTTCAGCGGAGAAGTCTGGAAAGCTGGGTGATGGACCTGGGAAAGGAGGCTTCAGCGGAGAAGTTGGGAAAGCTGGGTCGTGGACCTGGGAAAAGAGGCTTCAGTGGAGGACTCGGGAAAGGAGGCTTCAGCGGAGGACTCGGGAAAGCAGGGTGATGGACCTGGGAAAGGAGGCTTCAGCGGAGAAGTCGGGAAAGCTGGGTGGTGGACCTGGGAAAGGAGGCTTTCGCAGAGGACTCGGGAAAGCTTGATGGTGGACCTGGAAAAGGAGGCTTCAGCGGAGGACTCGGGAAAGCTGGGTGATGGACCTGGGAAAGGAGGCTTCAGCGGAGGACTTAGGGAAAGTGGGTGATGGACCTGGGAAAGGAGGCTTCAGCGGAGGACTCGGGAAAGCTGGGTGATGGACCTGGGAAAGGAGGCTTCAACGGAGGACTCGGGAAAGTGGGTGATGGACCTGGGAAAGGAGGCTTCAGCGGAGGACTCGGGAAAGCTGGGTGATGGACCTGGGAAAGGAGGCTTCAGCGGAGAAGTCTGGAAAGCTGGGTGATGGACCTGGGAAAGGAGGCTTCAGCGGAGGACTCGGGAAAGCTGGGTGGTGGTGATGGACCTGGGAAAGGAGGCTTCAGCGGAGGACTCGGGAAAGCTGGGTGGTGGTGATGGACCTGGGAAAGGAGGCTTCAGCGGAGGACTCGGGAAAGCTGGGTGATGGACCTGGGAAAGGAGGCTTCAGCGGAGGACTCGGGAAAGCTGGGTGATGGACCTGGGAAAGGAGGCTTCAGCGGAGAAGTCTGGAAAGCTGGGTGATGGACCTGGGAAAGGAGGCTTCAGCGGAGAAGTTGGGAAAGCTGGGTCGTGGACCTGGGAAAAGAGGCTTCAGTGGAGGACTCGGGAAAGGAGGCTTCAGCGGAGGACTCGGGAAAGCAGGGTGATGGACCTGGGAAAGGAGGCTTCAGCGGAGAAGTCGGGAAAGCTGGGTGGTGGACCTGGGAAAGGAGGCTTTCGCAGAGGACTCGGGAAAGCTTGATGGTGGACCTGGAAAAGGAGGCTTCAGCGGAGGACTCTGGAAAGCTGGGTGATGGACCTGGGAAAGGAGGCTTCAGCGGAGGACTTAGGGAAAGTGGGTGATGGACCTGGGAAAGGAGGCTTCAGCGGAGGACTCGGGAAAGCTGGGTGATGGACCTGGGAAAGGAGGCTTCAGCGGAGGACTCGGGAAAGTGGGTGATGGACCTGGGAAAGGAGGCTTCAGCGGAGGACTCGGGAAAGCTGGGTGATGGACCTGGGAAAGGAGGCTTCAGCGGAGAAGTCTGGAAAGCTGGGTGATGGACCTGGGAAAGGAGGCTTCAGCGGAGGACTCGGGAAAGCTGGGTGGTGGTGATGGACCTGGGAAAGGAGGCTTCAGCGGAGGACTCGGGAAAGCTGGGTGGTGGTGATGGACCTGGGAAAGGAGGCTTCAGCGGAGGACTCGGGAAAGCTGGGTGATGGACCTGGGAAAGGAGGCTTCAGCGGAGGACTCGGGAAAGCTGGTTGATGGACCTGGGAAAGGAGGCTTCAGCGGAGAAGTCTGGAAAGCTGGGTGATGGACCTGGGAAAGGAGGCTTCAGCAGAGAAGTTGGGAAAGCTGGGTCGTGGACCTGGGAAAAGAGGCTTCAGTGGAGGACTCGGGAAAGGAGGCTTCAGCGGAGGACTCGGGAAAGCAGGGTGATGGACCTGGGAAAGGAGGCTTCAGCGGAGAAGTCGGGAAAGCTGGGTGGTGGACCTGGGAAAGGAGGCTTTCGCAGAGGACTCGGGAAAGCTTGATGGTGGACCTGGAAAAGGAGGCTTCAGCGGAGGACTCGGGAAAGCTGGGTGATGGACCTGGGAAAGGAGGCTTCAGCGGAGGACTTAGGGAAAGTGGGTGATGGACCTGGGAAAGGAGGCTTCAGCGGAGGACTCGGGAAAGCTGGGTGATGCACCTGGGAAAGGAGGCTTCATCGGAGGACTCGGGAAAGTGGGTGATGGACCTGGGAAAGGAGGCTTCAGCGGAGGACTCGGGAAAGCTGGGTGATGGACCTGGGAAAGGAGGCTCCAGTGGAGGAGTAGAGTTTAGGAAAGCTGAATGGTGGACCTGGGGATGGCTGCTTCAGCAGAGAATTTGGGAAACTGATGGTGGGCCTGGGAAAGCTGTAAAAGATTCTTCAGTGGAGGACATGGGAAACTGGGTGATGGACCTGGGATAGCTGGGAAAGACTGCTTTAGCAGAGGAACTGGGAAAGTTGGGTGGTAGATCACAGAAAACTGGGAAAGGCTGGTGAACTGGATCTCTTGGAACAGCTAGGTGATAAAGCTGGGACAGGCTGAGTAGTGGATCACAGGAATCTCAGAAATCTGCTTTACTGGAGAGTTCTGAAAACCTGAGTGATAAAGCTGGGGAAAGCTATTTCAGTGGAGGACTCCGAAGCTGGGGAATCTGCATAAGTGGAGAACCTGAGAAAGCTGGGTGGTGGCCTTGGAAAAACTGGGGAAGGCTGCTTCAGTACATAACTCCAGAAACTGTGTGTTGGACCCTGGAAAGCCAGGGAAGGCTGATCAGTGGAGTACTCGGAATAGCAGGGTGAAAGCTAGGAGAGGCTGGTAGGAAAGCGGGGGAAGGCTGTTTTAGTGAGGGCCTTGGGATCACAGATGACATAGGAGATGACCATCCATTATGGTCTATTTCCCATACATCATAAGACCAGAAATAAAAGTGACATGTGAACAGAGCCTATAGCTGTTATACACATTGTAATTACTGAGACTAATAAGTAAAATGACACAATTCACCAATTCAGCTGGATTGTGTATATGGAATTCTTCACTGTTGGGTATTGCCAAGCTTACATGGTACATTAGAGTTGTCTCCTCACTAAGGGCCCCCCAGACACTATGAAGGACCCTCCACGTAGGTGGTTGGGTTGCACCTAAACATTTAATGTTTTCATTAGTTTCCTCCAGGATCCCCGGTTTTCTCCCACACTCCAGAAACATACAGATAGGGAATGTAGATTGTGAGCCCCAGTGGGGACAGAACAAAGCACTGCAGAATGTGATGTATATAAGCAAGTACAATAATTAAAAACACATTGGATACATTGCTTTGTTGTGCCTAACAGAAAACTTAGATAGATAAGTTTCCATTTGACTAAAATTTTCCCTACAGATGGATACAATTTAGTATACAGGAGGAATAAGAGTCATGCTAATGATAAAGATATATTTAAACAACTTTATTAGTCAAATAAATCACATAAATATCTAATGTGATTTATTTGCCTAATAATGTTGTTTAAATATATCTTTATCATTAGCATGACTCTAATTCCTCCTGCATACTATGTATTTTTGAGTCGCTTTGTTCCACAATATGCAATTTAACATATAAAGGCATATGAATGCAATGCAATACTTATTGATTAATATGTTTTGGGGACTATATGTGCAATAGATGGATACAATTGTAGGGTGCAGAATTGTGAATAAATCAATTAGTTTCTCAAACTGTTACAATATCCAATTATTAGTAATGTAAAATCTGATTACAAAAAATAAGCTAAGCAAATGGTTAAATATATTTTTTATTACACACAGGTATGTACAGTGGATATAATAAGTCTACACACCCCTGTTAACATGCCAGGTTTTTGTAAACCTTTGTTCACTCTTCTTACAGTAGTGCAGTAGTGCTCCAGATGTGTCAGATTGCGAGGGTATGTCCTGTATACAGCGCCATCTTCAGGTCACACATAGATTGTCAATAGGATTCTCTTCTGGGCTCTTTTGTTGGCCTTTCCAAAGCTTTGATGTTCTTCTGGTGAAACCATTCTTTTGTTAATTTAGAGGTATGCTTAGAGTCGTTGTACTGAAAGATGAAATTCCTCATGTTTAGCTTTTCAACAAAGGCCTCAAGGTTTTGATGCAAAATTGACTGTTATTTGGAACTGTTCATAATTTCCTCCACCTTGACTAAAGCCCCAATACCAGCTGACAAAAAACAGCCCCAAATTATGATGCTGCCTCCATCATGCTTCACTGTGGGTATGGTGTTTTTTTGGTAACGTGCAGGGATAGCTTTTGTGGGTATTTTTTCACATGCTTTTGGAAGACTTGATGTAACTTTTTGAAAAACATAGCTAGGCTTGTTCTTCTTTGTAAGAAAAAGCTTCCACCCTATCTCACAGGCCGGACAAATGAAGAATACAGGAGAATGTTGTCACATGCAGTACTCATCCAGTACTTGCCAGAAATTCCTGCACCAATGTTGTTGTAGGCCTCTTGGCAGCCTCACAGATCAATTTTCTTTTTCTATTTTCATCCATTTTGGAGAGAGATCCAGTTCTAGATAATGTCTCTGTTGTGCCAAATTCATATAATGCCTTGGAAGATTTTATGTACTGCTACCTTTCTCTTGTCTGATAACTTTTAACAATGAGATACCTTTGCTGTGTTGTAAGCTGTTTACGGACCATGACTTGTGCTGTAGAATACAACTAAGAAAATATCAGGAAAATCCTACTAAAAAAAAGCTAAACTTTTTATGGGCTTAGTCAGAATCACTGTAAATAATGGCAGCTGTGCGCGGACTACCTGAGTTTAACTGTGATGAGCTACTTCTGAACACAACCATATCCCCAATAATAAGAGGGTGTTCACACTTATGCAACAACATTATTTTAGTTTTATTATTTTTATTTTCACTCTCAAAATGATTTGATTGTTTCTCAATGGATTTGTACAGATTATTGGTGACATTAAAGGTGGAACATTAATTTTCTTTATATGATTTTTTTTACATGAGAAAAATAAGAAATTTTAACAGGGGTGTGCAGACTTTTGTATATCCACTGTAGATTTTTGAGTTTGAATATTTATGTAGAATACAGTACCAGTGTTATGGATGAGGTTTTACACTTTATCAATTCATGGTGCGGATTTTCACCATGTAATGTCAACCGTAAATTCCTGCACGGTACATAAAAAAGAACAATATTTTTATAGTTTTACAGAAAAAAATTGAAATATCATGTAGTCTAGCTGTTCTCTACAAAGAAGTTGCTTAAAACCTCTGTACATGGCATTTTCAGACCACATTGCCTTCTGCTAGACTCGCTAGGGAGAGTTAAAATCTTTAATGGCTCATGAACATTACGAGAGTTTTCAGAGTTTTAATATCATACCTCAGTATACCACTAATTGTATAATGGAGCTTTCTATGTTATTTTTGATTCTGTATGAATCTTGGCAAAAAAAAAATGATAAGCAAACTGCATTGCATTGTGCATTTACCATACTTATTTCTCACTGCAAAATGCACATAAATTTATAGAATATATACAATGTGATTTTCTTGATTTTATTTTTGATATTCTATCTCTCAATGTTAAAATTAACCCTTAAAATTATAAACTGTTCATTTCTTTGTCAGTGGGGAAACTTACAAAATCAGGAAGGGATCAAATACTTATTTCCCCCACTGTTTAGGCCTTACCTTCAACTCTACCAAGTGCCGCAGAAGCTGCCGAGATCTCTAACCCGTTCTAGTGAGCGGCTTGGTAAGAGGTACACTTTATGAAAATGGACTATAAAAATGGATTTGTAAAAGGCCAATATCATATGCTCATAATATGACTGCATTGTAAAACGCATATAAGTGTATTAAGAGAATTAACCTAAGTGGGTTGGTGACAATCTTGTTATGTTCGTCTTTTGTGCTTCTTTGTATTTCATTTTATTGCCTATAAACATTTTACATGGTCTGTAGTTACATTGCAGCTGACGTTGGGTTATCTCCCTAATACTGGCGCATAGGTTTGCTTTACATCCCTATGGTCCCTCATACAGATCATATGTTAATCAATGGTAACATTATTGGTCGTGACTCGTGACGATACTGGCTGACCCAACAACCAGCATGCTATCCCATGTGCATGGAGTGATGCAGAGGTGCACAGACTGAACCCATGTCCATGTTACAGACCTCTAAGTACTTCTTATGCTACTATTTGGTGCCTCCATCTTTGTTGCATTGTAGTATTTCTGGAGAAAATTATACTGTAAAGGCAAATTGTCAGACCATGTTCACATGTTCAGTATTTGGTCAGTTTTTTACATCAGTATTTGTAAGTCAAAATCAGGAGTGGAACAATCGGAGGAAAAGTATAATAGAAACACGTCACCGCTTCTGTATTTATCACCCACTCCTGGTTTTGGCTTATGCAGCGCCCCAGAGCCCTGGTCGTTGCAGTAATGTCGCTCTTCCACCAGGGGGAGTGATATTACGTCTGATGGTACTAAAGGAGTTCACCTTGCCAGGTATCACAAGTCACACACCACACTTCACACTCCAGTCCACCAGGGGGAGCCTTGCTTCTATCTATTAGGGCACTCCTCACACACGGGTAAAACTGGTGGGTTGGATAGGAAGTTAGGCAGAAGCTGCCTGGGTTTGACCCAGAGAGGACCTGTCAGGCAGACAGGGGGAGAAGGAGGAACATCTGAGCTGCAGACAGAGGTCCCTGTCAGGGGTGGGATCCTGACAGAGGCCTAGCACGAGATAGATAGCTACGGAGCTGCGCCTTCCCCACGTGCGGCAGCATCCTAACAAAGGACACGAAGAGAAGTGTATTGTGGAGAGTGAGAAATGAGGTCACAGCACAAGGAGATAATACCGGGAGGAGTTCTGCCCCAAGATGGGCAGCCTCCTTCTGAGGAGCGTAGCCGGTGGCCGGAACACCGAGGGAGTAACAGGCTCTATGCATTACTTCAGAGACCAGCAGGACAGTCAATTCCAAGTTGGCTGCCCGACCTTAATACCTAAGAAGACACGGAGGCAAATTGTGGGAGAGGGGCGTCTGTAGGGTCCCTACAAACAAGCCCCAGGCCATCCCAGTCATACGGGTTGTCCTATCCATACCATCTGGGGGACAGAGAGAGAGAGAACATCAGAAACATCCACGAAAGTTGTGAGGACTATCCCGTGGTGCTCAGCAGGGAGGTACTACAACACACAGGCGCTAGTAGGAAGGCTACTGATTTCCACCTGGTTAAGAGAACTCTGGATGTGCCTTCGGACCAGCCAGACTCTGCCTGCCCTGTGAACGGTACCCTGGACTGTGGACGCTGAAGTCTTCAGTAAAAGGTAAAGAGACTGCAACCTTTGTGTCCTCGTTATTCATTGCGCCTTACATCGTCCACCATCACCACCTACACATCTGGGAAGCCCTGGGGACATACTTCACCTGTGGGCAGGTATACCATCTAGCTGCCATTCCATCACCCCAGCGGACCCCTAAGCAGCGTTGGTCACCCTGACCGAATACTACAGGTGGCGTCACGAACACCAGACAAACTTCACCTTTAATTGGACGCCCCTCAGAAGGGCCACGGACTGGGTCGGGCCACCGTGACATCCCCAGAACCGAGAGAGATAGACCCGGTGCCGAGTACCCCATTGCCCTTAACGTGGGGGGCTCCACTTACACATACTGTACTGATGCAAAATACTGACCAAATACTGAACGTACGAACATGGCCTAAGTAGAAGCCTTCCATGGACAGGCTTTGCACAAGCCAATCTGCTTAGTAGGTCCCATAGGAACCATAGCCTTCACCCTTTAACCCCTATACAGAGATCTGGACTCATGCAGGGCACCCTGGGTTATGTCCACAGAGAGACTACTGGCCCGGAGGATCGAGCTGGAAGAATGGTTGTGATGTCAGATCGAATCCAGGAGTTCGAGGTCAGGGTCAAAATTGAGAACGTCCGAATACAAGCCAAGGTTAGGAACTAAACAGTGAGACACCAGAAGCAGGATCAAACATCCCAGCCAGAATAATGTAAAACAGGACCACATCTGCATCCCACAGCGGCGTCCGAAGTGCAAGTGCGGCTCTGCTTAGTGGCAGAGTGATTGCATGTATGTGAACTAAAGGTACATTTAGACAGGCTGAGAATAGGTGAACAAGCATTCGAAGGAACACTCATTCCTGATTATTGTCCTGTGTAAAAACACTCATTCATCGGGCGATTGGATTGATTATGTCGGCGTAAAAATCATTGTTATCGCCAGCACACTTCCCGTCTACACGTTGTAGCATGCTGCCAATCACATGAGGATGTATGGGGACAGAACAATCGCATTCCCATCAGTTTTGTTCCTATCAGTAATCATCATCCAATGTAGATGGGTAGTAAACAAGCGCCCATAGACTTGACGAACGGCGCTCAATAATGGACCGAGATTGGCCATAAGGGACTCACATACAGGTCTGCTCTTCACTTCTCTCTACACCTTTATGCATTTGCTCAGAATTGGTGATAGGCGAACGTGCTCAGATAACATCTTATCCGAACATGCCCGGGTGTCATTCGAGTATCTTGGGCGTGTTCATATATAATGTTGGCGTCCCTGCGGCTGGATGATTTGCGGTTGTTAGACAGCCCGAACACGTGGGGATTCCCTAACAAACAGGCAATCTCCACATGTGTTCAGACTGTCTAACAGCCCGAAATCATGCAGCCGCAGGGACTGGAACATAATATACGAGCACGCCCAAGACACTCCGATAACACCCGAGCATTCTTGGATAAGACGTTAGCCGAGCACGTTCACTCATCACTACTTAGCATCAAAGTACAACAATATCACAAAATATGCATTCTGAAAAGCAAGGTTTGCATTATTCCTAAATATGTCTGAGCATGCTGAAAACTGAAGACAGTCAAAACACATAACCTAGATGTAGATAAGGCACAATCTACCAAGAAACAACCCTTAATTTGTAGCATTTCTAAACAGGATTCTAATCCATGTTTATACACTCTTCATCATTAAAATTGCCACAACAAGAAGGAAAAGTAATGGAAATATGGAAATCACAGGATGGACAGACATCCTACTTATATATAGATGATGAAAAGATGAAAACAAAGTTTTCCAAACATCTCGATTTATTCTATATCGAGTATGAGCGCCACATGCAGAAATCCTGGCATTTACAGCCCTGGCTGCTATCAGTGGGGTTACTAATGGTTGTCGGAGCAATGTTCTGCTGAACGCACTTGGGCACAAAAATCTTCAAGATCCACTGCTGACAGATCTCTTTGCAATTGCTGTCCAATAATGTTCCATATGTACTTGATGGGAGATAAGTCTGGAGATAATGCAGGCCATGGTAGCACGTTTAGGCCATGCAGGCTGCTCACAGTAGCAGGGGCAACATGCAGCCTGAAGTGGTGTCGAAAACCAGTTCCTGGGACACATTGGAAAAATGGTCATACTACTGTTTCCACAACCAAATCAATGTAACACCGTATTGTTCGAATACTTCTTATGAAGATTAGAAGGGTCCGCCACACCAGGACTAGTGTGATGTTCCTTTGTGAAGGCCTTTTCATGGTGCAGTCTATGTGGTCTTCAGACCAATCTCTGGCCATCATTGCATCCAAGTGAAAAGCGGGATTCATCCCTGAAGAGGATAGACCTCTATTCCAGTCTCAGATCTCCATCTGGAAACTCCACGGGCAATGCGACTAAGAGACCTTCGCAAGGAAATGCAACACTCCTAGTATTATGGAGTGGGGTGGCATAATGTACGGTAGACAGACCCCTTTAGTTTTGATTCCAGGTACACTAAAACCTCAGTACATTGATCTCGTGGTGGAACCAGTGATGTAGCAATTTCTCCAAAGTGTCCCAGGAGCTTTTTTTCAACATGACAATGTCAGGCCACATGTTGCTCGTACTACTAAGAGCAGTTTGCATTTTTTCATCATTTGCAGACTAGTAACATGTCTTTCCATCCTGTGAACTCCATAATCCCAAGACTTTTCCTTCTTGGTGTGAAAGTTCAATGTTGAGGCATCTGTATAATGATTTCTTATAATCTCCTTTATGGAGAATGCCAAATGAGTAAATTGTATGAAAGTTATATTATACTCATATAAACTAATCTGAAGAGGTTTGCAAAGAATGTAAACTCAGACCAAACATTTTCAGATTACATTCTGCTGCTGGGACTCACATAAGGGTCCACTGTTCACTGCACCCGAAACCTTTCTACAATTTCTCTGCATCAAATTACAACCGTATGGTAAAAGATATATTCTGGAAAACAAGGGTTACATCATTTCTAAATATGTTTGAGCATGCTGAAAACAGTCGAAACTCCGACACATCACTTAGGCTTAGATAAGGTGAGTGGTCTTCACTTTTTCATACTTTGGTCAGATTAGTAGCTAGGTCTGCTTTTTCTTGGGACAAGAATTCAGTTTGCTGCCCTAGCCATGTATCTAATGCCTTAGCAAAAGCAGGGCTAGCTTTTTGTCATTTTCGCTGACACCCAATGGATAAATACCTTTAAAGTTAAAAGATGGATGACAGTTATCACTTTGGAGAATCGCCATACGCATGTGGAGCGCCCCCACTGCCGCAGGGCCGAGGGGCACCCGGTACCGGGACTCTGCGTCTCAGTCCTGGGGTTGTCACGGTGGCTAGGCCCGGTCCGTGACCCTGCTGAGGGGCGTCCAGTGAAAGTTGAGAATGTGATGATGTGGTGCGGTGTAGGTCGCGGTGAATAACGAGGACACCAGGTTGCAGTCTCTTTACCTCTTTACTGAAGGCTTCAGGATCCTCAGTCCGGAATACGGTTAACCGGGCTACCTGAGTCCGGCCGGTCCGATGGCACCTCCAGAGTTCCCTTTGCAGGTGGAAATCAGTGCCTACCTTCTAGCGCTTGTGTGTTGTAGTCCTTCCCTGCTGTGCTTGTGTCTGTTTCTGAAGTTCCCTCACAACTCGATTATGATGTTCTTCTTCGTCCCCCCAGATGATATGGCTAGGACGCACCCGTATGACGGGTAGGCTCGGAGCTCTTCCGGGACCCTAGAGTCGCCCCTCTCCAAATGTTGCCCCCTGTGTCTGCTTAGGTGATTTTGGGTGAGACAGCCCGCCTAGAACTGACTGTCCTGCCGTAGGTTTGAAGTAAGGCCTGGAGCTCAATACTTCCTCAGCGTTTCCGGCCACCGGCTACGCGCCTCAGTAGGATGTTGCCTCGACTTACAGCACGACTCCTACTGGTGTTTCTCCTTGATGCGTTGATCTCGTTTCTCACTCAGCACAATAAACCTCGCTTCTTGTCCTTTCTTGGGGTACCGCCGCAATGAAGTGCAGGCGCGGTCCTGTAACGCTCTTTCTGTTCGCTAGGCCTCTGTCAGGATCCCACCCCTGACAGGGACCCCTCTGAATCTTCCCCTGCAACACCCTCTGCCACAGGATGTTGCCTGGTTCCAACCCAGTCAGCTTCTGACTAACTTCCTATCTAACCCCCAGTTTTACCAGATTGTGAGGAGTGGCCTAATACATAGCACCCTTAGCTCCCCCTGGAGGCCAGACTGTGAAGTGTATTGGTGTCTGTGATACCTGGTCAGATGAACTCCTTCAGTGCCATCAGACGTACCATAGCCCCCCTTAGCGGCGGAGCGTCAGTACTGCAACGACCAGGACTCTGGGGCGCTGCACATGCATGATCTGCAAAGCCGAGCCTGCATGTGCTCTGTATGGGAAGAGGAAAGTAAAGGCCAATATGGACAAACCGATAATCTGCAAATAAACCCTAGCTTCCTATTACTGATTGGCCTAAATATGACAGCAATCGCCCAAAAACAAGCAAAGTGATTGTTCGTTGTGTGATCAGCTTAAAAATTAGCGGTTTTGCCAGCATATCACATTATGTATACAGGGGATGTGCTGCCGACAACACGATTCTGTATGGGGTCAGTAGGATAATTCTGTCTCCATCAGTTTTAATTGGCCCATGTAATTAGGCCAGTTAACGATAGGCCATCAATGTTAGATCGGTACAGATCTGACTCCTAGCACTCATGCCTCCCCGCTATTTGAGTAGAGTTCTGGTGCTCCGATGGGCTTCTTCATGCTGTGTATTGCACAGTGACATACCGTTACTTCTCACAAAATTAGAATATCATCAAAAAGTTAATTTCTTTCAGTTCTTTAATACAAAAAGTGAAACTCATTATATAGAGTCATTACAAACAGAGTGATCTATTTCAAGTGTTTATTTCTGTTAATGTTGATGATTATGGCTTACAGCCAATGAAAACCCAAAAGTTATTATCTCAGTAAATTAGAATAATTAACAAAAAAAAACCTGCAAAGGCTTCCTAAGCGCTTAAAAAGGTCCCTTAGTCTGTTTCAGTAGGCTCCACAATCATGGGGAAGACTGCTGACTTGACAGATGTCCAGAAGACAGTCACTGACAGACTCCATAAGCGAAGGTAAGCCACAAAAGGTCATTGCTAAAGAAGCTGGCTGTTTCACAGAGTGCTGTATCCATGCATATTAATGGAAAGTTGAGTGGAAGGAGAAAGTGTGGTAGAAAAAGGTGCACAAGCAACCGGGATAACTGCAGCCTTGAAAAAAAATTGGGGGAGATTTACAAGGAGTGGACTGCTGCTGGAGTCATTGCTTCAAGAGCCACTACACACAGACATATCCAGGACATGGGCTACAAGTGTCACATTCCTTGTGTCAAGCCGCTCATGACCAGTAGACAACACCAGAAGCGTCTTACCTGGGCCAAGGAGAAATAGAACTGGACTGTCGCTCAGTAGTCCAAGGTGTTGTTTTCAGATGAAAGTAAATTATGCATTTCATTTGGAAATCAAGGTCCCAGATTCTGGACGAAGAGTGGAGAGGCCACAATCCAAGCTGCTGGAGGTCTAGTGTGAAGTTTCCACAATCAGTGATGGCTTGATGAGCCATGTCATCTGCTGGTGTAGGTCTACTCTGTTTTATCAAGACCAAAGTCAGCGCAGCCGTCTACCAGGAAATTTTAGAGCACTTCATGCTTCCCTCTTCCGACAAACTTTATAGGGATGGAAATTTCATTCTCCAGCAGGACTTGGCACCTGTCCACACTGCCAAAAGTACCAATACCTGGTTTACAAACAAAAGAATCACTGTGCTTGATTGGCAGCAAACTCATCTGATCTTAAGGTACCTTCACACTAAGCGGCTTTGCAACGAGAACGACAACGATCCGTGACGTTGCAGCGTCCTGGATAGCGATATCGTTGTGTTTGACACGCAGCCGCGATCTGGATCCCGCTGTGATATTGCTGGTCGTTGCTGAAAGTCCAGAACTTTATTTGGTCGTCAGATCGGCGTGTATCGTTGTGTTTGACAGCAAAAGCAACGATGCCAGCAATGTTTTACAATGGTAACCAGGGTAAATATCGGGTTACTAAGCGCAGGGCCGCGCTTAGTAACCCGATATTTGCCCTGGTTACCATTGTAAAAGTAAAAAAAAAAACACTACATACTCACCCTCTGATGTCTGTCATGTCCCCCGGCATCCGCGCTCCTGCTCAGAGCTTACTGCACTGAATGTGTCAGTGCCGGCCGGAAAGCAAAGCACAGCGGTGACGTCACCGCTGTGCTTTAGGGCCGGCGCTTACACAGTGCAGGGAAGCTGAAGGCGAGGGACGCGACAGACACCGGAATGTAAGTATGTAGTGTTTTTTTTTTTTACATTTACACTGGTAACCAGGGTAAACATCGGGTTACTAAGCGCGGCCCTGCGCTTAGTAACCCGATGTTTACCCTGGGTACCCGGGGACTTCGGCATCGTTGGTCGCTGGAGAGCTGTCTGTGTGACAGCTCTCCAGCGACCACACAGCAACGCTGCAGCGATCGGCATCGTTGTCGATATCGCTGCAGCGTCGCTTAATGGGACGGTACCTTTAACCCCATATAGAATCTATGTGGTATTGTCAAGAGGAAGATGAGAGACACCAGACCCAACAATGCAGACGAGCTGAAGGCTGCTATCAAAGCAACCTGGGTTTCCATAACACCTCAGCAGTTCCACAGGCTGATCGCCTCCATGTCACGCCGCATTGATGCAGTAATTGATGCAAAAGGAGCTCCAACCAAGTACTGAGCGCATTTACTGAACATACATTTCAGTAGGCCAACATTTCAGATTTTAAAATCATCATTGGTGTTATAAAGTATTCTATTTTACTGAGATAATGACTTTTGGGTTTTCATTGGCTGTAAGCCATAATCATCAACATTAACAGAAATAAACACTTGACATGATCATTCTGTTTGTAATTACTCTATATAATATATGAGGTTCACTTTTTGTACCGAAGAACTGAAGTAAATTAACTTTTTAATGATATTTGAATTTTGTGAGAAGCACTTGTACTTATCTAAGCTGTTAATGATATAGAGGAGATCCAGGTCAAGATGGAGTAAAAAAAAAATCCAGACTTTATTGAATTTCATTAAAATAGTGATAATATCAGAAAAAATACACCGATGCACCCTCTTATATGAGCAGTACTTGGCACAATATACTTGTACTTGAATCACTATTTACAGACAATGGAGGCATCTTATTCATTTAACAATCTAACCAGTCCGTTGTTATATAAATTTGTAATTGAGGATAATGTCACATTTGCATGTAGCTGAAAATTGGAACCCTGGAGTTGGATACTGGTGGGCCCTTGGAAACCCAGTCCGACACGGTCCTTAACCGTTTGATGTCCATGGCAGTGGCTATGTTCCAGGCTCTGAGGATGTCTTGCTGCATTGGTTGACCTTTTCCCTTTTTTTGCTATTTTTCTAAGCGCCTTGGCTTCCTCAAAAAGCTGATCATGGACGCCCAAGATATAATATCGATGCACCATCCAAAATATAGGCTATCATTTCTTAAATCATCCATAACCCTGAAAGCATTGAGCATCTCCGCTATGTAAGTTATTTTCTGGTGTATCAGAGGATAGACAGACAGGCTAAGTACAACCATGTTAATAGTTTGATTTTGACATCCCACAATTGTGATATTGGCATCTAAATACACTAAATTAGCAGATGTTACAAATGTTGATGGTCAGGTCGTAATCCGCACTTCTTGTTCTCTGGAGCGCTGTCTTTGGAAACATTTGCACAGATGTTCGATATGTAAGCTAGTTTCATATTAGCGTAAAACTCTTTCGGTAACGATGAGGATTTCATACATGGCGAATTCAGTTTTGTGTAAAAGGAGCTCAGACAGACTGCAACCTCGCTATTATTGTACATTTGCGGTGACCTGACACATCTACACTACACAGTTAGGTGCACAGGCTCTGATTGTACGAGTAACTTGCAAAAAGTGCTGCCCTCCCTTATAAATAACCCACGTTTCCTCCTAGACAGAGTTCACATACAGCCTTATAACAACACATCCTTTTAGGGAATGCCAGACATATGGCTTGCGGATGTAGGACTGATTAAGTGAGACATTTATCAAAGAAGGCCAGATCGCTTCAAGTGGAAAAAAAAAAAGTTGCACAATTCGGTGCCAACATTCCTCTGTCACTAGCTACTTGTCTCTTATTTGGAACTTTTTTTAAAAAACTTTTAGAATAACTTAACTTTTTTTTATTGCTTTTGGTGAAAAAAAAATCATATTCATATCTCTAAAGTTTTGACTTAAGCTACCTTGTAGAAAGTGATGAAATCGCCAGTGTTATAATCTATGGCTGAATTGTATTTTGTGCTAAGTTGTCCAAATCTGATCACCAGTCTGTTTATAAGGAATAGAAAGTGTAAAAGCAATTATAAAGATGCATGTACGTAATCAGCCGTAGCACCATAGTAATCTATGTGTCTAGGGAGAGATTTGTGTCACCCAGCAGGCTACATTCGGAAAATACAATTTAGAAACATAATATCCAAGGCATTTTGTGCTGATACAATAGTCTCCCCAGCCCCTGTACATAAAGCAGCAAAGCACAAACATAACAGAATCACACTTATCGTACAGCGAATTTGGCAGCAGGATTTTGCTATGTAATCTGAGAGCAGCATGATGTAGGGACAGAGACCCTGATTCCAGCGATGTATCACTTAGTTTACTGGCCACTATGATAGAATCACAGTATTCTTTGCTGTAGATCTAGCAGAGCTCAGTTGTTGAGCTGTGTACAACCCTGTCCACATCGCTGCTTTCCAATGTATAGTGACGCTGGCAATAAGTGATGGGGACAGGGTTGGACTAGGAAGCACAAGGCCAGTTGTGCTGTAGTGATAATCTCCTGCTGATAAAACACTGTTTGTCAGACATGTGCTATTTCCTTATGGGATGTCTCAACTGTGCTGTTGCCGCTCCCTTGATTTGTAGCACTCATTTCTGTTGCAGCTCACCTACAATGGACGGCGCTTGGACATAGTTATTACCGTCTAGTGCATTAAAGAAGTTGCCCACTACTTGGATAACTTCTTCTCATACCCCTCGCTTAGCCCTGATACCATAATAAAGCTTATACTCACCTCCTGTGCTGCTGCTGTTCCCGCGGTGTCGGCACTCCTTCTCCCCGGGGCACCCGTGTGGTTGTTGAGACACATGACCCCGGCGCCCAATCAGCGCTTGCATCACTGGCCCCGCCTTCAGACGTTTTGAGCAGGAAGAGGAAGTCAGAGCTGCAGCAGATTCCTGACTTCCTCTTCCTGCTCAAAATGTCTGAAGGCGGGGCCAGTGATGCCAGCGCTGATTGGGCACCGGCTTCCCGTGTCACAACCGCACAAGAGCCCTAGGGAGAAAGTACCAATACCGTGGGAACAGCGCCGACACGGGAGGGGAGTATAGGCTTTATTATGTTATCGGGGCCGAACATTTCGATCAAGAAGGGGTTGTTCTAGTAGTGGACAACCCCTATAAAAGCGGAGATGGGAATAACTCTTTTATACATCAGCATCCATTACACTATTGATATGTGACTCAGAATAATGAATGTCCATGTGATAATTATCAAGCATCGTTAAAGAAAATTTGTCAATAGGACAGACCTATTATTCATTTCTGAAATCAAACCTGTAAACGCCTTCCCACTATATCTAGGACTAAGCTCACACAAACGTATGGAAAATCATCCTAGTTCCATCAAGAAAAATGACAGGCGATTTTTATGGCAATTGTCATCTCTACGCAACCTGTTTTTTTTACATCAACCATTATTACAATTTACAAGATCAGATACAGTTTCCCATGTTAAAGAATTGCAAAGTATCCATAAAAAACAGATGGCTATGGCGATCTGTACTGGATGTGATAGACTTGACTAGGCGACGGTCATCGGACAGAAGAGATTAGTTCTTGCTGTGATTTCTTTCACACACACATTCAGTCTTTGGGAAAAAAAAACACCTGTGATCATTGGTGTCAGTTCTGTCATGGACAACACTTGGACTAACAATACAGTCATGTGAACTTGGCCTTAGCGGATGTAAATGCAACATTCACATTGGATCTTTGTGCCTGTTCAGCGCTCAGCCAGAAGCTTCTGCCTGAATACCGCCAACATGCCAGCAATGAGAATGTCCAAAATAGGAATTTGTCGAAAAGAAGGTCAACAAAGTCCAAAGTTTCTGTGTTTTTAGCCAAAAACAAGAATGTAATTCTGCGGCTCCAGTGGAAGAACATCTAAATAGTGTTTTTCCGGTATTCAGAAAAAAGCCCCCAATTGAGTGCTGGATGGGCAGCAAAATAAAGTATAGGGAAGACATTTACAAGTTCAATGCTGCAAGCTACTCTTAGGTAATGGATCTGACCTACTTACCGCTGTCCTTTAATGATGATCATTAACACATGGACATCCATTAGGCCTCATTCAGACGTCAGTTTTTTTGATGTACGAAAAAAACTGGCCAAGTTCCATCAGAGTTTGGGCTCATTCAGACATCATTATTTTCCACAATGGGAAAACAGACCGATTATTGATCTGAGGGTCATCTGTTTTTATGGTATGTGGAGAAAAGAAAAAAAAAGTTCCTCCACCTTCTAATTTCTGACAGTCCATAAAAATCGGACCGCAATCGGATGTCATCATGGACCCATCGATTTGCACTCCTGATTTTGAGCCGACTCTCAAATCAAAATCAGACACGTCTCAGATATTTTCCAAAGGCTTCTCTGTGTTACACCACGCGATACTTACCTGTCCGGCCGGCGCGCTCCCGACGCTCCTCCTCGCTCCTCTCCGTCTGGATTCCCTGGCGTTCGTCCCTTCGGCGGTCCGCGCATGCGCAGACGTGCTCCTCTCACCGCCGGGACTTCTGGGAGGTCGTGACCCACTGGCTCCGCCCCCAATATGGCGGCGCCCATTGGGTATTTCTCCCCTGCATCGCTCCGGGTAAGACGCCTTTGCGTCTATTGCGTTTGCTGGTTTTTCACCAGCATTCCCTTAGGTTCCCTGGCTCTGATCTCTGCTATCGTCGAGGTGTCTCTTACCTTCTCTGTTTGCCGTGTCCTGCCAGTCCTGTGTTCCTGTCGTGTCCTGCCAGTCCTGTGTTCCTGCCGTGTCCAACCAGTCCTGTGTTCCTGCCGTGTCCTGCCAGTCCTGTGTTCCTGCCGTGTCCTGCCAGTCCTGTGTTCCAGCCGTGTCTTGCCAGTCCTGCGTTCCAGCCGTGTCCTGTCAGTCCTGCGTTCCTGCCTCCACCGTTCCTGTCGTATCCAGTCGGCTCTGCGTTCCTGTCATACCTAGCCGGCCCTGTGGTCCTGCCGTATCCTGCCAGTCCTGAGTCTCCGTTGTCTCCTTCTGTCAAGTGCAAGCATCCTACCGGTTAGTGCCCAGTCCTTGCTTCCTCCATCTGTCCGGTACCTCCGTCATTCCAGCTTCTTTTGTTCTCTCTCTGAGCTATCCTCAGTCGTCCCTTTGGCTCCGGCTGTCACGGCTTCATCCTCCTTGGGCCTGTCCCTAACACTCCCTGTACAGGGGGTGGTACCATCTTGTTCACTCGTCCTCGGGGGCTCTGAAGTCCTGACCCAGAGGGTCCACTTCCTAGTCCTAATAGCACGCAAAGGCCATGGATCCCACTGGAGCTGCGGCTGCTCAGAAAGAGCTTGTTTTCCTGCGGGAAAACCAGACTCGGATGATGTCTTTTATGAAGTCTATGGACTCTCGTCTCTCCGCTCTTCAGTCCTCTGATCCAGGGAATGCCTCCCAGCTGGCCAGTCTGCAACAAGAACTGGCACAGCAGCGTGACGCTCAGTCCCATATCTTGGGGTATATGGCTTCTGTCGATAATCGTCTACTTTCTCTCCAGGCAGCTGCGTCCGGTTCTTCACCAGCTCAAGTTCCCCATCCCACTCCTCGTTTGGCCAAACCTCCTCGCTTTAATGGAGATCCCAAACTATGTCGGGGATTTCTCAATCAGTGCCGTCTTCACTTTGAGCTCCTTCCCCTGCAGTATCCTACGGATCGGGCCAAGGTAGCCTTTATTGTTTCTCATTTGGAGGGAGATGCTTTGGCGTGGGTTAATCCTCTTTGGGAGCGGGATGATCCAGTGGTCCTTCAGCTCACTCTTTTTCTTGAGACTTTTCTTGGGTTTTTGATGAACCGGGTCGCTTGGCCTCTACCACTGAGGCTTTGTTTAATTTACTACAGGTGTCTCTAACTGTTGGGCAATATGCAATCCAGTTTCGGACCTTATCCTCAGACTTGGGCTGGAATAATGAGGCGTTAGTGGGGGCTTTCTGGCGGGGGCTTTCTAGTCGTGTGAAGGATGAATTAGCTGGTTGTGACACCCCAACTAATTTGGAGGACTTAATTGCTTTGGCAACACGAATAGACCTTCGCTTTCAGGAACGAGCTCGGGAGAGAAAATTTCCTCGTTCTTCTGTGACTTCCCGTAGGCCTCCCAGTCCACGTCCCAGGGGCTCTACTTCTGGTTCCGCTCCTGAGCCTATGCAAGTTGATCGCATAAAACTCTCCGAACAACGTCGCAAGGAGAGGCTCTCACAGGGCCACTCCTCCGCCTAGGTCAGGTAAGAGAGGCCTCCCTAGGTGCATGTGAAACCTCTCAACCCCTCACTCTGCCTGTTTTGTTGCATGTTTCTGGTAAACGTTTTTCTCTTGAGGCTTATTTGGACTCGGGTGCTGCCGGGAATTTTATTAATTTGGAGGAGGTAATTAAATTCTCAGTTCCCGTAAGGCCCTTAGAGAATCCTCTTCTTCTCGCTTCCGTAGATGGAAGACCCTTGCAAGTAACCATAACGCAGGTTACGCCCTCTGTTGAGCTCCAAGTAGGGGCTCTTCATAGGGAGCAGATCTCATTCTTTGTTTTAGCTAACATTTCTCATCCAATTCTCCTTGGCCTAATGTGGCTGCGACTCCACGAACCTCTTCTAGATTGGCATAAGGGCAACATTCTTCGTTGGGGAGATTCCTGTCGGACTCGTTGTCTGCTGCCAGTGCGTCCTGTGGGTGTTCCCAGTCCCTCTCCCATTCCCTCCTGGTTGCCTTCTGCTTATTCTTCTTTTTCAGATGTTTTTGATAAAAAGGAGGCAGAGTCCCTTCCTCCGCATCGTCCTTACGACTGCCCTATAGATCTCGTTCCTGGTGCCACGCCTCCCAGGGGTAGAATCTACCCTCTCTCGCCTGTGGAAACTCAAGCTATGTCAGACTATGTTCAAGAGAATCTCGCTAGAGGTTTCATTCGGAAATCTTCTCCAGCTGGAGCAGGTTTCTTTTTTGTGAAGAAGAAGGATGGTACTCTTCGCCCCTGTATTGATTACAGAGGTTTAAACAGCATCACGGTGAAGAACAAGTATCCCTTACCTCTAATCTCTGAACTTTTCGACCGTCTGAGAGGAGCACGAATCTTCACCAAGCTTGATCTCCGGGGAGCCTACAACTTGGTTCGCATCCGTGTGGGAGACGAGTAGAAGACCGCATTCAACACTCGGGATGGACACTACGAGTATTTGGTAATGCCTTTTGGGCTTTGTAATGCGCCTGCAGTGTTCCAAGAGTTCGTTAATGACATTTTTTGAGACTGTCTCTATACCAGTGTTGTGGTCTATTTGGATGACATCCTTGTCTTCTCCCCTGATCTATCTATCCATCGACAAGACGTCCGCCGAGTCTTACTTCGACTAAGAGAAAATCATATTTTCGCTAAGATTGAAAAATGCATCTTCGAACAGTCTTCCGTGCCTTTCCTAGGTTATATCGTGTCCGAGGTCTGACTATGGATCCTGAGAAGGTGTCTGCCGTACTGAATTGGCCCCGTCCATCGGGAGTAAAGGCTATTCAGCGATTTCTGGGCTTTGCCAATTATTACAGGCAATTTATTCCTCACTTCTCTTCTCTGTCCCAGCCAATCTCTGCTCTGGTCCGTAAGGGGGTCGATCCCAATCTTTGGCCATCGGAGGCTGAAACAGCCTTTCAAACTCTGAAGCAAGAGTTTGCCTCTGCATCAGTGCTTCATCGACCTGATTCGAATAGGCCATTCATTCTAGAAGTGGATGCATCCTCTATCGGAGCCGGAGCTGTACTTCTCCAGAAGTCTTACTCGGGTCGATTAGTTTCTTGTGGATTTTTCTCCAAGGCATTTTCTCCTCCTGAACGTAATTATTCCATCGGTGACAGAGAATTGCTTGCCATCAAATTGGCCTTGGAGGAGTGGCGGTATCTTCTTGAGGGGGCTGTTCATCCTTTTGTTATTTTTACTGACCACAAGAATCTAGCCTATGTTCAATCAGCCCAAAGGCTGAATCCTCGACAAGCCAGATGGTCCTTGTTCTTCGGACGCTTCGATTTCGAGCTACATTTCCGACCTGGAGATAAGAACATCAGAGCTGACGCCCTGTCACGGTCTTTTCAACCTTCAGATGTAGAGAGACCTGCGCACATTCTTGACCCAGCTAAGATTGTCTCTTTGGCTCCTCTCGATGTAATCTCACCGCCTCCAGGAAAGACCCTCATTTCTAATTGTGACAAGTTGAAGGTCTTACGTTGGGGTCATTCCTCCCAGTTCGACGGACATGTCGGAGGTAAGAAGACCCTCTCCCTGATTTCTCGCCATTATTGGTGGCCTTCTCTTTGCCAGGATGTGTTAGATTTCGTTGCTTCCTGTTCCACGTGTGCTCGGAATAAGGTTCCTCGACAGCTGCCTTCTGGGTCTCTGCTTCCACTTCCTGTGCCATCTGTTCCCTGGACTCATCGCTATGGACTTTGTCACCGATTTACCGAGGTCCTCTAATTGCACGGCAATTCTGGTGGTGGTAGACAGATTTTCCAAGATGGCCCACTTCATCTCTCTACCTGGACTTCCATCTGCTCCTGACCTTGCGAAGATTTTTTTACTTCAAGTTTTTCTGCTCCACGGATTCCCTCAGCATATCGTCTCTGACCGAGGAGTCCAGTTTACCTCCTGTTTTTGGAGAGCGCTTTGTGGTCTTATGAAGGTATCGCTAGATTTTTCTTCTGCTTATCATCCCCAGTCCAACGGTCAGGTGGAGCGTGTTAATCAAATCCTCATCTCTTATCTTCGTCACTTTACCAATGCTCACCATGATGACTGGGTGTCTCTTCTTCCTTGGGCAGAATTCGCCTACAATAACCACACTAGCGAATCTTCTTCTAAGTCTCCCTTTTTTATTGTTTTTGGGCAACATCCCGGCATTCCTCTCCCTGTTCTCCCCACCTCAGGCGTACCGGCGACGGATTCCTTGTCCCAGGAGTTTTCCCAAATTTGGCAGGAGACTAAAGAGGTCCTTGAAAAGGTCAGTAGCAGAATGAAAAGGTATGCTGATAAAAGGCGTTTGGATGTCCCTCCTTATCAACCAGGCGATAAGGTCTGGCTTTCCTCTCGCTACATCCGACTCAAAGTCCCCTCTCAGAAGTTTAGTCCACGTTACATCGGTCCCTTTGAGATTTCTAGTCGAATTAATAACGTAGCATACAAATTGAAATTGCCCGCTTCTCTTCGCATTCCTAATGCTTTTCATGTATCACTCCTCAAACCTGCAATTTTAAATCATTTTCATTCTGTCTCATCACGTTCTCGCCAACCTATTTCTTCCGACGCCTCTTTTGAAGTTAAGAATATTCTTGCTAAGAAATCTGTTAAGGGCTAGACCTTTTATTTGATTGACGGGAAGGGGTTTGGACCCGAGGAGAGGTCTTGGGAGCCTCTTGAAAATATCAATGCTCCTCTAGTCTTAAAGAGGTTCCTTTCTAGTTCTAAAGGGAGGGGGGGTAAGAGAGGGGGTACTGTTACACCATGCGATACTTACCTGTCCGGCCGGCGCGCTCTCGACGCTCCTCCTCGCTCCTCTCCATCTGGATTCCCTGGTGTTCGTCCCTTCGGCGGTCCGCGCATGCGCAGACGTGCTCCTCTCACCGCCGGGACTTCTGGGAGGTCGTGACCCGCTGGCTCCGCCCCCAATATGGCGGCACCCATCGGGTATTTCTCCCCTGCATCGCTCCGGGTAAGACGCCTTTGCGTCTATTGCGTTTGCTGGTTTTTCACCAGCATTCCCTTAGGTTCCCTGGCTCTGATCTCTGCTATCGCCGCTGTGTCTCTTACCTTCTCTGTTTGCCGTGTCCTGCCAGTCCTGTGTTCCTGCCATGTCCTGCCAGTCCTGTGTTCCTGCCGTGTCCTGCCAGTCCTGTGTTCCTGCCGTGTCCTGCCAGTCCTGTGTTCCTGCCGTGTCCTGCCAGTCCTGTGTTCCTGCGGTGTCCTGCCAGTCCTGTGTTCCTGCTGTGTCTTGCCAATCCTGCATTCCAGCCGTGTCCTGTCAGTCCTGCGTTCCTGCCTCCACCATTCCTGTCGTATCCAGTCGGCTCTGCGTTCCTGTCATACCTAGCCGGCCCTGTGGTCCTGCCGTATCCTGCCAGTCCTGAGTCTCCGTTGTCTCCTTCTGTCAAGTGCAAGCATCCTACCGGTTAGTGCCCAGTCCTTGCTTCCTCCATCTGTCCGGTACCTCCATCATTCCAGCTTCTTTTGTTCTCTCTCTGCGCTATCCTCAGTCGTCCCTTTGGCTCCGGCTGTCGTGGCTTCATCCTCCTTGGGCCTATCCCTAACACTCCCGGTACAGGGGGGTGGTACCATCTGGTTCTCTCGTCCTCGGGGGCTCTGAAGTCGTGAACCAGAGGGTCCACTTCCTAGTCCTAATACTCTGTCTCAAGAAAAATTGGACATGCACACAGCCCTAGAGAATATCATAAGAGAAAAAAGTAGTTTTGTCAGCCCACATGTAAACAGGAATCCAGGGCACGAAAAACAGCAGTGCAGCAGGAAAACCAATCAATCACAAAGGAAGCTCCAGCTCCATCATATCTATGAAAATTAGTTTTTATTCATAATTCTCATAATTCGTTAAAAAAAATGTTTTAATACAATCGGCATAAATGTCACAAGCCCCCTATGGGGAGGAATATAGTAGTATACGATACGCGTTTCAAACCATGCGGTTCTTAATCATTGAAAGACTAGTGGAAAGCTTGTCTGATTTTTCTCTTTACAGGTACGGTATATTTTTGAGTAAAATATAAATTGTTCTTTTCCAAGAAATAAATGTTGTATTTTTTTTTCTGAACAGGAGAAATGGTCAAAAATTTTTAAAACCCCCCCAGTGCTTTCAGACCTCAAATATTGCAAAGAAAACAAGTTCATAATCATTTAGAAACAACAATACTAATGTTTTAACTCTGGAAGAGTTCAGAAAACAATATTTTGTGGAATAACCATGATTTTTAATCACAGCTTTCATGCGTCTTAGCATGCTTTCCACCAGTCTTTCACACTGCTCCTGGCTCAAAAATGTAAGCAGTTCTTCTTTAATGGCTTGTGACTATCCATCATCCTCTTGATTACATTCCAGAGGTTTTCAATGGGCTTCAGGTCTGGAGATTGGGCTGCCCATGACAGGGTTTTGATGTGGTGGTCTCTTAATTTTTGCCAGAGCTGTAGATGTAAATAACTGACATGTGAATGAGCCCTTAGGATGTAGCCCTAATTATATATATTAACAAATATTTACAAAAGCATAGAAATTAGGCTTAGTGTAATGGAGTGCTTAGCATAGTTTTAGGGCTAATGCTTTCTTGGTGTTTATTAAATAAAGAACATTGCAGCAATCTGAGCCAGCACAGAATCCGGCCTGAAATGCTCACAGTCTTGGGTTGATTGCAGAAAGTTTATTTGATGTTCAGCCTCCGCTTCTGCTGCCGCATAAACAAACGACAGAGTTTCCATTTGCTCAGACTCGTCTGTATGTATAGGACTCTGTGCTTTATGTACTGGAACAGCTTACATTTTTCTCTGCCACAAACCAGGTGCAAGAACCACGCAAGCAAGAAGAGGCAAACTTCCTTCCATTTATCTAGCAATTAAAAATAGCACACACATGGCCACAAATATCTGCAAGAGAAAACGATCAAAGAACACCCATTTTCCTCCACTCAATGTGAAATATCGTTGTTGCTTTTTTCTAGATTCTGGTGTTCATTTATTTTCAGTTGGGTGCTGAATACTTCCACAAATCTGCTGTGAACCTGGAATAACAGGTAAAGTGACTATTGCAACTTCATATCCCAAAGATCCTGGATGTAGAGGATGCGTCCGGGACGACTCGAGAGATCTCAGGATAAAGGACACCTACTATTTAATATCAGGAATTAGTGCTACATTAAAAAAAAAAAATAACCGAAAGCAGATGAGTCGCCCGCTAGGGCCGTGGGGTACCCGGTACCAGGTCCGGTGTTCAGAGGGGGATGTCACGGTGGCGACCCGGTCCGTGGCCCTGGGCGCCCATGTAAAAGGGGAAAGTCTTTAAAGGGATTTGATGAATAAAGTTTATGTTCGTGACGCCACCTGTGGTATTCGGTCAGTGGGGACCGACGCTGCTTTAAGGGGTCCTCTGGGGTGATGTTATGGCAGCTAGATGGTATAACTTCCCACAGGTGAAGTGTATCCCCAGGGCTTCCGGTGTGTAGATGGTGGATGGTGACTGGCGCAGTAAAGAACGAGGACACAGGTTTGCAGTCTCTTTACCTGGTTTACTGAAGACTTCAGGCAGCCACAGTCCAGGGCACCAGATCACAGGGCAGGCAGGGTCCGGCCGGTTTGGAAGCGAATCCAGAGTCCCCTTTACCAGGTGGAGTTAAAAGCCTTCCTTTAGCGCGGTGGTGTTGTAGTCCTTTACTGCCTATGGTTTCAGATAAGGTCCTCACAGTTGTTCTCTCTGTCCCCCATATAGGATAGGACATTACCCGTATGACTGGTGACTTGAGCCTTTTTACAGGGACTCTAGCACGCCCCGGGCTCTATAGGTGTCACCGTGCCTCCTGGGGATTAAGGCGGACAGGTAACTTGCAGTTCAGCTGTCCTGCCGGTTTCTGATGTAAGTCGTAGAGTTCCTTACAACCTCGGTGGTCCAGCTACCAGTTATCTGTGCCTCAGAGGGAGGCAGCCTGCTCTTAGCTGGTCTCCCCTGATGTCACTCTCCTGTGCTTTGCTCTCCTGCACGCTCACTGAACAATGTTCGGCTTTCTGTATGTCTCTTTCCAGGAGCTGTAGTGCTTCAGACTACACGGCCCCTTCAGACCTTCTGACCCTCTAGGTTGGTCTGCTCCCTTCTGTCTCTCTGACAATCTCCTGAAAACTAAACTCCCTTTCCCTCCAAACCACAATATATATAGGGGAGTCACCTCGTAAATAGGATCAAAAGCTCCCCCTTGTGGCCTGGAGTGTGAACATGTTGTGTGTATGGTGGTTACCTGCTAAGAGTTATTCTTCATCGCTTCCAAAAGTAACATCACTCTCCCCACGAGGAAAGCAATGCTACTGTGACGACCAGGACCCTGGGGCGCCACACAGACATGTACTTAAAGGGGTAATCCAGTGTACAAAAATGATCATCTATCCATTAAATAGGTGATAATTGTTAAATCACTCCTAAATTCTCTACCCGTCTTACCCACATAGTCTGAGGGCCCGTGGTTTTGCAGTTGGAGAAGTCTTCCCTGTGGAGGCACTAGTGAATTTTTCACCATAAACGTGACACCCCCTCACCAGACACATGAATGGCATTGAACTAATAGCTTGTGGGGAGCACTAATATGTCAATGTAAGAACAAATGCTACCCTGTCAACCTGTTTAATGTTGGATGAGACACTGAACTAACAACTTTTTAAGATCATTATCTAAAGAGTCTCTATGAAATCGATCTTTCCTTGCTTTGGGTTAGCACTATGTTGATGTATGGGGATATACCCAGGTGGTCACTGTTGGTTAACAGGGTAATAGTCGTCCCTTTAGAGCGGTCATTACCATTAACCTAATATCCGTCACATCGTTACACGGGGTACGGTAGTGAGGGTTGTCTAGGGTCAATTAGGGACAGCCTTCGTTGAGTGGGGGCACCACTTCGCTGAGATATAGGGTGCCAACCTTCGCAGCTAGGCAGGAGCCAGTCTTCTGAGGTATAAATCAGGGTAAGGTAGTCCACCAAGACAAATGTACAGTGGGGAAAAAAGTATTTAGTCAGCCACCAATTGTGCATGTTCTCCCACTTAAAAAGATGAGAGAGGCCTGTAATTGACATCATAGGTAGACCACAACTGTGAGAGTCAAAATGAGAAGACAAATCCAGAAAGTCACCTTGTCTGATTTGGCAAGAATTATTTTGCAAATTATGGTGGAAAATAAGTATTTGGTCAACTAAAAACATGCAAGATTTCTGTCTCTCACAGACCTGAAACTTCTTCTTTAAGAGGCTCCTCTGTCCTCTACTCATTACCTGTAGTAATGGCACCAGTTTGAACTTGTTATCAGTATAAAAGACACCTGTCCACAACCTCAAACAGTCACAGTCCAAACTGCACTATGGTGAAGACCAAAGAGCTGTCGAAGGACACCAGAAACAAAATTGTAGCCCTGCACCAGGCTGGGAAGACTGAATCTGCAATAGGCAAGCAGCTTGCTTGGTGTGATGAAATTAACCATGGAAGCAATAATAAGAAAATGGAAGACAAACAAGACCACTGATAATCTCCGTCAATCTGGGGCTCCACGCAAGATCTCACACCCGTGGGGTCAAAATGATCACAAGAATGGTGAGCAAAAATCCCAGAATCACGTGTGTGTGGGTGGACCTAGTGAATGACCTGCATAGAGCTGGGACCATCGTAACAAAGGCTGCCATGAGTAACACACTACGCTACCAGGGAGTCAGATCCTGTAGTGCCAGACGTGTCCCCCTGCTTAAGCCAGTACATGTCCGGGCCCATCTGAAGTTTGCTGGAGAGCATTTGGATTATCCAGAAGAGTATTGGGAGAATGTCTTATGGTTTGATGAAACCAAAGTAGAACTGTTTAGTAGAAACAAAACTCGTCGTGTTTGGAGGAGACAGAATGCTGAGTTGCATCCAAAGAACACCATACCTACTGTGAAGCATGGGGGTGGCAACATCATGCTTTGTGGCTGTTTTTCTGCAAAGGGTCCAGGATGACTGATCCGTGTACATAAAAGAATGAATGGGACCATATATCGTGAGATTCCATCAGCAAGGGCATTGAAGATGACACGTGGATGGGTCTTTCAGCATGATAATGATCCCAAGCACACCACCAGGGCAACGAAGGAGTGGCTTCGTAAGAAGCATATGAAGGTTCTGGAGTGGCCTAGCCAGTCTCCAGATCTCAACCCCATAGAAAACCTTTGGAGGGAGTTGAAAGTCCGTGTTGCCCAGCGACAGGCCCAAAACATCACTGCTCTAGAGGAGATCTGCATGGAGGAATGGGCCAACATACCACCAACAGTGTGTGCCAACCTTGTGAAGACTTACATAAAACGTCTGACCTCTGTCATTGCCAACAAAGGATGTATAACAAAATATTGAGATGAACTTTTGTTAATGACCAAATACTTACTTTCCACCATAATTTGCAAAATAAATCTTGCCAAATCAGACAAGGTGATTTTCTGGATTTGTTTTTTTCATTTTGACTCTCATAGTTGTGGTCTACCTATGATGTCAATTACAGGTCTCTCTCATCTTTTTAAGTGGGAGAACTTGCACAATTGGTGGCTGACAAAATACTTTTTTTCCTCACTGTATTTTAATTATTGATTGCTACTCAGGCTCCTTTACTTTATCTGCTGTGAGACCTATAGGATCATTGTGTACGGGTACATCCCCAAAATTGGAGCATCTTGATATTGCATTGATTAATTTGGGATACCCTTTGACTTATAGGATCATTGTGTGGGGGTATATCCCTAAAATTGAAGCATCTTGATATTGCATTGATTGATTTGGGATTCCCTTCCTTCACTATTGGCCTTTTCTGGTGGTTGCCAATACACACCAATTAAATTAGTATGACCAACATGTTGTGGTCTAAATTGTGGGTCAAATAGGATAAGACTTGTTCTTTATCTCCTGCTCTTTTCTCCTATCTTAGGGCAAATAAGGGACATCAAGGACAGCCGCCGAGGAGCGGTCGTGCCACTGTCGTGTTGTGTAGGGTGCCAACCGCCGCTGGTAGGAAGGAATTGAGAACAGGTCCCTAACTAGGCCTTTGATAGCAAATCTCTACCTTCTTTCTTCCATTCCTATTGATATCTATCGTATATGAGTTATGTCTGTTTGGGATAGTTATCCCTCCCGTTTTAACAAGTAATTAATAAATCTATATTATTTTAGAAGAATACATATATTAGTCGCTCTTACTTAGACCTCTGGTCTGATTCCGATTTCCTTTTCCGTTAAAACCTCTTTAAGTCCCATGGGATGGTGATCATGGAAGTCTCTAGAAATTATCACCTAACCAATGAGTAGGTGATCATCTTCATAGACTAAAATATTTATTTATTAATAAAGGTGGAGGCTTAATGAAATTAAGTGAATTAATCTTACTTACAAGAGTATATCATTTATACAGTATATATATATAGGTCCAGATTCACGCATAACGTTTGCAACATATTTCTCATCAGCATATTGTTTTCATTGAAAGTGAATCAAAAAGAGGGACGGAGGATAGAAAGGAGACTTCTAGAAATATTCCAGTTGAAAACCACCTTGTATATAAACAGATCCTCGAACATTCTGTCCCGGTATATACATACCCAACGACAGTCCATGCATACCAATGAATTTTATTTGTTCTACAAGCATGACTACCAACTCCAGGGAATTACTGCTGGGTAAGGATATTAAACAGATATGTATTAATGCGTTGTTGTTTTTCTAACACAAAGCGTGAACTGCCAAGAAAGCAATCACTGTATATTCAATTCTATATTATCCAATTATTGCTTCTCCAAATTGAAGAACTGCCACATAATTAAATCCATACCTGATTCTAAGAACTGGTTATACCAGAAATGTTACAGCATTGCATAATGTTCAGTTCACAGATGTAATTCTTGGAAGAGTCATAACACACAGCGGACAGGCGAGTGGCGGTATTATGGCGGTAGGCTGCAGCACTACTAAGCCTCGTCTGGTACAGCTGGGCCTCTGCCCAAGAGCTCATATGAAAATGAACTGCTCTAGACCCAACTCTGTAAATACCAGTCAGGATAAACCCAATTAAGGTTAATGCATGGCCTAGTTCTCTACGTGTCCTCTACAGCTTCCATTACAGATTCATTTGTAAAGTCCATAGCTGCATTTTCAGAGTTTGATCAAATATATAGTCTCTTAAAGAGCAACCGTAATTTTTCAATTTCATAAATCAATAGCACACATGAAAATAATCAACTTTGTAGTATATCTTATCAGAGAAATCTGCTTCTTTCTACTCCTGGACTGATCCAATTTCATGGGTAACATCTGTATTCAGTAAAGACAGATTTTCGTATAACTGAGATACGAGATGATAGTTGGTGCTCGTAAAGTTCTATGGAGGGAGGAGGAGCTAGAGGCAGACACAGACATCCTACTGCTAAATCTTCTGAAATGACAGTTACAGTTCTCCATAGAACTTCATAAGCACCAACTGTCATCTCCTATTTGGGTAATGGGAAAAAATCTGTATGCACTGATGACAAATTCTACACGGAAATTGAGAATTTTCTTATGTGTACTCTTAGTGTATGAAAAACATATAATAATGATAATTCTAATATCATGGTTACTCTTTAACTATATATAGATAAAATCAGCTGTCATGTGCCACTAACAGCCACAGGTGGAATTCTTTGACAGCAGCATTTAACTCGCGCACACCGGATGCTCCACCCATCGGCGACCCCATCACATGATTGCGGAGCGCCAATGAGTTGGCATGACAGCCTGGTGGTCGGCGCTCATAGCAGATGAGCATTTTGGCACACATAGCACGGCAGCAGCCCTGCTATGTGTAACACAAGCAATCAGAAGATCGCAGCTTCTAGTCTCCCATTGAGACTATTGAAATAAGTAAAAAAAAAGTTTTTTAAAAAAAATATAAAAGTTCAAATCACGCCCCCTTTTGCCCCATTCAAAATAAAACAAAAAATACACATATTTGGTATCGCCATGCTCAGAATCGCCCGATCTATCAAGATATAAAAGTAATTAATCCAATCAGTAAATGGCGTAACGAGAAGAAAAATCAGAACACCGGAATTACTTTTTTTGGTCGCTTCAACATTGCAATAAAATACAATAAAGGGAGATCAAAACAACATATCTATCCCAAAATGGTATCAATAAAAATGTCACCAGGGTGTGCAAAAAATTATCCCTTGTCCAGACTCAGATCCCTAAAAATGGAGACGCTACGGGTCTCGGAAAATGGTGAATTTTTTCTTTTTTTTATTTTTGCACTACTTAGATCAAAAAGAACCTAGACATGTTTGGTGTCTATGAACTCGTAATGACCTGGAAAATCAAAAAGGCAGGTCAGTTTTAACATTTAGTGAACATGGTAAAAAAACCCACACATTTGTGGAATTGCACTTTTTTTTGCAACGTTACTGCACTTTGAATTTCATTCCCATTTTCCTGTACATGACATGGTAAAACCAATAGTGTCTTTCAAAAATACAACTCGTCCCTCAAAAAACCAGCCCTCTCATGGCCATATTGAGGAAAAAAATAAAAAAGTTATGGCTCTGGGAAGAAGGGGAGCAAAAAAGGGAAACGCAAAAAAGAAAATACCCCTGGTCTTTAAGGGGTTAAGTTGTTGTTCTGTGTTGTTTCCAATGCATTTTCAGAAACAACTTGCAATGCAATACTTTAGAAAATGTTGGAAAAGAATAAGAGTGTATGTCGTTTTCCAGTGGATTTAACAATTTTTTAGGTTTTTTGTGAAATATTTTTTAAAAAGGATCTGTCAATGGATCAGAAGTGGGAAGCCTTTCTCTTATTTTATTCCTGCTGAGTATTTAAATATATATGCGGCGCCCCAGTGTCCTGGTCGTCGCAGTGATGTCATTATCCTTTCAGGGGAGAAGTGATGTCATGTCTGAAGGCAATGAAAGACAACCACATTCAGGTATCACACACATGCAACATGTTCACACTCCAGACCAGAAGGGGGAGCTCTAAGCCTGTTTAGGGTGAACTCCCCTATTTACATCCTGATCTGGAGGGAAAAGGAGTTCAGTTCCTGTCAGGCAGAGAAAAGGAGAGGAGCTCTGCTGGCCTGAAGTGATGCAACTCCTGAGACAATACACTAAAAGGTGAACATACTGCAGAGAGTGTGCAGGAAAGCAGAGCACAGGAGAGGAATACCAGAGGGAGATCAGCCAGGAACAAGCTGCTCCTTTCTGAGGCGCAGAAGCCGGTAACCAAAAACACTGAGGGAGTAACTGTCTCCAAGCCTTGCTCCAGAGACCGGCAGGACAGTCAATTCCAAGTTGGCTGCCCGACCTTAATACCTAAGAAGACACAGTGGCAACTTGCGGGGGCCGGGGCATCTCTAGGGTCCCTATAAAAAGCCTCAGGCCATCAGTCATACGGGTTGTCCTATCCATACCATCTGGGGGACAGAGAGGAAGAAATAACATCTAGAACATCTACAAGAGTTGTGAGGACCTTACCGGGAAGCTCAGCAGGGAGGTACAACTCTGCCTGCCCTGTCATCTGGTGCTGCGGGCTGAGGATACCATCTGAAGTCTTCAGTAAACAAGGTAAAAGACTGCAAACCTGTCTCCTCGTTCTTTACTGCACCTTGCCCATATATAAACTCTTTTACTGGACACCCCTGAGGGCCACGGACCGGGTCAGCCACCGTGACATCCCCCGAACTGTAGGACCCGGTGCCGAGTACCCCATTGCCCTACTCTGGGGGCGATCCATCTATATTTTTTAAATCTATAATTTATTCAGTGCAAGCAATATGCTAATTTTTATGGTATTTACAAGGGGGCATTAACCATAAAATAATTGTAAAAATATGGAGCAGCCAGATAACACACCCCAGAAGATCCTGTGAGTAAAGACAAACCCCAGAGGATCCTGTGAGCAAAGACACACCCCAGAGGATCCTGTGAGCAAAGACACACCCCAGAGGATCCTGTGAGCAAAGACACACCCCAGAGGATCCTGTGAGCAATTCCCACTTGGAAAAGACAAATAAATGGCCCATGTCTCTGAATCCATCTGACGAATATAAAACCAATTTAATATGGAATACTCGTGGGAGCAGTGCGAGTAAAAACTGTCCTCTTTTAATCTTGTGACAGGTCCCATTTAGGCAATAAAGACAATGGGTGAGAGACTGAAAGAAAAATTAAAAGTAAAAAAAAATAAAAAAAAAATTGCTACATGTGGACAATGCAGGAACTTAAATTTGATGATCATTCTTTGATTTTGAGAGAGGAAATTCGTTGTGCATAAAGATCTATTTCTTGGTTCAGTACATTGTGTCCTAAATGCTCATTACAGTAATTATCAGAATTTCCTTTCTGTATTTAGATTGTAATGATTCGATGTCTCTACGCCTCACACCTGCCTTTCCTGTCCGTCACCACACAGCTCTGTTTTTTTGACCCAGTACATCATGTACCTTGTCTTCATTATATCATAGAAAAGTAAATAGCCTCCTTTTACATAGCGAGGCTCCAGAGGTTCATTTCCATGAGCCAACTGTGTTGTGGGCCACTTCCTTTTTAACAATTTAGTATGTTTACTTTATTTTCAGTGAACCTTTGTCAGTTCTAGACTTTATTTTAAACACCTTCCTAATTTATTTTCTTGCCTAGCTGCAGAGTTGATAATTTATACACTTTTCAACATTGAAATTGCAACATCAAGGAGGAAAAAAGTTATAGAATGATGGAAATCACAGGATGGATAAACATGTTAATAATATGCAAATGATGAAAACATGGAAGCAAAATGTTCAAAATAACTTGATTTATTTAGTAGCCCTATGCACAGAAATACATGCACTTACAGCCTTGGCTGTAATCAATGAGATTATTAATGGTTGTCTGAGGAGTGTTCTGCCACAAGGGTAAATCATCAAGATCTGCTGCTGGCAGCTCTCTTTGCAGTTGTCGTCTGATGACCTCCCAGATGTGCTCGATGGAAGACAAGTCCAGAGACACTGTAGGTCATGGTAACACATTTAGACCACAGGAGCTGCTCATAGTAGCACAAGAAACATGAGGCCTTTCACATTCTTTTGTGAAGGCCTTTTCATGGGTTTGCCCATGTGGTTTCTAGATCATTCTCCAGCTATTATTGTATCCAAGACAAAAGTGGGATTCATAACTGAAGAGGGCTGACCTCCATTCTAGTCTTGCTCTGCAACATGATAGTCTTTTAGAGCAGTCGCATGGGATCAATGGAACACTTTCTGATGCTTTAGGTAGACACTGTCTGATGCCTTAGGCTTGGTGACATCTAATTTCACTTGCAGTACAGCATGGATTCCTATGCATTATTTTTAAAATCTGACGAGATCATGTGGGCAATGCTATGAAGATGAGTGGCGCCCCAGGGTCCTGGTCGTCGCAGTAGTGTCGCTTTCCTCCCGGGAAGAGTGATGCTATGTTCAGAGGCAAGGAAGGATAACTGCAGCCAGGTATCACAAACATGCAACCCATTCATACTCGAGGCCACCAGGGGGAGCTTCTGATCCTATTTATTAGGTGACTCCCCATATACAGTATATATAACTGGCAGTCTGTAGGGAAAGTTAGTTAGTTCAATACATCAGTCTGAGGAGGACAGAGGGTCCACGGAGCTGTGCATGTCCTCAGAAAGAGACACTTTGAAGACAGAACTGTATTGCAGCGAGTGTGAAGGAAGGCAAAGCAAAGGAGAGGATACCAGAAGGGGACCAGCCCTGAACAGGCTGCCTCCTTCTGAGGCGCAGAACACTGGCAGCCGGAACACCGAGGTAGTATGGACATCTATGCCTTACTACAGAGACCGACAGGACAGCTAATTGCACGTTACCTGTCCGCACCTACACCCAGGAGGCACGGTGACACCCCACAGAGCCGGGTTATCTAAGAGACCCTATAAACAGGCTCAAGTCACCAGTCATATGGGTTTTGTCCTATCCTATACGGGGGACAGAGAGAGAGACACTACATCTGTGAGGACCTTATTTGAAGCTTATGCAGTAAGGGACTACACCTCTACAGCGCAAGGGAAGGCTATTGATTTCCACCTGGATAAGGGGACTCTGGACTTGCCTCTGAATCGGCCGGACTCTGCCTGCCCTGTGATCTGGTGCCCTGGGCTGTGGATGCTGAAGTCTTCAGTAAAGGTAAAAGAGACTGCAACCTTGTATCCTCGTTCTTCTCTGCACCACTCACCATCTACATACTGGGAAGCCCTGGGGATATACTTCACCTGTGGGAAGGAATACCATCTAGCTGCCATAAGATCACCCCAGTGGACCCCTTAAAGCAGCGTCGGTCATCCTGACCGAATACCACAGGTGGTATCACGAACTTAAACTTTATCCCTTGAAAAACCTTTCCCTTTTATACGGACGTCCCAGGGCCACAGACCGGGTCAGCCACCGTGACATCTTCCCCTTTGAGCTGACCGGACCCCATACCGAGTACCCCCTTGCCCTGATGGGGCGCCCCAGATGCCTTAAAGAAGGAACGTCATACCAACTCTACTCCCAGGATAATGGTGAAGGTAGCATAATGTACAATAGAGGGACCCCTCTAGTCTTCATTCCAGGTACACTGACAGCTCGGCATTACATTGATTTGGTCATGGAACCAGTGGTACGGCCATTTCTCCAAAGTGTCCCAGTAGCCAGTTTTCAATACAACAGCTCCGGCCTGCATGTTGCTTATGATACTGTGAGCAGCCTGTGTGGCCTAAACGTGGTAAAACAATTTCAATATTGAGACGTGTAATTTGGAAACAAGCATTTTCACATTACGCATCCTATAATGGAGTTCAGTACAGTGGAAACCAGAAGTTTACATACACTATATAAAAAAACACATCTGCATGTTCTTAATAAACCTTTCCGTTTTACGTCAATTAGGATTAACATAATTATTAATATTTGCCAAATGCCAGAATAATGAGAGAAAGAATGATTTAAGGCACTTTTATTACTTACTGCACAGTCAAAAGTTTACATACACTAAGTTTACTATGCCTTTAACCCCTTTCCGACATTGGGCGTACATTTACGCCGATGTCGGTATCCCTCCCTTTGAAGTGGGCTCTGACGGTGAGCCCACATCTTTCCAAGGACATTGTTTTGAACAGCTGACATGTGCCCACAATAGCCGCGGGTGGAATCACAATCCACCCACGGCTATTAATCAGTTAAATACCACTGGCAAACGCTGACAGCTGCATATAACAAAAGCTTCCGGAAATCGTGCCGGAAATACCCCTACCGGTGATTGCGGGTCACCGGTGTGTTGGCATGACAACCGGAGGTCTCCTGGAGACCTATATTGCTGTTAGTGGCTGATCGCTGTGGTCGGCGCTCACAGTAAGTGAGCAATTCTGCTATATAGAGGCGATCTGATCATCGCCTCTATATAGCAGAGCCGATCGAGTTATAGCAGCTTCTAGTCTTCCATTGAGACTATTAAATGCATTCAAAAGTTAAAAAAAAAGTTTTTAAAATATATTAAAAAAAAAAAGTTCAAGTCACCTCCCTTTCGACAGTTTCAAAATAAAACAAAACAATGAAAAAAAATTAAACATACACATATTTGGTATCGCCACGTTCGGAATCGACCGATCTACAAATTAAAAAAAGGATTAACCTGATCGCTAAATGGCGTAGCGTGAAAAAAAGTCAAAATGCCAGAATAACTTTTTTTGGTCGCCACAACATTGCATTAAAATGCAATAATAGGTGATCAAAAGATCGTATCTGCACCCAAATGGTATAATTAAAAATGTCAGCTTGGCACCCAAAAAATAAGCCCTCATCCAACCCGAGATCACGAAAAATGGAGACGCTACAGGTGTCGGAAAATGGGGCAATTTTCTTTATTTATTTTTTTTAAACAAAGTTTGGATTTTTTTTTTCACCACTTAGATAAAAAAGAACCTAGACATGTTTGGTGTCTATGAACTCCTAATGACCTGGAGAATCATAATATCAGGTCAGTTTTAGCATTTAGTAAACCTAGTAAAAAAGCCAAACAAAAAACAATTGTGGAATTGCACTTTTTTGCAATTTTACCGCACTTGGAATTTGTTCTTCCTGTTTTGTAGTACACAACATGGTAAAACCAATGCTGTCGTTCAGGTCAGTTTTAGCATTTAGTGAACATGGTAAAAAAAACAACAACACACAAGTGTGGGATTGTACTTTTTTTTTTTTGCAAGTTCACTGCACTTAGAATTTCTTTCCCATTTCCCAGTACATTACATGGTAAAACCAATAAAGTCTTTCAAAACTAAAACTTGTCCCACAAAAAACAAGCCCTCACATGGCCATATTGACAGAAAATATAAAAGTTATGGCTCTGAGAAGAAGGGGAGCAAAAAACGAAAACGCAAAACCGAAAAAAGCTCCAGGGGACTGCCCATATGATGATGTCATGTGTTTGGAAGCTGCATGTCAACCAAGGACAAAAGCAAAAGATCTTGTGAAGATGATGGCGAAAGCTGGTAAGATTGTGTCAATATCCACAGTGAAACGAGTACTGTATCAACATGGGCTGAAAGGACTTCTGCCAGGAAAAAGCCATTACTCCAAAAGAAAAAGGCCAGATTATTGTTTGCAAATGCACACAGAAACAAAGACCTTCATGTTTGGAGACGTCCTGTGGACTGATTAAACTAAAATTGAACTTTTTGGGCATAATGACCATTGTTGACCCAATTTATTTAGTTTAAGGGCAATTTTACCAAATACTAATTAAATGTGTGTAAACCTTTGACTTTGCATTAAGGAATAAAAATGCCTTAAAACATTCTCTCTCATTATTCTGGCATTTGGCAAATATTAATAATTGAACCTACATGCAAGTAGCTGATAAAGAGAACCAAAGGGCGAAGGATAAGATCAATTTCATTAATCATATTAAAATACCATATAAAAGAAGCAGAGTGCCCAGAAGGGGGAAGAGTATGCTATCCAATCTTATAACATAATAGATGGCGGTATATACTGTATGTGCTCATGTAAAAATCTATGTAGGGATTGTAGGTACAAAAATCAATCATAGAGCGCCTGCCTATGAAATGTTAACTACAAACCAGGTATTTATAGAGCTAGGAAATCTATAGAGGACCGATCCTATATATATATATATATCCTATATATATATATAAACTAGATGGTGGCCCGATTCTAACGCATCGGGTATTCTAGAATATGTATGCGTAGTATATTGCACAGCCCACATAGTACATTGCACAGCCCACACAGTACATTGCGCAGCCCACACAGTACATTGCGCAGCACATTGCATGTCCACGTAGTATATTGCCCAGTCACGTAGTATAATGCTCCATGCAGTTATGGCCCCATAGATGCCCCATATAATGCTCCATGCAGTTCATTATGGCCCCATAGATGCCCCATATAATGCTCCATGCAGTTATGGCCCCATAGATGCTCCATATAATGCTCCATGCAGTTCATTATGGCCCCATAGATGCCCCATATAATGCTCCATGCAGTTATGGCCCCATAGATGCCCCATATAATGCTCCATGCAGTTCATTATGGCCCCATAGATGGCCCATATAATGCTCCATGCAGTTATGGCCCCATAGATGGCCCATATAATGCTCCATGCAGTTATGGCCCCATAGATGCCCCATGTAATGCTCCATGCAGTTCTTTATGGCCCCATAGACGCTCCATGCAGCATTGTGCCACATGTAATGCTGCTGCTGAGGCAATAAAAACAAAATATCACATACTCACCTCTCGTCGCTGCTCCTCAGCTTCCCATCTCTCTACACTGACTGTTCAGGCAGAGGGCTATATACTATGTGCCCTGTGTTACATACTGCGTGGCCTGTGTTATATACTGCGTGGCTGCTATATACTGCGTGGGCTGTGTTATATAGTAAGTGGGCTGTTATATATAGTGCGTGGCCTGTATTAACGCATCTGGTATTCTAGAATATGTATGTATGTATATAGCAGCCACATAGTATATAGCACAGGCCACATACTATTTGTCTGCTATATACTACATGCCTCCTATATACTAAGTATATAACACTGCCCATGTAGTATATTGCACAGCCCCCGCAGTATATCACACAGCACACGTAGTATATAACACTGCCAATGTAGTATATAGCACAGCCCTGCAGTATATCACACACCTCACGTAGTATATAACACTGCCCATGTAGCACAGCCCCCGCAGTATATCACACAGCCCACGTAGTATATAACACTGCCCATGTAGTATATAGCACAGCCCCAGCAGTATGTCACACAGCCCACGCAGTATATAACACTGGCCACGTAGTATATAGCAGCCCCTGCAGTATATCACACAGCCCACGCAGTATTTAGCAGTGTGGGCACCATATCCCTGTCGCTGATTGTTCGCGGCCGGCCACGTAGTATATAGCGTAGTATTCTAGAATATGTATGTAGTTTATTTATGAAGATTGAAGAATAATGCAATAATGGGTAAAATATATTTATTATCATTAAATTGTATTAGTCATAGAACTTAATACAATTGAATGAAATTATGAAACAGATCATCAAAATATATAAACCACATTACATGAACTGTAACTATATTTAAATAAATCATCGGACAAAAGAAGGACATTGACACTATAATATATTTATTAACAATATCAAGCCAAAATATTTTTGTACACCACATTTCTTGTGAATACCTTTTGACTACCTATAAGCAACTTTCCTTGTAGGAAGAACTTGCACCTTGACGTTGGATCTCATTTTAAGTCTTGAAAATGCAACGTAGAGTTGTCCATGACCAAAAACGGGCTGCGGTAGATATATGCCAACACGGTGTAGAGTTTGACCTTGTGACTTGTTTATTGTCATGGCAAAAGCTGGTTTTATTGGAAACTGTCGACGCCGAAGCCTAAATGGAAGACCCGTGTCTGAAGGACATAAATCAATGTGTGGAATGAACACTTCATCTCCTTTTGCTGATCCAGTGATCACTCTTGCTTGAATGATGTGAGAATGGAGTCCAGTAACAATAAGGCGAGTTCCATTACATAGAACATTTTTCGTATTTAGATTCCGCAGCAACATTATGATTCTTCCAACTTTCAGTTGAAGTCTGTGGGATGGCATTCCTGATGGCATAAGACTATTTAAAAATTCAACTGGATAATTGTTATGGTCTGGTGATGTAGGAGCGACATGCGACTAGCTCTGAGCAGGTGGTAACTATACAGACCGCAGTTCCTGATCTTAACACAGACACTAGCAGTAGCCGTGGGATGTTCCTGTCACTCCCTGGACACCTCGTCACAGCCGGAGAACTAGCTACCCCTAAAGGTACCGTCACACTAGGCGATATCGCCAGCAATCCGTGACGTTGCAGCGACCTGGATGGCGATATCGCTGTATTTGACACGCAGCAGCGATCTGGATCCCGCTGTGAAATTGCTGGTCGCTGCTAGAAGGTCTGCACATTATTTGGTCGCTAGGTCGCCGTGTATCGCCGTGTTTGACAGCAAAAGCGACGATACCAGCGATATTTTACACTGGTAACCAGGGTAAACATCGGGTTACTAAGCGCAGGGCCGCGCTTAGTAACCCGATGTTTACCCTGGTTACCAGCGTAAAAGTTAAAAAAACAAACAGTACATACTCACCTGCGCGTCCCCCAGCCTCTGCTTCCTGACACTAAAGCGCCGGCCCTAAACTGAAAGTGAAAGCAACAGCGGTGACGTCACCGCTGTGCTGTTAGGGCCGGAGCTCAGTCAGCGTCAGGATGCAGAGGCTGGGGGACGCGCAGGTGAGCATGTAGTGTTTGTTTTTTTTACATTTTACGCTGGTAACCAGGGTAAACATCGGGTTACTAAGCGCGGCCCTGCGCTTAGCAACCCGATGTTTACCCTGGTTACCCGGGGACCTCGGCATCGTTGGTCGCTGGAGAGCTGTCTGTGTGACAGCTCTCCAGCGACCACACAGCGACGCTGCAGCGATCGGCATTGCTGTCGCTATCGCTGCAGCGTCGCTTAGTGTGACGGTACCTTAAAGGTAGAAACAGGAAAGCTATCTTGCCTCAGAGAAAATCCCCAAAGGATAGGACAACCCCCCACAAATAATGACTGTGAGAGGAGAAGGAAATGACATACGTAGTATGAAACAAGATTTAGCAAAGGAGGCCACTTCTAGCTAGATAGAATTAGTACAGGACAGAACACTGTGCGGTCAGTAATAAAAACTAGAAAAAGTCCACCGCAGAGAAATGCAAAAATCTCCACACCTGACTAAAGGTGTGGAGGGCAAACTCTGCTGCCCAGAGCTTCCAGCTTAGCTGAATAGGTTCATACTGATAAGCTGGACAAATGAGCAAAACATAGAAAGTGCTGAACAACAAAGTCCACAACAAGTGAACTGCAAAAAGACAAGCAAGGACTTAGCTTTGCTGAACTGGTCAGAGTGTCAGGGAAATCCAAAGAGCCGTGACTCCAGGCTGGAACAATTGACAACTGGCATTGAATCAGGGAACAGGCCAGACTAATATAGCCGAGCCAGAAAGACGATCAGTGAAAACAGCTGCTGATGCTAAATCCCAGAAGCAGCCATACCACTCAAAACCACAGGAGGGAGCCAGAGAACAGAATTCACAAAAATGCCACTTACAACCACCGGAGGGAGCCCAAGAGCGGAATTCACAACAGTACCCCCCCTTGAGGAGGGGTCACCGAACCCTCACCAGAGCCCCCAGGCCGATCAGGACGAGCCAAATGAAAAGCACGAACCAAATCGGCGGCATGGACATCGGAGGCAACCACCCAAGAATTATCCTCTTGACCATAACCCTTCCACTTGACAAGATACTGAAGCCTCCGCCTCGAAAAACGAGAATCCAAAATTTTCTCAACCACATATTCCATTTCCCCCCAACCAACACCGGGGTAGGAGGATCAACAGACGGAACAACGGGCACCACATATCTCCACAACAAAGATCTATGGAAAACATTGTGGATGGCAAAAGAGGCTGGAAGGGCCAAACGAAAAGACACTGGATTGATAATCTCAGAAATCTTATAAGGACCAATAAACCGAGGCTTGAACTTAGGGGAAGAAACCTTCATAGGAACATGACGAGAGGATAACCAGACCAAATCCCCCACACGAAGCCGAGGACCAACACACCGACGGCGGTTAGCAAAACGCTGAGCCTTTTCCTGAGACGACGTCAAATTGTCTACCACATGAGTCCAAATCTCCTGTAACCTGTCCATCACGGAATCTACACCAGGACAATCAGAAGGCTCAACCTGCCCTGAAGAAAAACGAGGATGGAAACCAAAATTACAAAAGAAAGGCGAAACCAAAGTAGCCGAACTGGCCCGATTATTAAGGGCAAACTTGGCCAACGGCAAGAAAGCCACCCAATCATCCTGATCAGCAGACACAAAGCATCTCAAATAGGTTTCCAAGGTTTGATTAGTTCGCTCAGTTTGGCCATTTGTCTGAGGATGGAACGCCGAAGAAAAGACAAATTAATGCCCATCTTAGCACAAAAGGCCCGCCAAAACCTGGAAACAAACTGGGAACCTCTGTCAGACACAATATTCTCCGGAATGCCATGCAAACGAACCACATGCTGAAAAAACAATGGAACCAAATCAGAGGAGGAAGGCAATTTAGGCAAAGGCACCAAATGGACCATTTTAGAGAACCGGTCACAAACCACCCAGATAATAGACATCCTCTGGGACACAGGAAGGTCCGAAATAAAATCCATGGAAATATGCGTCCAAGGCCTCTCCGGGACAGGCAAAGGCAAAAGCAACCCACTAGCGCGGGAACAGCAAGGCTTAGCCCGGGCACAAGTCCCACAGGACTGCACAAAAGAACGCACATCCCGCGACAAGGAAGGCCACCAAAAGGACCTAGCAACCAAATCTCTGGTACCAAAAATCCCAGGATGACCGGCCAACACAGAACAATGGACCTCAGAAATTACCTTACTTGTCCATCTATCAGGAACAAACAGCTTCCCCACAGGACAGCGGTCAGGTTTATCAGCCTGAAATTCCTGAAGCGCCTGACGCAAATCAGGGGAGATGGCAGACAGAATCACCCCTTCCCTAAGAATGCCAACCGGCTCAAGGACTCCAGGAGAATCAGGCAAAAAACTCCTAGAGAGGGCATCAGCCTTAACATTCTTAGATCCCGGAAGATATGAGACCACAAAGTCAAAACGGGAGAAAAACAGGGACCACCGAGCCTGTCTAGGGTTCAGCCGCTTGGCCGACTCGAGGTAAATCAGATTCTTATGATCGGTCAAGACCACAATGCGGTGCTTGGCTCCCTCAAGCCAATGTCGCCACTCCTCAAATGCCCACTTCATAGCCAACAACTCCTGATCGCCGACATCAAAATTGCGTTCCGCAGGCGAAAACTTTTGGGAAAAGAAGGCACATGGCTTCATCAAGGAACCATCAGAATTCCTCTGTGACAAAACGGCCCCTGCCCCAATCTCAGAAGCATCAACCTCAACCTGAAAAGGAAGAGAAACATCCGGCTGACGCAAGACAGGGGCAGAAGTAAATCGGCGTTTAAGCTCCTGAAAGGCCTCAACAGCCTCAGAGGACCAATTTGTCACATCAGCGCCTTTCTTTGTCAAATCAGTCAGGGGTTTAACCACACTAGAGAAGTTGCCAATGAAACGGCGATAAAAATTAGCAAAGCCCAAAAATTTCTGAAGGCTCTTCACAGATGTGGGTTGAATCCAGTCATGAATGGCTTGGACCTTAACAGGATCCATTTCTATAGATGAAGGAGAAAAAATAAACCCCCAAAAAGAGACCTTCTGAACTCCAAATAGGCACTTAGACCCCTTCACAAATAGAGCATTATCACGAAGGATCTGGAATACCATCCTGACCTGCTTCACATGAGACTCCCAATCATTGGAAAAAATCAAAATATCATCCAAATACACAATCAAGAATTTATCAAGATAATTGCGGAAAATATCATGCATAAAGGACTGAAATACAGAAGGAGCATTAGAAAGCCCGAAAGGCATCACCAGGTATTCAAAATGGCCTTCGGGCGTATTAAATGCAGTTTTCCATTCGTCACCCTGTTTAATACGAACAAGATTATATGCCCCTTGAAGGTCAATCTTGGTAAACCAACTAGCCCCCTTAATCCTAGCAAACAAATCAGAGAGCAAAGGTAAAGGGTATTGGAATTTGACCGTGATTTTATTAAGGCGGTGATAATCAATACAGGGTCTCAAGGAGCCATCCTTTTTGGCAACAAAAAAGAATCCCGCTCCCAATGGTGACGAAGACGGCCGAATATGCCCCTTCTCTAAAGACTCCTTGACATAGCTCCGCATAGCAGCATGCTCTGGCACAGACAGATTGAAAAGTCGGCCCTTAGGGAACTTACAGCCAGGAATCAAGTCAGTAGCACAATCACAGTCCCTATGTGGAGGAAGGGAACTGGACTTGGGCTCATCGAATACATCCTGGAAATCTGACAAAAATTCAGGAACATCAGAAGAGGGGGAAGAGGAAATTGACATCAAAGGAACGTCACTATGTACCCCTTGACAACCCCAACTAGTCACAGACATCGATTTCCAATCCAGCACAGGATTGTGCACCTGTAACCTTGGAAAACCCAGTACAACAACATCATGTAAATTATGCAACACCAGAAAACGGCAATCTTCCTGATGTGCTGGAGCCATGCACATAGACAGCTGAGTCCAATACTGAGGTTTATTCTTGGCCAACGGTGTAGCGTCAATACCCCTCAAGGGAATAGGACTCTGCAAAGGCTGGAAAGAAAAGCCACAGCGCCTGGCGAATTCTAAGTCCATTAAATTCAGAGCAGCGCCTGAATCCACAAATGCCATGACAGAGAAAGATGACAATGAGCAAATCAGGGTCACAGACAGGAGAAACTTAGGCTGTACAGTACTAATGGTAACAGATCTAGCAACCCTCTTAATACGCTTAGGGCAATCAGAAATAGCATGAGCAGAATCACCACAGTAAAAACACAGCCCATTCTGACGTCTGTATCCCCTCTGTTCCGCTCTAGTCAAAATCCTATCACATTGCATTGGCTCAGGTCTCTGCTCAGAGGACGCTGCCATATGGTGCACCACTTTGCGTTCGCGCAGGCGCCGATCAATCTGAATGGCCAGAGACATAGATTCGCTCAAACCAACAGGCGTGGGGAACCCCACCATAACAACCTTAAGGGCTTCAGAAAGACCCTTTCTGAAAATTGCTGCCAGAGCATCCTCATTCCATTTAGTGAGCACAGACCATTTTCTAAATTTCTGGCAGTATAATTCTGCCGCTTCCTGACCCTGACACAGGGCCAAAAGTGTTTTCTCAGCATGCTCTACAGAGTTAGGTTCGTCATACAATAATCCGAGCGATTGAAAAAAATGCATCTACATTAAGCAATGCCGGATCCCCTGACTCAAGGGAGAATGCCCAGTCCCGAGGGTCACCACGCAGCAGAGAAATAACTATTTTAACTTGCTGAATGGGGTCACCAGAGGAACGGGGTTTCAGAGCAAAAAACAATTTGCAGTTATTTTTAAAGTTCAAAAACTTAGATCTATCCCCGTAAAACAAATCCGGAGTAGGAATTCTAGGCTCTAAGGCCGGAGTCTGAACATAATCTTGAATACTCTGTACTCTTGCAGCAAGCTGATCCACACGAGAAAACAACCCCTGAACATCCATGCCCGCATCCAAATCCTGAATCACCCAGAGATTAAGAGGAAGGAAAAAGACAAAACAGACTAAAGAAAAAAAAAATGGCTCAGAACTCTTTTTCTTTTCCTTCTTTTGAGATGCATTCAGCTCATTTTGGGCCAGTTGTACTGTTATGGTCTGGTGATGTAGGAGCGACATGCGACTAGCTCTGAGCAGGTGGTAACTATACAGACCGCAGTTCCTGATCTTAACACAGACACTAGCAGTAGCCGTGGGATGTTCCTGTCACTCCCTGGACACCTCGTCACAGCCGGAGAACTAGCTACCCCTAAAGGTAGAAACAGGAAAGCTATCTTGCCTCAGAGAAAATCCCCAAAGGATAGGACAACCCCCCACAAATAATGACTGTGAGAGGAGAAGGAAATGACATACGTAGTATGAAACAAGATTTAGCAAAGGAGGCCACTTCTAGCTAGATAGAATTAGTACAGGACAGAACACTGTGCGGTCAGTAATAAAAACTAGAAAAAGTCCACCGCAGAGAAATGCAAAAATCTCCACACCTGACTAAAGGTGTGGAGGGCAAACTCTGCTGCCCAGAGCTTCCAGCTTAGCTGAATAGGTTCATACTGATAAGCTGGACAAATGAGCAAAACATAGAAAGTGCTGAACAACAAAGTCCACAACAAGTGAACTGCAAAAAGACAAGCAAGGACTTAGCTTTGCTGAACTGGTCAGAGTGTCAGGGAAATCCAAAGAGCCGTGACTCCAGGCTGGAACAATTGACAACTGGCATTGAATCAGGGAACAGGCCAGACTAATATAGCCGAGCCAGAAAGACGATCAGTGAAAACAGCTGCTGATGCTAAATCCCAGAAGCAGCCATACCACTCAAAACCACAGGAGGGAGCCAGAGAACAGAATTCACAAAAATGCCACTTACAACCACCGGAGGGAGCCCAAGAGCGGAATTCACAACAGTACCCCCCCTTGAGGAGGGGTCACCGAACCCTCACCAGAGCCCCCAGGCCGATCAGGACGAGCCAAATGAAAAGCACGAACCAAATCGGCGGCATGGACATCGGAGGCAACCACCCAAGAATTATCCTCTTGACCATAACCCTTCCACTTGACAAGATACTGAAGCCTCCGCCTCGAAAAACGAGAATCCAAAATTTTCTCAACCACATATTCCAACTCCCCCTCAACCAACACCGGGGTAGGAGGATCAACAGACGGAACAACGGGCACCACATATCTCCACAACAAAGATCTATGGAAAACATTGTGGATGGCAAAAGAGGCTGGAAGGGCCAAACGAAAAGACACTGGATTGATAATCTCAGAAATCTTATAAGGACCAATAAACTGAGGCTTGAACTTAGGGGAAGAAACCTTCATAGGAACATGACGAGAGGATAACCAGACCAAATCCCCCACACGAAGCCGAGGACCAACACACCGACGGCGGTTAGCAAAACGCTGAGCCTTTTCCTGAGACGACGTCAAATTGTCTACCACATGAGTCCAAATCTCCTGTAACCTGTCCATCACGGAATCTACACCAGGACAATCAGAAGGCTCAACCTGCCCTGAAGAAAAACGAGGATGGAAACCAAAATTACAAAAGAAAGGCGAAACCAAAGTAGCCGAACTGGCCCGATTATTAAGGGCAAACTTGGCCAACGGCAAGAAAGCCACCCAATCATCCTGATCAGCAGACACAAAGCATCTCAAATAGGTTTCCAAGGTTTGATTAGTTCGCTCAGTTTGGCCATTTGTCTGAGGATGGAACGCCGAAGAAAAGACAAATTAATGCCCATCTTAGCACAAAAGGCCCGCCAAAACCTGGAAACAAACTGGGAACCTCTGTCAGACACAATATTCTCCGGAATGCCATGCAAACGAACCACATGCTGAAAAAACAATGGAACCAAATCAGAGGAGGAAGGCAATTTAGGCAAAGGCACCAAATGGACCATTTTAGAGAACCGGTCACAAACCACCCAGATAATAGACATCCTCTGGGACACAGGAAGGTCCGAAATAAAATCCATGGAAATATGCGTCCAAGGCCTCTCCGGGACAGGCAAAGGCAAAAGCAACCCACTAGCGCGGGAACAGCAAGGCTTAGCCCGGGCACAAGTCCCACAGGAAGGCACAAAAGAACGCACATCCCGCGACAAGGAAGGCCACCAAAAGGACCTAGCAACCAAATCTCTGGTACCAAAAATCCCAGGATGACCGGCCAACACAGAACAATGGACCTCAGAAATTACCTTACTTGTCCATCTATCAGGAACAAACAGCTTCCCCACAGGACAGCGGTCAGGTTTATCAGCCTGAAATTCCTGAAGCGCCTGCCGCAAATCAGGGGAGATGGCAGACAGAATCACCCCTTCCCTAAGAATGCCAACCGGCTCAAGGACTCCAGGAGAATCAGGCAAAAAACTCCTAGAGAGGGCATCAGCCTTAACATTCTTAGATCCCGGAAGATATGAGACCACAAAGTCAAAACGGGAGAAAAACAGGGACCACCGAGCCTGTCTAGGGTTCAGCCGCTTGGCCGACTCGAGGTAAATCAGATTCTTATGATCGGTCAAGACCACAATGCGGTGCTTGGCTCCCTCAAGCCAATGTCGCCACTCCTCAAATGCCCACTTCATAGCCAACAACTCCTGATCGCCGACATCAAAATTGCGTTCCACAGGCGAAAACTTTCGGGAAAAGAAGGCACATGGCTTCATCAAGGAACCATCAGAATTCCTCTGTGACAAAACGGCCCCTGCCCCAATCTCAGAAGCATCAACCTCAACCTGAAAAGGAAGAGAAACATCCGGCTGACGCAAGACAGGGGCAGAAGTAAATCGGCGTTTAAGCTCCTGAAAGGCCTCAACAGCCTCAGAGGACCAATTTGTCACATCAGCGCCTTTCTTTGTCAAATCAGTCAGGGGTTTAACCACACTAGAGAAGTTGCCAATGAAACGGCGATAAAAATTAGCAAAGCCCAAAAATTTCTGAAGGCTCTTCACAGATGTGGGTTGAATCCAGTCATGAATGGCTTGGACCTTAACAGGATCCATTTCTATAGATGAAGGAGAAAAAATAAACCCCAAAAAAGAGACCTTCTGAACTCCAAATAGGCACTTAGACCCCTTCACAAATAGAGCATTATCACGAAGGATCTGGAATACCATCCTGACCTGCTTCACATGAGACTCCCAATCATTGGAAAAAATCAAAATATCATCCAAATACACAATCAAGAATTTATCAAGATAATTGCGGAAAATATCATGCATAAAGGACTGAAATACAGAAGGAGCATTAGAAAGCCCGAAAGGCATCACCAGGTATTCAAAATGGCCTTCGGGCGTATTAAATGCAGTTTTCCATTCGTCACCCTGTTTAATACGAACAAGATTATATGCCCCTCGAAGGTCAATCTTGGTAAACCAACTAGCCCCCTTAATCCTAGCAAACAAATCAGAGAGCAAAGGTAAAGGGTATTGGAATTTGACCGTGATTTTATTAAGGCGGTGATAATCAATACAGGGTCTCAAGGAGCCATCCTTCTTGGCAACAAAAAAGAATCCCGCTCCCAATGGTGACGAAGACGGCCGAATATGCCCCTTCTCTAAAGACTCCTTGACATAGCTCCGCATAGCAGCATGCTCTGGCACAGACAGATTGAAAAGTCGGCCCTTAGGGAACTTACAGCCAGGAATCAAGTCAGTAGCACAATCACAGTCCCTATGTGGAGGAAGGGAACTGGACTTGGGCTCATCGAATACATCCTGGAAATCTGACAAAAATTCAGGAACATCAGAAGAGGGGGAAGAGGAAATTGACATCAAAGGAACGTCACTATGTACCCCTTGACAACCCCAACTAGTCACAGACATCGATTTCCAATCCAGCACAGGATTGTGCACCTGTAACCTTGGAAAACCCAGTACAACAACATCATGTAAATTATGCAACACCAGAAAACGGCAATCTTCCTGATGTGCTGGAGCCATGCACATAGACAGCTGAGTCCAATACTGAGGTTTATTCTTGGCCAACGGTGTAGCGTCAATACCCCTCAAGGGAATAGGACTCTGCAAAGGCTGGAAAGAAAAGCCACAGCGCCTGGCGAATTCTAAGTCCATTAAATTCAGAGCAGCGCCTGAATCCACAAATGCCATGACAGAGAAAGATGACAATGAGCAAATCAGGGTCACAGACAGGAGAAACTTAGGCTGTACAGTACTAATGGTAACAGATCTAGCAACCCTCTTAATACGCTTAGGGCAATCAGAAATAGCATGAGCAGAATCACCACAGTAAAAACACAGCCCATTCTGACGTCTGTATCCCCTCTGTTCCGCTCTAGTCAAAATCCTATCACATTGCATAGGCTCAGGTCTCTGCTCAGAGGACGCTGCCATATGGTGCACCACTTTGCGTTCGCGCAGGCGCCGATCAATCTGAATGGCCAGAGACATAGATTCGCTCAAACCAACAGGCGTGGGGAACCCCACCATAACAACCTTAAGGGCTTCAGAAAGACCCTTTCTGAAAATTGCTGCCAGAGCATCCTCATTCCATTTAGTGAGCACAGACCATTTTCTAAATTTCTGGCAGTATAATTCTGCCGCTTCCTGACCCTGACACAGGGCCAAAAGTGTTTTCTCAGCATGCTCTACAGAGTTAGGTTCGTCATACAATAATCCGAGCGATTGAAAAAAATGCATCTACATTAAGCAATGCCGGATCCCCTGACTCAAGGGAGAATGCCCAGTCCCGAGGGTCACCACGCAGCAGAGAAATAACTATTTTAACTTGCTGAATGGGGTCACCAGAGGAACGGGGTTTCAGAGCAAAAAACAATTTGCAGTTATTTTTAAAGTTCAAAAACTTAGATCTATCCCCGTAAAACAAATCCGGAGTAGGAATTCTAGGCTCTAAGGCCGGAGTCTGAACATAATCTTGAATACTCTGTACTCTTGCAGCAAGCTGATCCACACGAGAAAACAACCCCTGAACATCCATGCCCGCATCCAAATCCTGAATCACCCAGAGATTAAGAGGAAGGAAAAAGACAAAACAGACTAAAGAAAAAAAAAATGGCTCAGAACTCTTTTTCTTTTCCTTCTTTTGAGATGCATTCAGCTCATTTTGGGCCAGTTGTACTGTTATGGTCTGGTGATGTAGGAGCGACATGCGACTAGCTCTGAGCAGGTGGTAACTATACAGACCGCAGTTCCTGATCTTAACACAGACACTAGCAGTAGCCGTGGGATGTTCCTGTCACTCCCTGGACACCTCGTCACAGCCGGAGAACTAGCTACCCCTAAAGGTAGAAACAGGAAAGCTATCTTGCCTCAGAGAAAATCCCCAAAGGATAGGACAACCCCCCACAAATAATGACTGTGAGAGGAGAAGGAAATGACATACGTAGTATGAAACAAGATTTAGCAAAGGAGGCCACTTCTAGCTAGATAGAATTAGTACAGGACAGAACACTGTGCGGTCAGTAATAAAAACTAGAAAAAGTCCACCGCAGAGAAATGCAAAAATCTCCACACCTGACTAAAGGTGTGGAGGGCAAACTCTGCTGCCCAGAGCTTCCAGCTTAGCTGAATAGGTTCATACTGATAAGCTGGACAAATGAGCAAAACATAGAAAGTGCTGAACAACAAAGTCCACAACAAGTGAACTGCAAAAAGACAAGCAAGGACTTAGCTTTGCTGAACTGGTCAGAGTGTCAGGGAAATCCAAAGAGCCGTGACTCCAGGCTGGAACAATTGACAACTGGCATTGAATCAGGGAACAGGCCAGACTAATATAGCCGAGCCAGAAAGACGATCAGTGAAAACAGCTGCTGATGCTAAATCCCAGAAGCAGCCATACCACTCAAAACCACAGGAGGGAGCCAGAGAACAGAATTCACAAAAATGCCACTTACAACCACCGGAGGGAGCCCAAGAGCGGAATTCACAACAGTACCCCCCCTTGAGGAGGGGTCACCGAACCCTCACCAGAGCCCCCAGGCCGATCAGGACGAGCCAAATGAAAAGCACGAACCAAATCGGCGGCATGGACATCGGAGGCAACCACCCAAGAATTATCCTCTTGACCATAACCCTTCCACTTGACAAGATACTGAAGCCTCCGCCTCGAAAAACGAGAATCCAAAATTTTCTCAACCACATATTCCAACTCCCCCTCAACCAACACCGGGGTAGGAGGATCAACAGACGGAACAACGGGCACCACATATCTCCACAACAAAGATCTATGGAAAACATTGTGGATGGCAAAAGAGGCTGGAAGGGCCAAACGAAAAGACACTGGATTGATAATCTCAGAAATCTTATAAGGACCAATAAACCGAGGCTTGAACTTAGGGGAAGAAACCTTCATAGGAACATGACGAGAGGATAACCAGACCAAATCCCCCACACGAAGCCGAGGACCAACACACCGACGGCGGTTAGCAAAACGCTGAGCCTTTTCCTGAGACGACGTCAAATTGTCTACCACATGAGTCCAAATCTCCTGTAACCTGTCCATCACGGAATCTACACCAGGACAATCAGAAGGCTCAACCTGCCCTGAAGAAAAACGAGGATGGAAACCAAAATTACAAAAGAAAGGCGAAACCAAAGTAGCCGAACTGGCCCGATTATTAAGGGCAAACTTGGCCAACGGCAAGAAAGCCACCCAATCATCCTGATCAGCAGACACAAAGCATCTCAAATAGGTTTCCAAGGTTTGATTAGTTCGCTCAGTTTGGCCATTTGTCTGAGGATGGAACGCCGAAGAAAAGACAAATTAATGCCCATCTTAGCACAAAAGGCCCGCCAAAACCTGGAAACAAACTGGGAACCTCTGTCAGACACAATATTCTCCGGAATGCCATGCAAACGAACCACATGCTGAAAAAACAATGGAACCAAATCAGAGGAGGAAGGCAATTTAGGCAAAGGCACCAAATTGACCATTTTAGAGAACCGGTCACAAACCACCCAGATAATAGACATCCTCTGGGACACAGGAAGGTCCGAAATAAAATCCATGGAAATATGCGTCCAAGGCCTCTCCGGGACAGGCAAAGGCAAAAGCAACCCACTAGCGCGGGAACAGCAAGGCTTAGCCCGGGCACAAGTCCCACAGGAAGGCACAAAAGAACGCACATCCCGCGACAAGGAAGGCCACCAAAAGGACCTAGCAACCAAATCTCTGGTACCAAAAATCCCAGGATGACCGGCCAACACAGAACAATGGACCTCAGAAATTACCTTACTTGTCCATCTATCAGGAACAAACAGCTTCCCCACAGGACAGCGGTCAGGTTTATCAGCCTGAAATTCCTGAAGCGCCTGCCGCAAATCAGGGGAGATGGCAGACAGAATCACCCCTTCCCTAAGAATGCCAACCGGCTCAAGGACTCCAGGAGAATCAGGCAAAAAACTCCTAGAGAGGGCATCAGCCTTAACATTCTTAGATCCCGGAAGATATGAGACCACAAAGTCAAAACGGGAGAAAAACAGGGACCACCGAGCCTGTCTAGGGTTCAGCCGCTTGGCCGACTCGAGGTAAATCAGATTCTTATGATCGGTCAAGACCACAATGCGGTGCTTGGCTCCCTCAAGCCAATGTCGCCACTCCTCAAATGCCCACTTCATAGCCAACAACTCCTGATCGCCGACATCAAAATTGCGTTCCACAGGCGAAAACTTTCGGGAAAAGAAGGCACATGGCTTCATCAAGGAACCATCAGAATTCCTCTGTGACAAAACGGCCCCTGCCCCAATCTCAGAAGCATCAACCTCAACCTGAAAAGGAAGAGAAACATCCGGCTGACGCAAGACAGGGGCAGAAGTAAATCGGCGTTTAAGCTCCTGAAAGGCCTCAACAGCCTCAGAGGACCAATTTGTCACATCAGCGCCTTTCTTTGTCAAATCAGTCAGGGGTTTAACCACACTAGAGAAGTTGCCAATGAAACGGCGATAAAAATTAGCAAAGCCCAAAAATTTCTGAAGGCTCTTCACAGATGTGGGTTGAATCCAGTCATGAATGGCTTGGACCTTAACAGGATCCATTTCTATAGATGAAGGAGAAAAAATAAACCCCAAAAAAGAGACCTTCTGAACTCCAAATAGGCACTTAGACCCCTTCACAAATAGAGCATTATCACGAAGGATCTGGAATACCATCCTGACCTGCTTCACATGAGACTCCCAATCATTGGAAAAAATCAAAATATCATCCAAATACACAATCAAGAATTTATCAAGATAATTGCGGAAAATATCATGCATAAAGGACTGAAATACAGAAGGAGCATTAGAAAGCCCGAAAGGCATCACCAGGTATTCAAAATGGCCTTCGGGCGTATTAAATGCAGTTTTCCATTCGTCACCCTGTTTAATACGAACAAGATTATATGCCCCTCGAAGGTCAATCTTGGTAAACCAACTAGCCCCCTTAATCCTAGCAAACAAATCAGAGAGCAAAGGTAAAGGGTATTGGAATTTGACCGTGATTTTATTAAGGCGGTGATAATCAATACAGGGTCTCAAGGAGCCATCCTTCTTGGCAACAAAAAAGAATCCCGCTCCCAATGGTGACGAAGACGGCCGAATATGCCCCTTCTCTAAAGACTCCTTGACATAGCTCCGCATAGCAGCATGCTCTGGCACAGACAGATTGAAAAGTCGGCCCTTAGGGAACTTACAGCCAGGAATCAAGTCAGTAGCACAATCACAGTCCCTATGTGGAGGAAGGGAACTGGACTTGGGCTCATCGAATACATCCTGGAAATCTGACAAAAATTCAGGAACATCAGAAGAGGGGGAAGAGGAAATTGACATCAAAGGAACGTCACTATGTACCCCTTGACAACCCCAACTAGTCACAGACATCGATTTCCAATCCAGCACAGGATTGTGCACCTGTAACCTTGGAAAACCCAGTACAACAACATCATGTAAATTATGCAACACCAGAAAACGGCAATCTTCCTGATGTGCTGGAGCCATGCACATAGACAGCTGAGTCCAATACTGAGGTTTATTCTTGGCCAACGGTGTAGCGTCAATACCCCTCAAGGGAATAGGACTCTGCAAAGGCTGGAAAGAAAAGCCACAGCGCCTGGCGAATTCTAAGTCCATTAAATTCAGAGCAGCGCCTGAATCCACAAATGCCATGACAGAGAAAGATGACAATGAGCAAATCAGGGTCACAGACAGGAGAAACTTAGGCTGTACAGTACTAATGGTAACAGATCTAGCAACCCTCTTAATACGCTTAGGGCAATCAGAAATAGCATGAGCAGAATCACCACAGTAAAAACACAGCCCATTCTGACGTCTGTATCCCCTCTGTTCCGCTCTAGTCAAAATCCTATCACATTGCATAGGCTCAGGTCTCTGCTCAGAGGACGCTGCCATATGGTGCACCACTTTGCGTTCGCGCAGGCGCCGATCAATCTGAATGGCCAGAGACATAGATTCGCTCAAACCAACAGGCGTGGGGAACCCCACCATAACAACCTTAAGGGCTTCAGAAAGACCCTTTCTGAAAATTGCTGCCAGAGCATCCTCATTCCATTTAGTGAGCACAGACCATTTTCTAAATTTCTGGCAGTATAATTCTGCCGCTTCCTGACCCTGACACAGGGCCAAAAGTGTTTTCTCAGCATGCTCTACAGAGTTAGGTTCGTCATACAATAATCCGAGCGATTGAAAAAAATGCATCTACATTAAGCAATGCCGGATCCCCTGACTCAAGGGAGAATGCCCAGTCCCGAGGGTCACCACGCAGCAGAGAAATAACTATTTTAACTTGCTGAATGGGGTCACCAGAGGAACGGGGTTTCAGAGCAAAAAACAATTTGCAGTTATTTTTAAAGTTCAAAAACTTAGATCTATCCCCGTAAAACAAATCCGGAGTAGGAATTCTAGGCTCTAAGGCCGGAGTCTGAACATAATCTTGAATACTCTGTACTCTTGCAGCAAGCTGATCCACACGAGAAAACAACCCCTGAACATCCATGCCCGCATCCAAATCCTGAATCACCCAGAGATTAAGAGGAAGGAAAAAGACAAAACAGACTAAAGAAAAAAAAAATGGCTCAGAACTCTTTTTCTTTTCCTTCTTTTGAGATGCATTCAGCTCATTTTGGGCCAGTTGTACTGTTATGGTCTGGTGATGTAGGAGCGACATGCGACTAGCTCTGAGCAGGTGGTAACTATACAGACCGCAGTTCCTGATCTTAACACAGACACTAGCAGTAGCCGTGGGATGTTCCTGTCACTCCCTGGACACCTCGTCACAGCCGGAGAACTAGCTACCCCTAAAGGTAGAAACAGGAAAGCTATCTTGCCTCAGAGAAAATCCCCAAAGGATAGGACAACCCCCCACAAATAATGACTGTGAGAGGAGAAGGAAATGACATACGTAGTATGAAACAAGATTTAGCAAAGGAGGCCACTTCTAGCTAGATAGAATTAGTACAGGACAGAACACTGTGTGGTCAGTAATAAAAACTAGAAAAAGTCCACCGCAGAGAAATGCAAAAATCTCCACACCTGACTAAAGGTCTGGAGGGCAAACTCTGCTGCCCAGAGCTTCCAGCTTAGCTGAATAGGTTCATACTGATAAGCTGGACAAATGAGCAAAACATAGAAAGTGCTGAACAACAAAGTCCACAACAAGAAAGACAAGCAAGGACTTAGCTTTGCTGAACTGGTCAGAGTGTCAGGGAAATCCAAAGAGCCGTGACTCCAGGCTGGAACAATTGACAACTGGCATTGAATCAGGGAACAGGCCAGACTAATATAGCCGAGCCAGAAAGACGATCAGTGAAAACAGCTGCTGATGCTAAATCCCAGAAGCAGCCATACCACTCAAAACCACAGGAGGGAGCCCAAGAACAGAATTCACAAAAATGCCACTTACAACCACCGGAGGGAGCCCAAGAGCGGAATTCACAACAGATAATGCTCTCGTTCATCTTCATTGTCTACATCCACTGAATCATCACTTTTATACAACTTATTCTCACCAGGCATTCTATCCATCACCTGGGAATTTAGCAGAGCCACGTCATCATTCTTGGGACAGAGAATTGCATGAGAAGAGGCCCTCTCAACACTGCTTTGGTCGTTCACATCAATTTCAATGCATTGTCCAAAAACATCAGTTACGATGCAGTCAGTGCACAACATGTCTTCTGGTATTTCAATAATATCTTCTCCAAGGTTGTATTCCTTGCTAAGTTCACCGTTGCCAAGTTTAAGAAGCCAGTTGCTATACTCTGGGTCCGAAGATCGCATATTGTTAATTAGTTGGAGTTTATTGAACTGTTTCCAAAGGTCAGCCATTTTTAAGCTGGACTCGATAACATCTGTTCTTGTTCCATTTGGTATGACTGGAAGGCATTGCCTAAAATCTCCGCCAATGACAAAAACTTACCTCCAAACGGAATTTTATTTTTTTCAGCAACATTTGTAGTCATTACTTCAGACAGAAGTCTGTCAATTAAGCTCAAAGCATATTTGGGTGCCATGGTGCACTCGTCAAGTATGAAAACATGTGCATTTTTTAACAGTCTTCCTGCAAATGTGTCTTGTTTTATTCTGGAAATAGATATTTCATTGACTGGAACTGGTATCCAAAAGAGTGAATGGATAGTGCGACCTCCTCGTAAAAGGTTTGCTGCAATCCCTGTTGTAGCCGACGGCAATACGACTTTTCCCAACCCTCTAACGTGATGCATTATAACTTCATAGAGGTATGCTTTACCGCTCCCTCCTGGACCATCAATAAAGAAACATTTTGGCCTTGCATCTGTTTGGTTTTCTATAGCGCTCACAATAGTGTCATATGCAATCCGTTGTTGTTCATTTAAGGAGTTTGTCTTCTCTGTTGCCAACAATAATTCCTAAGCTTCGTCATACTCTGGAACTTGTGGAACTTGAATGGCAGGCTGGGGCAAATTAAAGTCTGAAAACGTTTTTCCATGTAGTAGTAAGATATTTTGGACATCTTGCATGGCATAAGATTCGCAATTTTGACAACTTCCACTTCTGTTGTGAAGACGTAAGCAGTAGTCCTCGATTAGATGTTCTTTAAAATTTGTCCAAAGTTGAGCTGGATTTGTAGGCGGTCCAAATACACAGATGAAGGCAAACAATTCACGAAGTTGCTTAGGCATATGTAGGGTAACTGCGTCTTCTAAAGTAAGTTTCCACACAGTATCATCCAATAGAAGTCCTAAAGCCAAAGCTGCAGCTTTAAATGTATCGTGCAATACTCCGTTAACTGTTTTCAAATCGTCATAAGTTTTAGCTCCTTTGATAAGTAGTAGTAACAGCCGAAGGCAATATCTTTCTTGATCCTTGACACTAACAGTATACATGCTTCCAATTATTCTGCTAACTCCTCGTTGTCTTGGATTCCAAGTTTTATTCCAAATGTAATGCTCAGGAATCTCTCGGTACAAATAGTGCCTTGCGTTTTCGTCACGTTGGTTCAGCAAAAACCATTCCATTAATGTTGATGTCGTGCTTAAAGTTTTTGAGACATCTTTGACTTCAGCATTTTCAAAGAAATAAAGCTGCTGTTGATTTGGTAAATGAATAGCTAAACGTATAATGGCATGGGACTGTGAATGCATTGGAAACGCAAATATCCCTCAAGCAGCTTCTGGAGCACGGACATATCTTGAGTCAATAAAAGTTGATGATTCATCGTGATTGACTGTTTTCTGTTGTATTTCGATGTTAGCTTTGTCATGCCTTGTAGATGTACTTGAAGAGATATTTTACACTTTTTATTGAAGCACAGATTTCTACGTTGATGTGACAGTTGTAGCATTTTGATAAGTACGGGTTGTATGGGACTATCCATGAGTTATTTATAATTTTGCTGCTGCTGCTTTTCTGTCATCCTCATTGGCGTATTTTCATTTACGACCCATTCTAAGATAGAAACACAGGGAGATGCCGCCCATACAGAGAGACGCAGGCACGCACCCTTCACAATGGCGACACTTGACAGTAGTGGAGGACAATGATGATTCCAGAATTAGCGGCAGACTGTGCCCGTCGCTGATTGGTCGAGGCCGGCTGGCCTCGACCAATCAGAGACTGTGCCCATCGCTGATTTGTCGAGGCCGCCAGGATAGACAGACAATTAAACCCTTAGACAATTATATATATATATAGATATACACAATATATGATACATTTGGAGTACAGGGTGATATACAGGGTGGGCCATTTATATGGATACACCTAAATAAAATGGGAATGGTTGGTGATATCAACCTCCTGTTTGTGGCACATTAGTTTATGGGAGGGGGAAAACTTTTCAAGATGGGTGGTGACCATTGCGGCCATTTTGACGTCAGCCACTTTGGATCCAACTTTATTTTTTGGTGCTTCCCCTTCACCCCAACGTATGTTTTTCCGTTGCTTCTGCCTAGTTATTGCTATACTTATCTATGCACTTAATTGCATTTACTTAGAAAATTATCTTATTGCCTTTTTTATGTAAGATTTATATATTGTATTGGTAGTATTTTTTTATGGGTGTTTAATAAACTATCAATGCTACTGTGGTCCACATTTCTGAAGAACATGTCGGTAGGGAGGGCGGTGCCCAGGTCCAAATTTAGCTTTGGTTGCTCATAGGACTCTAGTTACACCAATGGGTAGGGGGTGTCCTATGACGATACTGTGGGCCCGACATCACAGGGCTAACATCACTGGCTTGATTATAAGAGCATAGCAAGCTGTTATGAGCTTAGCAATCTGTTCAAACACTGTGAAAAAAAAAAAAAAACTGCTGAGGCATGCTTGTCAAGTCCCACATCTGGTCTCTTTGTGTGAGCCCGAAAACACCTACTCAATGCTCCAAACACATACTTTCAGGGGAAACATTAATTTTAACCTGTCATATCTGGATATTTAAAATGACTTTTTTTTTTACACTTATCGTATTCTTCGATTTTTGTTTTTTCTCCATTGATGTAATTATAAGTGCATGTTTTCACTAAACCGTGCAACAAGTAACATGTGGCTGATGCAATGGATTCTTATATGTAATATAACACTAGAGAACAGTCACATTCTCTTCCTGAACACCGCTTACATCACAGCATTAGGACGGTATTTTAGCTACATTTACACATATCATTTGCATTAGATGGAAAACGGCTAAGTACCTCGTCTTAGCATGTAATGTGGTCCCTGTATAATTGTACACATCAATCATTCAGAAGACCTGTAAAGGTTGTTCATTATTCATCTAATTGATCATGCAGATATAAACATTTCACCTATACCTTATGCATGCAAAATTAGTGTGAATTCCCATACACTAAAACAGCCCCTTGTATGGTTAGACATGTCACGCTCAGAGAATGCCAAGAGTGTGCAAAGCAGTCATCAAAGCAAAAGGTGGCTACTTTGAAGAACCTAGAATATAAGACATAATTTCAGTTGTTTCACACTTTTTTGTTAAGTATATAATTCCACATGTGTTATTTCATAGTTTTGATGCCTTCAGTGTGAATGTACAATTTTCATAGTCATGAAAATACAGAAAAATCTTTAAAGGAGAAGGTGTGTCCCAACTTTTGCTCTGTGTGTGTGTATATATATATATATATATATATATATAATATATATATATATATATATATATATATATATATTGCAGATATAGTCCCCAAAACATGTTAATCAATAAGTATTGCATTGCATTCATATGCCTTTACTAGCTATTTCCAGCCAGCTAACGCTCGGCACGCTCATTGCTATCTAATTAACGCTGCTAGTGATTTAACTAAAGTAAATAATGACAACATTCAATAGCGCTTACGCAGGTGGTAAATTAACTTAAAATGAAGTTAATAACAATAATTGTGGTAATGTGGTGGGGGGCAGGATTATGTGTGGTGATGTGGTGCGGATTGTGTGTGGTAATGTGGGGGGCGGGATTATGTGTGGTAATGTGGTGGGGGTGGGATTGTGTGTGGTAATATGGTGGGGGGCGGGATTGTGTGTGGCAATGTGGTGGGGGGCGGGATTGTGTGTGGTAATGTGGTGGGGGGGCGGGATTGTGTGTCGTAATGTGGGGGGCGGGATTGTGTGTCGTAATGTGGGGGGCGGGATTGTGTGTGGTAGTGTGGTGGGGGGCGGGATTGTGTGGTAGTGTGGTGGGGGCGGGATCGTGTGTGGTAATGTGGTGGGGTTGGGATTGTGTGTGGTAATGTGGTGGGGGGCGGGATTGTGTATGGTAATGTGGTGGGGGTGGGATTATGTGTGGGATTATGTGTGGTAATGGGGTGGTGGGCGGGATTATATGTGGTGATGTGGTGGGGGGCAGAGCTGCTGTGCAGGGGGCGGGATTAGCGAGTAATCACAATGCCTTATATATATATATATAGATATGCTGAATTGCATATTGTGAGAAAAGGCGACTCAGAAATACATAATAAACAGGAGGAATAAGAGTCATGCTAATAATAGGAATGTATTTAGAAAACTTTATTAATCCAATAAATCACTAGCAATATTCTCCCGTCTTGAAAAGGGGTGGGACGGGCATGTAAGAGTCAGATGCTCAATGATTCATAAAGAGGCACATGCCTCCTAATGAATCACAAGCATCTGACGAGTGGCATGCTTCTCCATACGCCTCGCCAGGAACCTTACTTCGGTCTGACTGGAGTAAGATTTCTTGCATAAGGAATGCCACAGCTCGTCATGAATTGGACAAGCTGTGGCGTCACACTCCTGCCACAACTCCATCCAGTTTCGCGGAGCTGGGAGAAACTTCGATAAAAATACCAAGTGTCACAAAATGTTTGCCCAACTCTGCTTTGCATAAAAATGTTGTGACTTTTCAAACCAACTTATGCGAAATTGCTTTGCTCAATAACTAAAAATACAGAACCTTCATGAGAACAGAGGACCATACATTGTTGCATAAAACAACCCCAAGAACCTATCCAATCTCATAACTTTTTCAAAATCTATATACTTTAAGGAAATTTAGTCGGGTTGATCTTGACATTATTAACATAACTTTTCTTTGTTAGCCAATATCCCATACAATATCAAGTATAATGTATATCCAAATGTTGTCCATCCAACTTTGGATTGGCTATTTAAGAATGTATTCTTTCAGGGCCCAGGAGGTTCCACCAGGTTGGTTGAAGAGTATGAAGATTTGGACTCCGATAATCCTCATCCAGCTATTGTAGCCCCTCTTTGAATGCGAAAGACCCCAACCACATGGGTCCGACGAAGTCTACCGCTCATCATTGTGAGGTGGAAAGACCTCACACGAGACGATGATGGTTTATCCATTACTCCTACATGAGAGCTTAGTAAGGACATGCTCAATCACAGTGACTTAGCGTACACTACAAAAACACTATACCGTTTCCATGAAACGCTATGATTTCTAGAGCTGGGCACTGAGCTATGCGTACAACTATAGCTTTTCTTCAATGCTTGCATAATAACTTTATCACACACCTTCACTATAAACGCACTTCATAATGTAAGATCTGAAAATGTTTATTTTCCTTTAAAATTACTACATTAAAATGTTATAATTTTACAAAACATGACAAATTCATGCCAATCTGGACCTTCCACTCCACAAAGGACTGAACATCGTGATGAAGTTCTTCACCCCTGATGTAAAGAATATCTCAATACCTGTATTTTAAAAAGAAATACCCTTATCTAAAGTGCATCTTACTTTCTTCACAAAATCCCATTAAAAAAAGTTACGTCTAAAAAAAATCAATATAATTTTAAACTGACCCTTAGGCCACATTCACACTTTTGAATTTTACCACCTATGAGAAATAGATTTTTTTTTTATATCAGATGTCAAATTAGTTGCCTGTTTTTTTCCCACTTTTTTCGTCTGTGCTCTCAAGCCAATAAAAAGACCCCTACATGGTTATGTTTTTATTGGGGTCTAAGGGGTATAGTTTCTCCTTATGGAGAGTGACATACCATCTCTGGCTTGTCAAGGTAAGGAGGCTTATTTGCCGTACAATGCTCCTCTGGGAAATTAAATGATAAAATGCTGCAGTGTTTCAGGGAAGACAAATTTAAAGCCAGATGTGACCATGCCACCAAGGTGACTAGTTCAAGGGTCCGATTCCCTGCTTCTCCTCGTTCCACTTCCATTGTCAGGGCTCTCATTACATATATGAATAAAGGTACCTTCACACTAAGCGACGCTGCAGCGATACAGACAACGATGCCGATCGCTGCGTCGCTGTTTCGTCGTTGTGTGGTCGCTGGAGAGCTGTCACACAGACGGCTCTCCAGCGACCAACTATGCCGAAGTCCCCAGGTAACCAGGGTAAACATCGGGTTACTAAGCGCAGGGCCACGCTTAGTAACCCGATGTTTACCCTGGTTACCATTGTAAAAGTACAAAAAAAAAACACATACAGGTCCTTCTCAAAAAATTAGCATATAGTGTTAAATTTCATTATTTACCATAATGTAATGATTACAATTAAACTTTCATATATTATAGATTCATTATCCACCAACTGAAATTTGTCAGGTCTTTTATTGTTTTAATACTGATGATTTTGGCCTACAACTCCTGATAACCCAAAAAACCTGTCTCAATAAATTAGCATATCAAGAAAAGGTTCTCTAAACGACCTATTACCCTAATCTTCTGAATCAACTAATTAACTCTAAACACATGCAAAAGATACCTGAGGCTTTTAAAAACTCCCTGCCTGGTTCATTACTCAAAACCCCCATCATGGGTAAGACTAGCGACCTGACAGATGTCAAGAAGGCCATCATTGACACCCTCAAGCAAGAGGGTAAGACCCAGAAAGAAATTTCTCAACAAATAGGCTGTTCCCAGAGTGCTGTATCAAGGCACCTCAATGGTAAGTCAGTTGGAAGGAAACAATGTGGCAGAAAACGCTGTACAACGAGAAGAGGTGACCGGACCCTGAGGAAGATTGTGGAGAAGGACTGATTCCAGACCTTGGGGAACCTGAGGAAGCAGTGGACTGAGTCTGGTGTGGAAACATCCAGAGCCACCGTGCACAGGCGTGTGCAGGAAATGGGCTACAGGTGCCGCATTCCCCAGGTAAAGCCACTTTTGAACCATAAACAGCGGCAGAAGCACCTGACCTGGGCTACAGAGAAGCAGCACTGGACTGTTGCTAAGTGGTCCCAAGTACTTTTTTCTGATGAAAGCAAATTTTGCATGTCATTCGGAAATCAAGGTGCCAGAGTCTGGAGGAAGACTGGGGAGAAGGAAATGCCAAAATGCCTGAAGTCCAGTGTCAAGTACCCAGTCAGTGATGGTGTGGGGTGCCATGTCAGCTGCTGGTGTTGGTCCACTGTGTTTCATCAAGGGCAGGGTCAATGCAGCTAGCTATCAGGAGATTTTGGAGCACTTCATGCTTCCTGGCACCTGCTCAGAGTGCCAAAACCACTGGTAAATGGTTTACTGACCATGGTATTACTGTGCTCAATTGGCCTGCCAACTCTCCTGACCTGAACCCCATAGAGAATCTGTGGGATATTGTGAAGAGAAAGTTGAGAGACGCAAGACCCAACACTCTGGATGAGCTTAAGGCCGCTATTGAAGCATCCTGGGCCTCCATAACATCTCAGCAGTGTCACAGGCTGATTGCCTCCACGCCACGCCGCATTGAAGCAGTCATTTCTGCCAAAGGATTCCCGACCAAGTATTGAGTACATAACTGAACATTATTATTTGATGGTTTTTTTGTTTGTTATTAAAAAACACTTTTATTTGATTGGACGGTTGAAATATGCTAATTTATTGAGACAGGTTTTTTCGGTTATCAGGAGTTGTAGGCCAAAATCATCAGTATTAAAACAATAAAAGACCTGACAAATTTCAGTTGGTGGATAATGAATCTATAATATATGAAAGTTTAATTGTAATCATTACATTATGGTAAATAATCAAATTTAACACTATATGCTAATTTTTTGAGAAGGACCTGTACTCACATTCCGGTGCCCGGCGTCCTTTTCCCTGCACTCCTCCTGCATCCTGTGTCAGCGCCGAACATCTCCGGCATCTCCCACAGAGCAGAGCGGTGACGTCACCGCTCTGCTTTACGGCCGGCACTTACACAGGATGCAGGAGGAGTGCAGGGAAGCGGACGCCGGGCACCGGAATGCGAGTATGTGTTTGTTTTTTTTTACTTTTACAATGGTAACCAGGGTAAACATCGGGTTACTAAGCGCAGCCCTGCGCTTAGTAACCCGATGTTTACCCTGGTTACCAGTGAAGACATCGCTGGATCGGTGTCACACACACCGACTCAGCGATGTCAGCGGGAGATACAGCGACGAAATAAAGTTCTGGACTTTCAGCAACGACCAGCGATCTCACAGCGGGATCCTGATTGCTGCTGCGTGCCAAACAACGATATCGCTATCCAGGACGCTGCAACGTCACGGATCGCTATCATTATCGTTGCAAAGTCGCTTAGTGTGAAGGTACCTTTAGGCAAGACTTCTCACTCAAGGGGAGTGGGTTGGGGAAAAGCAGCCCGAGCAGCATGATCCCAATCCAGCTATTAAATATTTTTGCTAAAAACCAGATTAAGGCCACGTTCACACTTTGCGGCGTCCCTCTGCGGGTTCTCCCGCAGCGGAATTGATAAATCTGCAGGGCAAAACCGCTGCAGTTATCCCTACAGATTTATCGCGGTTTGTTCCGCGGTTTCCGCTGCGGGATTACTCCTATACTATTGATGCTGCTTATGCAGCAATATGCAGCATCAATAGTAATGGTAAAAATAATAAAAATCGGTTATACTCACCCTCTGATGTCCGGATCTCCTCGGCGCTGCACCCGGCGCTCCGGTTCCAAAGTTGCTGTGCCGAGAAGGACCTTCGTGACGTCACAGTCATGTGACCCGGGCGTCATCACGGTCATGTGACCGCGACGTCACCGCAGGTCCTGTTCGCACAGCAACTCTGACCGGCCGCGTGCAGCGCTGAGAGGTGAGTATAGCATAATTTTTTATTTTTATTCTTTTTTTTACCCCAAATATGGTTCCCAGGGCCTGGAGGAGAGTCTCCTCTCCTCCACCCCCGGTACCACCCGCACATTAACCGCTTACTTCCCGCAACGTGGGCACAGCCCCATGCGGGAAGTAAGCGGTTCAATGCATTCCCTATGGGTGCAGAATCGCAGCGATTCTGCACAAAGAAGTGATATGCTGCGGGTTTTAAATCGCTGCGTTTCTGCGCGGTTTTTCCCGCAGCATGTGCACAGCGGTTTGCGGTTTCCATAGGGTTTACATGTAAATGTAAACACAATGGAAACTGCTGCGGACACGCAGCATCAAAATCGCGGCGGTTCCGCGGTAAAAACCGCAAAGTGTGAACATGGCCTAAAACATACCTGGCTAAAACTTCAGAGCGAGAGTCTGCTTAATGCAGCCAGGGGTTCAGGCAGCATGTAGCAGAAAAATCAGCTTAATTGGCATTCAAGTGAAATCTCTAGCTAAATGTTGCCAGGGGGCACTGCAATTGTTAATAATTCCGAAATTATCACCAGTTTACAAGGAATATGTTGTCTAATAAACTACCTCTGTCTCCAGCAAACAACATCTTTGCAGCAAGATGGCCTTGTTGGCTTCATCTCTGTACAGAGTTCTAAAAACAATCCTTAACTCAGCAAGATTATGTGAAAAACATCTTTTAGTGAGTCAGAGGCAATTACAGATAACACATATATCACCTAGAAAATATAAAAATTATCAACCGATTATCTGCATAAGTGAAATGAGCAATATTCAATGCTCATATCAATGTAAAGTCCAAACATACATGATCTGCTTTTCTCAAAACAGTGATGGTTTATTCCTTTTGGTTTAGATCCTACAGTATAGTGTATCTCATTCATATGCAAGATCACAGATATAAAAGACTGGGTTTGCATGCATCACTTGTCCGGGAAACATAGCTGGGTTCTGAAAATGCCACGATTAGCATTTTCTGATCCAGCTCCAGTAATAACAGATGCTTCGGATGAATGGGAACAAACCCAGAGGAATCTAGAGGATCAATTGTCAGTTTCCCTTTGAAATGTCTGTACTGCAGAGGAGGGAGAAATAAAATAGGGATTACCTTATAGAGTACATGGAAATAATCCCTTACAATATACTGTAGATATTGCTTTATAGTCAGCTACAAAAGGACTAGTAGAAAATTAGAAAAAAAAAATATATATTTCTCGTTTAACTCCACCTGGTGGCTAGCTTTTCTGTGTGCAGTTTAATTTGGACCATGAGATACAAATTGCTTTGATCTATTTTTAAAAAAGATACAGATATATATTATTGTGAATGGATCCCTCAGGGGTTTCACATCATCAGATTTTGATGGAAACCCCCACACAAGTGCTCAGCGTAGAGCACAGGATAAATGTGATCCCAAAAGTTATGTAAAATGTTCCCAATAAAATGTCAAATCTGGGGCCAAAACAACATTTTTGGGTAAAAATTAGTTTTTTTTTCACTGCCCAATGGTATAAGATTCTGTGACTTACCCTTGGTGTCAACATGATCACTGCACCCAAAGATGATTTCATTGGAAGATGTAGTTGGGGGGGGGGGGGTTTCTACTGTTCTGGCACCTCAGGGGCTCTCTGACAATGTGACATGCCACCCTCAAACCATTCCAGCAAAATCTGCACTCCAATAGGGCGCTTCTTCACTTCTGAGCTTTCCACTGGACCTCAAAAGTAGTTTTTGACCACATATGTGGTATCGGCGTTCTCAGGAGAAATTGCACAAGAAATTGTATGGTCCATTTTGCTCCCGTTACGCTTATCAAAGCCAGCATTTTTGAGAAAAAAATATATATTTTTTTTTCATTTTTACAGTTCAAAGTTATAAAACTTCTGTGTAGCACCTGGGGGCTCAAAGTGCTCACCACACATCTAGATAAATTCCTTGAGGAGTCTAGTTTCCAAAATAAAATCATTTGTGGGGGAATTTCCACTGTTTAGGTATATCAGAGGCTCTTCAAACCCAACATGGCATCTAACGATTCCAGCAAGCTTTGCGGTCAAAAAGTGAAATGGCACTATTTCCCTTTTGAGCGCCCAAACAGTTTTCCTTTCCAAGCCCTGCGTCCAAAAATTTTGCCCCATGAATATGGGGTATCAGTGTATTCAGAAGAAATTGCACAACACATTTTGGGGTTCATTTTCTCCTGTTACCTTTGTGAAAGTAAAAAATTTGGGGCTAAAGTAAAGTTTTTGGAAGGGAAAAATAAAGTACAATGTTGATTTCTTCCTACTACATTGCATTAATTTCTGTGAAGCACCTGAAGTGTTAGTAAACCTCTTGAATGCGTTTTTGAAGACTTTGAGGGGTGCAGTTTTTAGAATGGTGTCACTTTTGGATATTTTCTGTCATTTAGGCCCCTAAAGTCACTTAACCCCTTAATCCCATATGGCGTACTATCCCGTCAAGGTGACCTGGGACTTAACTCCCAGTGACGGGATAGTACGTCATACGCGATCGGCCGCGCTTACGGGGGGAGCGCGGCCGATCGCGGCCGGGTGTCAGCTGCCTATCGCAGCTGACATCCGGCACTATGTGCCAGGAGCGGTCACGGACCGCCCCCGGCACATTAACCCCCGGCACACCACGATCAATCATGATCGCAGTGTACCGGCGGTATAGGGAAGCATCGCGCAGGGAGGGGGCTCCCTGCGGGCTTCCCTGAGACCCCCGGAGCAACGCGATGTGATCGCGTTGCTGCGAGGGTCTCCTACCTCCTTCCTCGCCGCAGGTCCCGGATCCAAGATGGCTGCGGCATCCGGGTCCTGCAGGGAGAAAGGTGGCTTACAGAGCGCCTGCTCAGAGCAGACGCTTGGTAAGCCTGCAGCCCTGCACAGCAGATCGCCGATCTGACAGAGTGCTGTGCACAGTGTCAGATCATCGATCTGTGATGTCCCCCCCTGGGACAAAGTAAAAAAGTTAAAAAAAAAAATTTCCACATGTGTAAAAAAAAAATAAAAAAAAATAATTCCTAAATAAATAATAAAAAAAAATATATATATTATTCCCATAAATACATTTCTTTATCTAAATAAAAAAAACAAAACAATAAAAGTACACATATTTAGTATCGCCGCGTCCGTAACGACCCAACCTATAAAACTGCCCCACTAGTTAACGTTAACCCCTTCAGTAAACACCGTAAGAAAAAAAAAAAAAAAAAAACGAGGCAAAAAACGCTTTATTACCATACCGCCGAACAAAAAGTGGAATAACACGCGATCAAAAAGACGGATATAAATAATCATGGTACCGCTGAAAACGTCATCTTGTCCCGCAAAAAACAAGCCGCCATACAACATCATCAGCAAAAAAATAAAAAAGTTATAGTCCTGAGAATAAAGCGTTACCAAAATAATTATTTTTTCTATAAAATAGTTTTTATCGTATAAAAGCGCCAAAACATAAAAAAATGATATCAATGAGGTATCACTGTAATCGTACTGACCCGAAGAATAAAACTGCTTTATCAATTTTACCAAACGTGGAACGGTATAAACGCCTCTCCCAAAAGAAATTCATGAATAGCAGGTTTTTGGTCATTCTGCCTCACAAAAATCGGAATAAAAAGTGATCAAAAACGGTCACGTGTCCGAAAATGTTACCAATAAAAACGTCAACTCGTCCCGCAAAAAACAAGACCTCACATGACTCTGTGGAGCAAAATGTGGAAAAATTATAGGTCTCAAAATGTGGAGACGCAAAAACTTTTTTGCTATAAAAAGCGTCGCTGGTTTCACACTTGCGTTTTTGTCTGCAGCGTTTTTTGCACAAAAAACGCATGCGTTCTTTCCCTATATTTAACATTGAAAACGCATGCGTTTTTTGTACGCGTTTGGTTGCGTTTTCAAACGCATGCGTTTTTTTTCTGCATGCGTTCATTTTCAGAAATACAACCTGCAGTATTTTCTTGCGGCGTGTTTTCGCGTCAAAAAAATGCATTGCGGTCTATGTAAACGCATGCGTTTTAAAGCACATGCGTTTGCGTTAAAAACGCATGCGTTTTTATCGGAAAAAACAGAAAACACACTGAAAAGCCACCCACCACCATCAAGGTGATAAAGGGATCCAAACCCTAACCCTAAGGCTACTTTCACACTAGCGTTAACTGCAATACCGTCGCAAATGCGTCGTTTTGCCGAAAATACGCATCCAGCAAAAGTTCTTGCTGGATACGTTTTTTCGTCATAGACTAACATTAGCGACGCATTTGCGACGCATTGCCAAACGTTGCGTCCGTTTTGCGACGCTTGGACGTGTGGTAGCGGACCGTCGTGAGAAAAAAACGTTACATGTAACGTTTTTTGCTCACGACGGTCCGCTTTTTCCGACCGCGCATGCGCGGCCGGAACTCCGCCCCCACCTCCCCGCACCTCACAATGGGGCAGCGGATGCGTTGGAAAAATACATCCGCTGCCCCCGTTGTGCGGCGGAGACCACGCTAGCGTCGGGAACGTTGGCCCGACGCACAGCGACGGGTCTTTCCCGACGCTAGTGTGAAAGTAGCCTTACTCTACCCCTAACCGTTTAATGAACATTTTCTGACAGTCATAGTGCCACGTATTTAAGTGCCACGTATTTAAGTGCCACGTATCACGTATTTCAGTGCCACGTATCACGTATTTCAGTGCCACGTATTTCAGTGCCACGTATTTAAGTACCACGTATTTCAGTTGCACGTATTTCAGTGCCACGTATCACGTATTTCAGTGCCACGTGTTTCAGTGCCACGTATCACGTATTTCAGTGCCACGTGTTTCAGTACCACGTATTTCAGTTGCACGTATTTCAGTGGCACGTATTTCAGTGCCACGTATTTCAGTCACGTTTAGGGTTTTCTTGTTTTTTCTTGTGTTTTTCTATAAAAACGCATGCGTCTAAAAAACGCATGCGTTTTACCACGTTTACATGCGTTTTTTCACGCATGCATGCAGATAAAAACGCAAGTGTGAAACAAGCCTTAGTGTGTGACAGCTGCCAATCATAAAAATCCGATATAAAAAACGCTATAAAAGTAAATCAAACCCCCCTTCATCACCCCCTTAGTTAGGGAAAAATAATAAAATTAAAAAAATGTATTTATTTCCATTTTCCCATTAGGTCTAGGGTTAGGGTTGGGGCTAAAGTTAGGGTTAGGGTTGGAGGTAAAGTTAGGGTTAGGGTTGGAACTAAAGTTAGGGTTGGGGCTAAAGTTAGAGTTTGGATTACATTTACGGTTTGGATTAGGGTTGGGATTAGAATTATGGGTGTGTCAGGGCTAGGGGTGTGGTTAGGATTACCGTTGGGATTAGGGTTAGGGGTGTGTTTGGGTTAGGGTTTCAGGTAGAATTGGGGAGTTTCCACTGTCCAGGCACATCAGGGGCTCTCCAAACGCGACATGGCGTCCAATCTCAATTCCAGACAATTCTGCGTTGAAAAAGTAAAACAGTGCTCCTTCCCTTCCGAGCTCTCCCGTGCGCCCAAAAAGGGGTTTACCTCAACATATGGGTTATCAGCGTACTCGGGACAAATTGAACAACAACTTCTGGGGTCCAAGTTCTCTTGTTATCCTTGGGAAAATAAAAATTTGGGGGGCTAAAAATCATTTTTGTGGGAAAAAAAAGATGTTTTATTTTCACGGCTCTGCGTTATAAACTGTAGTGAAACACTTGGGGGTTCAAAGTTCTCACAACACATCTAGATAAGTTCCTTGGGAGGTCTAGTTTCCAATATGGGGTCACTTGTGGGGGGTTTGTACTGTTTGGGTACATCAGGGGCTCTGCAAATGCAACGTGATGCCTGCAGACCAATCCATTTGTCTGCATTCCAAATGGCGCTCCTTCCCTTCCGAGCTCTGTCATGCGCCCAAACAGTGGCTCCCCTCCACATATGAGGTATCAGCGTACTCAGGACAAATTGGACAACAACTTTTGGGGTCTAATTTATCCTGTTACCCTTGTGAAAATACAAAACTGGGGGCTAAAATATCATTTTTGTGAAAAAAATAAATAATTTTTATTTTCACGGCTTTGCGATATAAACTTTAGTGAAACACTTGGGGGTTCAAAGTTCTCACAACACATCTAGATAAGTTCCTTGGGAGGTCTAGTTTCCAATATGGGGTCACTTGTGGGGGGTTTGGGTACATCAGGGGCTCTGCAAATGCAACGTGACGGCTGCTGACCAATCCATTTAAGTCTGCATTCCAAATGGCGCTCCTTCCCTTCCGAGCTCTGTCATGCGCCCAAACAGTGGTTCCCCCCCACATATGGGGTATCAGCGTACTCAGGACAAATTGGAAAACAAATTTTGGGGTCCAATTTATTCTGCTACCCTTGTAAAAATACAAAGCTGGGGGCTAAAAAATCATTTTTGAGAAAAAAAATAAAAATATTTTCACGGCTCTGCGTTATAATCTGTAGTGAAACACTTGGGGGTTCAAAGCTCTCAAAACACATCTAGATAAGTTCCTTAGGGGGTCTACTTTCCAAAATGGTGTCACTTGTGGGGGGTTTCAATGTTTAGGCACATCAGGGGCTCTCCAAACGCAACATGGCGTCCCATCTCAATTCCAGTCAATTTTGCATTGAAAGGTCAAATTAGCGCTCCTTCCCTTCCAAGCTCTGCCATGCGCCCAAACAATGGTTTACACCCACATATGGGGTATCAGCGTACTCAGGACAAATTGCACAACATTTTTTGGGATCCAATTTCTTCTCTTACCCTTGGGAAAATAAAAAATTGGGGGCGAAAAGATCATTTTTGTGAAAAAATATGATTTTTTTATTTTTACGGCTCTGCATTATAAACTTCTGTGAAGCACTTGGTGGGTCAAAGTGCTCACCACACATCTAGATAAGTTCCTTAGGGGGTCTACTTTCCAAAATGGTGTCACTTGTAGGGGGTTTCAGTGTTTAGGCACATCAGGGGCTCTCCAAACGCAACATGGCGTCCCATCTCAATTCCAGTCAATTTTGCATTGAAAAGTCAAATGGCGCTCCTTCCCTTCCAAGCTCTGCCATGCGCCCAAACAATGGTTTACACCCACATATGGGGTATCAGCGTACTCAGGACAAATTGTGCAACAACTTTTGGGGTCCATTTTCTCCTGTTACCCTTGGTAAAATAAAACAAATTGGAGCTGAAATAAATTTTGTGTGAAATAAAGTTAAATGTTCATTTTTATTTAAGCATTCCAAAAATTCCTGTGAAACACCAGAAGGGTTAATAAACTTCTTGAATATGGTTTTGAGCACCTTGAGGGGTGCAGTTTTTAGAATGGTGTCACACTTGGGTATTTTCTATCATATAGACCCCTCAAAATGACTTCAAATGAGATGTGGTCCCTAAAAAAAAATGGTGTTGTAAAAATGAGAAATTTCTGGTCAAATTTTAACCCTTATAACTCCCTAACAAAAAAAATGTTGGTTCCAAAATTGTGCTGATGTAAAGTAGACATGTGGGAAATGTTACTTATTAAGTATTTTGAGTGACATATGTCTGTGATTTAAGGGCATAAAAATTCAAAGTTGGAAAATTGCGAAATTTTCAAAATGTTCGCCAAATTTCCGTTTTTTTCACAAATAAACGCAAGTTATATAGAATAAATTTTACCACTAACATGAAGTACAATATGTCACGAGAAAACAATGTCAGAATCGCCAAGATCCGTCAAAGCGTTCCAGAGTTATAGCCTCATAAAGGGACAGTGGTCAGAATTGTAAAAATTGGCCCGGTCATTAACGTGCAAACCACCCTCGGGGCTTAAGGGGTTAAAATGTGATGTGGTCCCTTAAAAAAAAAATGGTTTTGTAACATTTGTTGGAAAAATTAGAACTTGCTGACCAACTTTTAACAACAAAAAAAAAATTAAAAATGTTTAAAAAATGATACTGATGTAAACTATTTTAACCCCTTTACCCCCAAGGGTGGTTTGCACGTTATGGACCGGGCCAATTTTTACAATTCTGACCACTGTCCCTTTATGAGGTTATAACTCTGGAACGCTTCAACGGATCCCGGTGATTCTGACATTGTTTTCTCGTGACATATTGTACTTCATGATAGTGGTAAAATTTCTTTGATATTACCTGCGTTTATTTGTGAAAAAAAAGGAAATTTGGCGAAAATTTTGCAATTTTCCAACTTTGAATTTTTATGCAATTAAATCACAGAGATATGTCACACAAAATACTTAATAAGTAACATTTTCCACATGTCTACTTTACATTAGCACAATTTTGGAACCAAAATTTTTTTTTGTTAGGGAGTTATAAGGGTTAAAAGTTGACCAGCAATTTCTCATTTTTACAACACCATTTTTTTTTTAGGGACCACATCTCATTTGAAGTCATTTTGAGGGGTCTATATGATAGAAAATACCCAAGTGTGACACCATTCTAAAAACTGCATCCCTCAAGGTGCTCAAAACCACATTCAAGAAGTTTATTAACCCTTCAGGTGTTTCACAGGAATTTTTGGAATGTTTAAATAAAAATGAACATTTAGCTTTTTTTCACAAAAAATTTACTTCAGCTCCAATTTGTTTTATTTTACCAAGGGTGGAGAAAATGGACCCCAAAAGTTGTTGTACAATTTGTCCTGAGTACGCTGATACCCCTATGTGGGGGTAAACCACTGTTTGGGCGCATGGCAGAGCTCGGAAGGAAAGGAGCGCCATTTGACTTTTCAATGCAAAATTGACTGGAATTGAGATGGGACGCCATGTTGCATTTGGAGAGCCCCTGATGTGCCTAAACAATGAAACCCCCCACAAGTGACACCATTTTGGAAAGTAGACCCCCTAAGGAACTTATCTAGATGTGTGGTGAGCACTTTCACCCATTAAATGATTCACAGAAGATTATAATGCAGAGCCGTAAAAATAAAAAAAAATTTCCCACAAAAATTATTTTTTAGCCCCCAGTTTTGTATTTTTCCGAGGGTAACAGGAGAAATTGGACCCTAAATATTGTTGTCCAATTTGTCCTGAGTACGCTGATACCTGATATGTGGGGGGGGGGGGGGGGGGGGACGGGGACCACCGTTTGAGCACATGGCAAAGCTCGGAAGGGAAGGGGCATCATTTGGAATGCAGACTTAGATGGATTGGTCTGCAGGCGTCACATTGCGTTTGCAGAGCCCCTAATGTACCTAAACAGTAGAAACCCCCACAAGTGACCCCATATTGGAAACTAGACCCTCCAAGGAACTTATCTAGATGTGTTGTGAGAACTTTGAGCCCCCAAGTGTTTCACTACAGTTTATAACGCAGAGCCGTGAAAATAAAAAATCTTTTTTTTCCCACAAAAATTATTTTTTAGCCCCCAGTTTTGTATTTTCCCAAGGGTAACAGGAGAAATTGGACCCAAAAAGTTGTTGTCCAATTTGTCCTGAGTATGCTGATACCCCATATGTTGGGGTAAACCCCTGTGTGGGCACACGGGAGAGCTCGGAAGGGAAGGAGCACTGTTTTACTTTTTCAATGCAGAATTGGCTGGAATTGAGATCGGACGCCATGTCGTGTTTGGAGAGCCCCTAATGTGACTAAACAGTGGAAACCCCCCAATTATAACTGAAACCCTAATGCAAACACACCCCTAACCCTAATCCCAACGGTAACCCTAACCACACCTCTAACCCAGACACACCCCTAACCCTAATCCCAACCCTATTCCCAACCGTAAATGTAATCCAAACCCTAACCCTAACTTTAGCCCCAACCCTATCTGTAGCCTTAACCCTAGCCCCAACCCTAACCCTAATCCTAGCCCTAACCCTAATTCTAACCCTAATCCTAACCCTAGCCCTAACGGGAAAATGGAAATAAATACGTTTTTTTAATTTTTTCCCTAACTAAGGGGGTGATGAAGGGGGGTTTGATTTACTTTTATAGCGGGGTTTTTAGCGGATTTTTATGATTGGCAGCCGTCACACACTGAAAGACGCTTTTTATTGCAAAAAATATTTTTTGCGTTATCACATTTTGAGAGCTATAATTTTTCCATATTTGAGACCACAGAGTCATGTGAGGTCTTGTTTATTGCGGGACGAGTTGACGTTTTTATTGGTAACATTTTCGGGCACGTGACATTTTTTGATCGCTTTTTATTCCGATTTTTGTGAGGCAGAATGACCAAAAACCAGCTATTCATGAATTTCTTTTGGGGGAGGCGTTTATACTGTTCCGCGTTTGGTAAAATTGATAAAGCAGTTTTATTCTTCGGGTCAGTACGATTACAGCGATACCTCATTTATATCATTTTTTTATGCTTTGGCGCTTTTATACGTCAAAAACTATTTTATAGAAAAAATAATTATTTTGGCATCGCTTTATTCTGAGGACTATAACTTTTTTATTTTTTTGCTGATGATGCTGTATGGCGGCTCTTTTTGCGGGACAAAATGACGCTTTCAGCGGTACCATGGTTATTTATATCTGTCTTTTTGATCGCGTTTTATTCCACTTTTTATTCGGCGGTATGATAATAAAGCGTTGTTTTTTGCCTCGTTTTTTATTTTTTTACGGTGTTTACTGAAGGGGTTAACTAGTGGGACAGTTTTATAGGTTGGGTCGTTACGGACGCGGCGATACTAAATATGTGTACTTTTATTGTTTTGTTTTTTTTATTTAGATAAAGAAATATATTTATGGGAATAATATTTTTTTTTTCTTTATTTAGGAATTATTATTATTTTTTTTTTTTTTTACACATGTAGAAATTTTTTTTAAAACTTTTTTACTTTGTCCCAGGGGGGGACATCACAGATCGGTGATCTGACAGTTTGCATAGCACTCTGTCAGATCACCGATCTGACTTAGAGCACTGCAGGCTTACCAGCGCCTGCTCTGAGCAGGCACTCGGTAAGCCACCTCCCTCCCTGCAGGACCCGGATGCCGCGGCCATCTTGGATCCAGGACCTGCAGCGAGGAAGGAGGTAGGAGACCCTCGGAGCAACGCGATCACATCGCGTTGCTGCGGGGGTCTCAGGGAGCCCCCTCCCTGCGCGATGCTTCCCTATACCGCCGGCACACCGCGATCATGTTTGATCGCGGTGTGCCGGGGGTTAATGTGCCGGGGGCGGTCCGTGACCACTCCTGGCACATAGCGCCGAATGTCAGCTGCGATAGGCAGCTGACACCCGGCCGCGATAGGCGGCGCTCCCCCCGTGAGCGCCGCCGATCTCGCTGGACGTACTATTCCGTCATTGGGAAGTAGGGCCCACCCCACATGGACGGAATAGTACGTCCAATGACAGAAAGGGGTTAATTGACATCTGGATTAAAGGCATAAGAATTAAAAGTTTGAAGATTACAAAAACTTTCCTCCAAATTTCCGATATTTTCACAAATAAACGCAAATTCTCACGCTATCATGAAGTACAATATGTTACGAAAAAAAACAATCTCAGAATCAGTGGGAACCCGTTGAAGCGTTCCAGGGCTATTACCGTATAAAGTGACATTGGTCAGAATTGTAAAATTTGGCCTGGCCTCGAAGGTGAAAACTGGCTTGGGTGGTGCTTGAGCTCCATAGTGTTTGAAAGTAAGGCCATTTTGACGCGAAGGTAATTGTGGACTTGGATGTACAGGCTCCTACTCCTGTAGCTTAGAGTACTTTTAGGCTATGTGCACACGTTGCAGATTGGGGTGCAGAATTTTTTCACAAAATCCGCATCTCCTGGCAGAAAAAGCAGGTGCGGATTTGCCGCGGATTTTCTCCGTTTATCCCAGCGGATTTCTAAATGGAAGGGGTCAGAAACGCTGCAGTTCCCCACAAAAGTAGCAGCATGCTACTTCTTTTGATCCGCAGCTGTTTTCATGCGGATTTTTACGCACCATTAGCACAGCATTTTTTTTCCCAATTGATTTACATTGTACTGTAAATCACTCTGCAGTGTTTCTGCGCGGAAAAATCCGCACTAATTCCGCATCGTGTGCACACAGCCTTAGGCTATTTGCATAGAGGGAAAACTGCATGTCATTTCTCTACAACGGATCCTGGTGAGATCAGCTCCAAATAAAAAAATGGCAAATCAAAATGGCAGGGAAAAAAAAAAAAAAGTCTTCAAAACAAATTCATAGAAACTGTGTAAGGAATAGACTAACTCCTCCAAAACGTACGTAAATAAAGAGCATTTTACCATGGAAAAACTCACTGTTTTTGACTACTTCAAAAAACAATGTCTGCACCACACACAGCACTTCTCTTATATGCAGTGCTCTCACGTCTGTATGGTTTAGCCTCTACCTTTTTGCTTCTCACTTGATTCCCATATTTCACCTTTGGCATGGAAAAGCGGTTCAGCGCATCATTCCGCTCACAGGTTTTGCATTTATTCTGGTCTCTCTCTCTGTTGATTGACAGTGCCGGCTTTCCAGGACTGAACGCTTTGTGCAGTAAAAGCTCAGCCCTCGTACTGAATGTATAACAGAGCGTAGATTTCAGTGCAGACATCGCTCTTTCCTGGAAAGCCAAGACTGTGACTCAACGGCATGGACAGAAAGGTGCATGGAACCATTCGGCCACATCATAGGTGCACCGATCACCCTAATCATCCTATGGAAATAAAGAAAATATTGTCGCAAATGATAAACGAGATTTAAAAAAAAAAAAAAAAAAGGTAAGATTTTATAGTGGCCAGACTTTTTTTTTTATAATTTTTTTAATGAAAAATGTTCACCATGAAATACCAAAAATGAAGACTTGCATCTTACAAAATTTCTGTATTTAAATTATTTTTAAGGTTTTAAAATACAGTATACCGTACATTGCTGAAGGCATAACAGGATTCTACAGGCAAGAGGTCTAAAATGTGACAAATTATTACTGGGAATATTATGTCCAGTCTTTCAAAAAATTGCTAATAAATTTCATCTGCTTAAAAATACATGTTCACATTAGAGAGCAGTTCGCACAATCCATACAGCACATCCAGAATTATGTGCAGTCCATGTTTTCATCTTCTGTCTCTACTTCTGGAGGACACAATTCATCAAGCGCAAACTCTAAAACAGAAGAAGGAAAACTATTATTATAATTATGCACCAAAATGCACATGGAAACTGTCACCATAGATTTGACATTTTCACCAGTTATATGCTAAATATGTGTGAAACTGCATCAGGCAGCCACACATGGAAAGGGACTAATCTGTACGGAGATCTGCATCATGCCAAACTGCAAATGTGTAATGCCCCCAGAAGAAGCGAGGCGAAACACCATCAAGATGGAGGGATGCTGTGCCTGATAATTTATCCGCTGTTCATACAAGATACCATCTCACAGGTAAGAATTACCAAATCATAATGATCTTTCAGCTGGTCGGCCATTTTCTAACATGTATTCCCCTTTATTTAGCAAGTGATACTAGTTCCTGTAACCACATTAATATATCCATTACCTTCTGTATTTGCACCATCAGGCTCTTTCCGCTTTCCTGTTTTATGAGGCACATTAGTTCCTATACGTTATAAACTGATATATATGCTATATTTAGATAATAAAAGTTGCATTTACCATTTTGATTTTTCACTTTTTTGGTTCGGAGACATTCACCACCCTCCTAGAACAGTGGGTTATATTAACACCTTCATGCCACGGCCCTTTTGCGTTTTCGTTTTTCGCTCCCCTACTTTCCAGAGCCATAACTTTTTTATTTTCCAGTTAATATGGCCATGTGAGAGCTTATTTTTGCGAGACGAGTTGTACTTTTGAACGTCACCATTGGTTTTACCATGTCTTGTACAAGAAAGCGGGAAAAAAATTCCAAGTGTGGTGAAATTGCAAAAAAGTGCAATCCCACACTTGTTTTTTGTTTGGCTTTTTTTGCTAGTTTCACTAAATGCTAAAACTGACCTGATATTATGATTCTCCAGGTCATTACGAGTTCATAGACACCTAACATGTCTAGGATATTTTTTATCTATGTTGTGAAAAAAATATTCAAAACTTTGCTAAAAAAATAATAAAAAAAATGCGCCATTTTCCGTTACGTCCCCATTTTTTGTGATCTGGGGTTGGGTGAGGGCTTATTTTTTGTTTTTAATGATACCACTTTTGTGCAGATACGTTCTTTTGATCGCCTGTTATTGCATTTTAATGCAATGTCGTGGCGACAAAAAAAATGTAATTCTGACGTTTCAAACTTTTTTTCTCGCTACGCCGTTTAGAGATCAGGTTAATGCTTTTTTTTATTGATAGATCGGGCGATTCTGAACGCGGCGATACCAAATATGTGTAGGTTTGATTTTTTTTATTTTTATTTCGGATGGGGCGAAAGGGGGGGTGATTTAAACTTTTATATATTTTTTCATATTTTTAAACACATTTTTTTTTTTACTTTTGCCATGCTTCAATAGCCTCCATGGGAGGCTAGAAGCTGGCACCACTCGATCGGCTCAGCTACTTAGCAGCGATCATCAGATCGCTCCTATGTAGCTGAAATGCAGGTGTGCTATGAGCACCGACCACAGGGTGACGCTCACAGCAGGCCGGCATCAGTAACCATAGAGGTCTCAATGACCTCTATGGTTACCTTCCTGACCCGTCGCCGACCCCCAATCATGTGACGGGGGTCGGCGATGCGCTCATTTCCGGCCACGCAGCCGGAAGCAGTAGTTAAATGCCGCTGTCAGCGTTTGACAGCGGCATTTAACAGGTTAATAGTGGCGGGTGAATCGCGATTTCACCCGCCGCTATTGCGCGCACATGTCAGCTGTACAAAACAGCTGACATTTCGCAACTTTGATGTGGGCTCACCGCCGGAGCCCACATCAAAGGGGAAGACACGACATGTGCAGTACTAGTACAGCGCATGTTGTGAAGGGGTTAAACAGGTGCCAGAAACCTAAGTGTCAGGCTTTGATTTCTGCCATGGACTTGAGCAATACTGTATTGGATTTTTTTCAATACAAATTAAATAAGGAACATAACAAAATTGTAGCAAGCATGTTAAGTGTAAGATATTAAATCAAATCACTATTAGTATGTATAATAGAGTACATGCATCTAAGGACTTGCGCCCCCTGAGGAAGGAGCTGATGGCTCCGAAACGCACGTCGGGGTAGGGCTATTTTCCTTCCATTCCTGCACCTATTAGGTATGTACCATGTATTTAATTCTTGGATAATTGTAAATATACTGACTATTGAATGATATTGCACTTGGTTTAATATGCATAATGTAGCGGTAGATACCTGCCACAATGTGGCTTGATATTATGGTGTTACAGGAGTGGTTGGCCAATTCAGCCAGTTCAGTATGGCCATTTGAGCGCGCATCCACTTCCCCATTCATGCCATTGTACCTGGATTTTAAGTTTTTTATTGTTATTTAATAAAGATTATATATATTGATGGGACTTCATGACTGCTATTGCGTTTTTTTGAGTGGTATAAATTAAATAATGATTGTACTTCCGAAAACCTTTTATTTGATCATGTTCTAAATATCTTTTCCTAACCCTTAAAAAAAAATCCTAACATGCTGGCCACGGCACATGTAGTAGCAAAGACACCAGGATGGACTGAAGTTCAGTAAGTGCAATTTATGGTGAAAGCACGATTTTTGGGGGTTTTGCACCTTTTATGTCAATGATTTTTGATGCGATTTGCAAAAACCTGCAGCATTTTCTAACAATTTTTGTAAATATAATAAAAAAAAAATTAAAAAAATAAAGTATGGAGAACCTGCCCAGACTACCCACAATCCAGATTCGCTTTCTCCTCCAAGAAGAGTAGTGGCCAGCACTTTATGAGCTCTTGTATGGTACTGTCATGATGGCAGGACCCTTTAAGCATAACATAATAACCAGATACATAGCGCAGTGCATAATCCCACCTTCGTTCTCATTCATAGTGTTGAATTTTCTAAACAATGCTCGGACTCCAGGCACCGCTTGGTCATATTGGTGAAAGACCTCTAAGCAATGTTCACTGAAGCTTTTGTCCTTCTGGTAGAGGCTGTGTAGAACCATTATGGCTTCTCTTAGAAACAGCACCGATTTGTTCTGGTTTGGGCTGGGCAGAAGGACGGTTAATCGCCGAACATTGAGCCATTCCTGGTGTAGGGTGCGGACCAGCACCTTCACAACCTGAAAAAGGAACACACAGCAGTAATGATACTTACCATAGGAATCATTTATAAACAACTTTCCTTACTTATATCGGAACAATACTTTACATGTAAAAAGAAGTGCTACAGTATAAAAATATGCACTTTATTAGTCAAACACCACAACCAATTGAATGTATACTGAAAACCTAGGTTATTGATCAAATGAAGGAATTATGGTTTAGCCTATGGATCAACACAGGAGGCCAAGAAAGACCACTCTGAGTAACACAAGAACACGAATATGGAAAACTTATGTCAATGACAAGAAAAGGTCAAAGACCACTCTGGTGATATTTTGTATTTGTATATGTGTGTATTGAGTGCAGTATTATACTCAGCTGTCGCTTTCTTCAACCGTTTCAGTGGCACGCCAGCCCGATATCACGTGACCTGCCGAGTGACACAGTGTCTTCTGTGTGGAGCAGAGATCACTTTTTACATTTTCTCAATAAAAGTCAATGAGACTCAGAAGCCAGGTACAGAGCAACAGCAGACACTGTGTGATCCGGCAAGTCACAAATAAAATCACGACTCTGGAAAGGGCTGTAGTACTACTAAAAACAGCAGATGGGGAGGTTAATACTTTAGTTACTGGATACCAACAAATATGTTCCAGTTTATTGACAGTGAATAGAAATGGAAACATAGTGTGAAATTCTCCTCTGCGAGGTGTACAGTTGAGTGAAAGAGCGTTTGCCCCTTCCTGATTTTCTATTCTTTTGCTTGTCTGTCACACAAATGTTTCAGAACACCAAACAAATGTATATATTAGTCAACGATGACGCAAGTTATCACAAAATGCAGTTTTTAAATGAAGGTCTTTATTATTAAGGGAAAAAGAAATCCAAACCTACAGGGTCCTGTGTGAAAACTGGAGTTAGGCTCTTTTTATATGGCCGAGATTCCCGCCGTCCGCTTTCTGCGGCGCGCTTGCGCAATAGTTGCGGCCTGTGGAGCGCCTTCCTGTTTCTGGCGCCTGCGCATTAGCGCCCATCCGGCGCCTGCGCAGAAGCGTTCTCCTGCCGGCGTCTGCGCAGAAACATCTCCCGCCGGCGCCCGCGCAGAAGCGCCTATCCGGCGCCTGCGCAGAAGCATCTCCCGCCGGCGCCCGCGCAGAAGTGCCTATCCGGCGCCTGCGCAGAAGCGTCTCCTGCTGGCGCCCGCGCAGAAGCACCCATCCGGCGCCGCAGGAGCGCCTCTCCTCCTGCGCAAGCGCGGCCGGCCCAAGATGGCGCCGCACATGGCGCACATGAGACGCTGCCTCACCGGAGCTCACGGTTTGCCCGCAGCCTTAATACGCGGTCCCTGCACACCTCCTGGCATTGCAGTGTGCAGACTGACGCTTGAAGGGGAGAGCCGCACTACCTTCTCCCGCAACCACAGGGGGACCCCCCTGGATGTTGCCGCTGCTGCATCTTACCTAGGGAGGTGACCGTGAACTCCATGTCACCTCCCCCGCACACGCTAGAGGCCCACTAGCCCCAGCGGTGGCGCCTCGGGTCACCACACCAGCCGAGGCAGAGGGACCCCAGCTGCCTGAGTCGGACTGATTGGCCCCGGAATCCCACGACGATCTTCTTCTGGTAAGTCTGTAGGTCTCCCATCAAGGACAGGAATCCAACTGATGCGGGAGAGTGGTACCGCCTTTTTATCTGTAGGTTTCCTGTCTTGGTGGGCGGATCCCCTCTCTCCGTGGTGCCGTCATGGGCGACAGAGAAAAAGTGATTGCCCCTAAACCTAATAACTGGTTGGGCCAACCTTAACAGCAACAACTGCAATCAAGCATTTCTGATAACTGAATGAATCTTTCACGACACTCTGGGGGAATCTTTGCAGAATTGTTGTAGCTCAGCCACACTGGAGGGTTTCTGAGCATTAGCCGCCTTTTTAAGGTCATGCCGCAGAATCTCAATCGGATTAAGGTGAGGAATTTGACTAGGCCACTCCAAAGTCTTAATTTTGTTTTCCTTAAGCCATTTAGAGGTGGACTTACTGGTGTGTTTTGAATCATTGCCCTGCTGCATAACCCAAGTGCACTTCAGCTTGAGGTCACGAACAGACGGCCAGAAATTCTCCTTCAGGATTTCTAACTAGACAGCAGAATTCATGGTTCTATTTACCACAGCAAGTCTTCTAGATCTTGAAGCAGCAAAACAGCCCCAGACAGTCACACTACCACCACAATATTTTACTGTTGATATAATGCTCCTTTTCTGAAATGCTGTTACTTCTACGCCAGACGTAATAGAACATATAACTTCCAAAAAGTTCAACTTTTGTCTCATCAGTCCTCAGAGTATTCTCCCAAAAGTCTTGGGGGATCTTCAAGATGATTTCTGGCAAAACTGAGATGAGCCTTAATATTCCTATTGCTCATCATTGGTTTTCGTCTTTGAACTCTGCCATGCAGGCCATTTTTGTCCAATCTCTGTTATGGTGGAGTCATGAATACGGACCTTAACTGAGGCAAGTGAGGCCTGTAGCTCTTTGGGATGTTGTTGTGGGGTCTTTTGTGGCCTGTTAGGTGAGCGGTCGCTGCGTTCTTGGGGTCATTTTGGTCGGCCGGCTACTCCTGGGAAGGTTCACGACTGTTCCACGTTTTCGCCATTTGTGGATAATGGCTCTCACTGTGGTTCGCTGGAGTTCCAAAGCTTTAGAAGTGGTTTAAAACCTTTCCCAGACTGATAGATCTCAAATACTTTGTTTCTTGTTTGTTACAGTATTTCTTTGGATCGCTGCATGTCTAACTTTTGAGGATCTTTTGGTCTATGACACTATGTCATGCAGGTCCTATTTGTGATTTCGTGAATGAGAAGAGGTGTGGCAGTAATCAGTCCTGCCTGTGGCTAGGGAATTTGAATGCAGCTTCCCAAATATGTGATAAACCGCAGTTAATTTATGTTTTAAGAGGGGGCAATCACTTTCAGACAAGACCCTGTAGGTTTGGATTTCTTTTGCCCTTAATAATAAAGACCTTCATTTAAAAACTGCAATTTGTTTGGTGATCTGAAACATTTAAGCATGACAAACATGGAAAAGAATAGGAAATCAGGAAGGGGGCAAACACTTTCACACAACTGTAGATCCCTCAATTGGATATAAATGAAACATGTCAGAGGATCGACCACCTTAGAGATTATTTCACATAAAAGTTGTAAATTATCAACTTCACAACACATAACTAAAAAAAAAAATGTTTTGCACCAGTTTCCAAAAAATAATCTGCAGTTATATACGGTTTTGCTGTGTGAGCATAGGAAGCTTTCCACTATTTGCAATAAAATATAGCAAACATACAGATATACTTTCAAAAATGCTAGTTATGTGGTTGAAAAAAGCAGCATCATACCTCTCTGTTACACAGACAAGCAACTCCAGATCTGTTAGAGGGAGAGCCCCAGCCTTGGGTGATCAACTTGTTTAGGAACCTGACCACCTAGAAAAACAGATGTGCAACAAATATTTAGAGAGAAAGCAATCCACAAATTAAACTAAAAACTCAGAAACAATCTACTGTATATACTCGAGTATAGGCAGAGTTTTTCAGCACATTTTTTTGCGCTGAAAACGTCCCCCTCGGCTTATACTCGAGTGAGGGCCAGAACATGGAGGGGGAGCAGGAGTGGTGGGTCACAGGAGGCAGGAGCCAGCTGCTGCGGCTAAAGCCTGTGCCCGCTGCTAAAGAGAAATGAATATTCACTGCATTGGCAGTGAATATTCATTTCTCTGTAATAGTGCGCACAGTGTCAGCAGCAGCCGGCTCCAGCAGCTGCCAGGCTGTCACGCTACTTAAGAGAAATATTCACCTCTCTTCACTCCCATGGGCATGGAGAGAGGAGAATATAAATTTCTCTTAACCCCTTCATGACCCAGCCTATTTTGACCTTAATGACCTGGCCGTTTTTTGCAATTCGGACCAGTGTCCCTTTATGAGGTAATAACTTAGGAACGCTTCAACGGATCTTAGCGGTTCTGAGATTGTTTTTTCGTGACATATTGGGCTTTATGTTAGTGGTAAATGTAGGTCGATAATTTCTGAGTTTATTTGTGAAAAAAACGGAAATTTGGCGAAAATTTTGAAAATTTCCAATTTTCACATTTTGAATTTTTATTCTGTTAAACCAGAGAGTTATGTGACACAAAGTAGTTAATAAATAACATTTCCCACATGTCTACTTTACATCAGCACAACTTTGGAAACAAAATTTTTTTTTGCTAGGAAGTTACAAGGGTTAAAATTTGACTAGTGATTTCTCATTTTTACAACAAAATTTACAAAACCATTTTTTTTAGGGACCACCTCACATTTGAAGTCAGTTTGAGGGTTCTATATGGCTGAAAATACCCAAAAGTGACACCATTCTAAAATCTGCACCCCTCAAGGTGCTCAAAACCACATTCAAGAAGTTTATTAACCCTTCAGGTGTTTCACAGCAGCAGAAGCAACATGGAAGGAAAAAATGAACATTTAACTTTTTAGTCACAAAAATGATATTTTAGCAACAATTGTTTTATTTTCCCAAGGGTAAAAGGAGAAACTGGACCACGAACGTTGTTGTCCAATTTGTCCTGAGTACGCTGATACCTCATATGTGGGGGTAAACCACTGTTTGGGCGCACGGCAGGGCTCGGAAGGGAAGGAGTGCCGTTTGACTTTTTGAATGAAAAATTGGCTCCAATGTTTAGCGGACACCATGTCGCGTTTGGAGAGCCCCCATGTGCCTAAACATTGGAGCTTCCCCACAAGTGACCCCATTTTGGAAACTAGACCCCCCAAGGAACATATCTAGAAGCATAGTGAGCACTTTAAACCCTCAGGTGCTTCACAAATTGATCCGTAAAAATGAAAAAGTACTTTTTTTTCACACAAAAATTCTTTTAGCCTCAATTTTTTCATTTTCACATGGGCAACAGGATAAAATGGATCCTAAAATTTGTTGGGCAATTTCTCTTGAGTACGCCGATACCTCATATGTGGGGGTAAACCACTGTTTGGGTGCACGGCAAGGCTCGGAAGGGAAGGCGCGCCATTTGACTTTTTGAACGGAAAATTAGCTGCAATCGTTAGCGGACACCATGTCGTGTTTGGAGAGCCCCTGTGTGCCCACAAGTGACCCCATTTTGGAAACTAGACCTCCCAAGGAACTAATCTAGATGTGTGGTGAGCACTTTGAACCCCCAATTGCTTCACAGAAGTTTATAACGCAGAGCCATGAAAATAAAAAATAATTTTTCTTTTCTCAAAAATGAATTTTTAGCCCACAATTTTTTATTTTCCCAAGGGTAACAGGAGAAATTGGACCCCAAAAGTTGTTGTCCAGTTTCTCCTGAGTACGCTGATACCCCATATGTGGGGGTAAACCACTGTTTGGGCACACGTCGGGGTTCGGAAGAGAAGTAGTGACGTTTTGAAATGCAGACTTTGATGGAATGCTCTGCGGGCGTCACGTTGCGTTTGCAGAGCCCCTGATGTGCCTAAACAGTAGAAACTCCCCACAAGTGACCCCATTTTGGAAACTAGACCCCCAAAGGAACTTATCTAGATGTGTGGTGAGCACTTTGAACCCCCAAGTGCTTCACAGAAGTTTATAACGCAGAGCCGTGAAAATAATAAATGTGTTTTCTTTCCTCAAAAATATTTTTTTAGCCCAGAATTTTTTAATTTTCCCAAGGGTAACAGGAGAAATTTGACCCCAAGAGTTGTTGTCCAGTTTCTCCTGAGTACGCTGGTACCCCATATGTGGGGGTAAACCACTGTTTGGGCACATGCCGGGGCTCGGAAGGGAAGTAGTGACGTTTTGGAATGCAGACTTTGATGGAATGCTCTGCGGGCATCATGTTACGTTTGCAGAGCCCCTGATGTGCCTAAACAGTAGAAACCCCCCACAAGTGACACCATTTTGGAAACTAGACCCCCCCAAGGAACTTCTCTAGATGTGTGGTGAGCACTTTGAACCCCCAAGTGCTTCACAGAAGTTTATAACGCAGAGCGGTGAAAATAAAAAATAATTTTTCTTTCCTCAAAAATTATGTTTTAGCAAGCAATTTTTTATTTTCACAAGGGTAACAGGAGAAATTGGACCCCAATAGTTGTTGCCCAGTTTGTCCTGAGTATGCTGGTACCCCATATGCGGGGGTAAACCACTGTTTGGGCGCACGTCAGGGCTTGGAAGGGAGGGAGCACCATTTGACTTTTTGAACGCAAGATTGGCTGGAATCAATGGTGGTGCCATGTTGCGTTTGGAGACCTCTGATGTGCCTAAACAGTGGAAACCCCTCAATTCTAACTCCAACACTAACCCCAACACACTCCTAACCACAACCCTAATCCCAACCCTAACCCTAACCACAACTTTAACCTCAGCACACCCCTAACCATAACCCTAACGACAAGCCTATTCTTAACCCTATTTCCAACCCTAGCCCTAATTCCAACCCTAAGGCTATGTGCCCACGTTGCGGATTCGTGTGAGATTTTTCCGCACCATTTTTGAAAAATCCGCAGGTAAAAGGCACTGCATTTTACCTGCGGATTTCCAGTGTTTTTTATGCGGATTTCACCTGCGGATTCCTATTGAGGAACAGGTGTAAAACGCTGCGGAATCCGCACAAAGAATTAACATGCTGCGGAAAATAGAACGCAGCATTTCCGCGCGGTATTTTCCGCACCATGGGCACAGCGGATGGTACTGTAAACCTGATGGAACACTGCTACGAATCCGCAGTAGCCAATCCGCTGCGGATCCGCAGCCAAATCCGCACCGTGTGCACATACCCTAATTCTAACGCTAACCCTAGTTCTAACCCTACCCCTAGTTCTAACCCTAGTGGGAGAAAAAAAAATATTTTCTTTATTTTATTATTGTCCCTACGTATGGGGGTGATAAGGGGGGGGGGGGTCATTTACTATTTTTTTTATTTTGATCACTGTGATAAAACCTATCACAGTGATCAAAATGTAGCTGGAACAAATCTGCCGGCCGGCAGATTCGGCGCCCGCCGTTTTGGAAGATGGCGGCGCCCGTGGAGAAGACGGACGAACACCGGGATGCTCGGCAAGTATGAGGAGAGGGGGGGGGGGGGGGGGTGTGATCGAAGCGGGGGGGGGGGGGGGGGGGTGGGTGGGATCGGAGCACGGGGGAGTGGACAGGAGGGCCTGGGAGCGGACAGGACGACGGAGGGGAGCGGAGCACAGGATGGAGGACTGGGGAGGAGATCGGTGGCGGTGGGGGGGTGCAGACAAGTGTTTCTGGCCATGGCCGATGATATTGCAGCATCGGACATGGCTGGATTATAATATTTCACCAGTTTTCATAGTGAAATATTACAAATCGCTCTGATTGGCTGTTGAAAGTGAGACAGCCAATCAGAGCGATTGTAGCCCGGGGGAAGGGGGGGGGATGGGGGCTGAAGCACCACTCCCCCTGTCCCTGCAGATCGGGTGAAATTGGAGTTAACCCTTTCACCCGATCTGCAGGGACGCGATCATTCTGTGACAGCACATAGGCGTCACAGGTCGGATTGGCACCGACTTTCATGACGCCTACGTGGCGTCACAGGTCGGGAAGGGGTTAAGTAGCGGCACCCTGACCGCCCGGCGGCTGACACCATGCACGCTACTGAAGAGTGAGCAATGAATACTCACTGTCCTCCAAGCAAATAGTTATGGCGTGGGGAGCGGCGAGTATTCGAGCAGCTGTGCTCTGCTTCTGAGCATTGCATGACGTCCGTGCCATCACTAACTGTCTCCCTCTTTTGGACAGCCTTTGGAACTGGTCATATAATGGCTGTAAATGTAAGTGCATGTGATACTGCACCATGGTGGTATTATAGAAGAGGCTGAATTTATTATTTATTATGTTTTGCCTATATAGCGCCATCTTATTCCGCAGTGCTATTATCGCTGTCCCCATTGGGGCTCACAATCTACATTCTTTATCACTATGTCTTTGAAATGTGGGAGGAAACCGGAGAACCTGGAAGAAACCCACGCAAACATGGGGAGAACATACAAACTTCTTGCATATGTCCTTGGTAGGATTAGAACCCTGTACCCCAGGGCTGCAAGGCGAACCACTGAGCCACCGTGCTGCCCTGAATAAGGTGTTTTGTGCCCCTCCTTCCATTCCCATCTTATGGATAGGATCAGACACTGCCCACTCGTTTTGCCATAGGACAGAGCTTTAACTGATGGATGCATTGAGTTGAACATCTGCATCTTTAAAACCCCATTTAGTAGCTATATTCATAATATAGCCAATCTATGCGGCGTGTAGAGGAAAGAGCAGTAACCTATTAGTTCTGAAACTGATATCCTGTGTAAGTGATCGGCTCCCCTCGGACCAGCAGGGTTATCTGATGAAGTGCTCCGTTAAATCTATAAGCCAGTCTTCAGCGTACCACGCCTTTTGAAGGAGAACAGGTCACAGTCGAAAGGGGCACAGCATTTATCCAAGATCCAAAGCTCGAACACATCACTAAGGCTACTTTCACACACAGCATATTTGCTGCGTATTTTTACGCGCGCGTATTTTGCTGCTGCTTTACCTGCGTTTTTTTACGCAGGCAAAAAACGCAGCTGCTTTCACACACAGCGTTTTTTGCTGCGTTTTTTGCAGCTGCGTTTTTTTCAGCATTGTGTACTGAAAATAAAGTTTGTTTGAAAAAAAAAAAAAAGGGGAAAAAAAAAAAGTAATTGAGGTCATTTCCTGTCTTTATGACTCAGAATACAATACACACTGGAGTTAACATCATGTCGATTCTGCCAGCTGCAATGGCCTTGAGCCAAAGACGCCTCAGCAAGCGGAACAGACATCAGCTGGGGTTTACTAACCCCACTGTCACTAACCCCAGGTTACTAGGGCAGGCGTCAGTCAGACGCCCCCCCTCGTAACCCTGTACGGTAAGGATATGTTCACACGATCCTGATTTCAATCCTTTTTTTTCAGGACAAAAACCGCAGCTCTTGGCAGAAAACGCAGGTGCGTTTTTGGTGCGTTTTTGATGCGGTTTTTAGTGCGGTTTTTTATGCAGTTTTCTCTGCAGATTGTCTGTGTTTGACACAAATAAAGCTTTAACTGCAGTGGGGGAAAAAAAAAAGAAATGATGTCATTTCCTTGTCCAACCCTTTTCTTCTTCCATCCTCCATTTTGGGACTAAACACCAAAATGAGTGGACGTGTTTTGAATGACAGCGCTCCGCAGAGTGCTGAGCGTAGGCCAGATCACAGCCCGCGGATCCAGCTCTATCCAGCTATTTAAGTCTACGTTCACATTTGCGGTCTGCGCCGCAGCGTCGGGCGCCGCATGCGTCATGCGCCCCTATATTTAACATGGGGGCGCATGGACATGCGTCGCACTTGCGTTTTGCGCCGGCCGCATGCGTCACTGCAGCGCACGCATCCGGCCGCAGAGGACGCAGCAAGTTGCATTTTTGCTGCGTCCAAAATCAATCAAAAAAAGGACGCATGCGGCGCACAACGCAAATGTGAACATAGCCTAAGTGCCACGTATTTAAGTGCCACGTATTTAAGTGCCACGTATTTCAGTGCCACGTGCCACGTATTTAAGTGCCACGTGCCACGTATTTAAGTGCCACATGCCACGTATTTAAGTGCCACGTATCACGTATTTCAGTGCCACGTATTTCAGTGCCACGTATCAAAGTGCCACGTGCCACGTATCAAAGTGCCACGTGCCACGTATCAAAGTGCCACGTGCCACATATTTCAGTGCCACGTATCAAAGTGCCACGTGCCACGTATCAAAGTGCCACATGCCACGTATTTAAGTGACACGTGCCACGTATCAAAGTGCCACGTATCAAAGTGCCACGTGCCACGTATTTAAGTGACACGTGCCACGTATCAAAGTGCCACGTATCAAAGTGCCACGTGCCACGTATCAAAGTGCCACGTGCCACGTATCAAAGTGCCACGTGCCACGTATTTAAGTGACACGTGCCACGTATCAAAGTGCCACGTATCAAAGTGCCACGTGCCACGTATTTAAGTGACACGTGCCACGTATCAAAGTGCCACGTGCCACGTATCAAAGTGCCACGTGCCACGTATTTAAGTGACACGTGCCACGTATCAAAGTGCCACGTATCAAAGTGCCACGTGCCACGTATTTAAGTGACACGTGCCACGTATCAAAGTGCCACGTATCAAAGTGCCACGTGCCACGTATCAAAGTGCCACGTGCCACGTATCAAAGTGCCACGTGCCACGTATCAAAGTGCCACGTGCCACGTATCAAAGTGCCACGTATCAAAGTGCCACGTGCCACGTATCAAAGTGCCACGTGCCACGTATCAAAGTGCCACGTGCCACGTATTTAAGTGACACGTGCCACGTATCAAAGTGCCACGTATCAAAGTGCCACGTATCAAAGTGCCACGTGCCACGTATTTAAGTGACACGTGCCACGTATCAAAGTGCCACGTATCAAAGTGCCACGTGCCACGTATTTAAGTGACACGTGCCACGTATCAAAGTGCCACGTGCCACATATTTCAGTGCCACATATTTCAGTGCCACGTGCCACGTATCAAAGTGCCACGTATCAAAGTGACTGAGCGCCGGCCCTAAAGTGAAAGTGAAAGCAGAGCGGTGACGTCACCGCTGTGCTGTTAGGGCCGGAGCTCAGTCAGTGTCAGGAAGCAGACGCTGGGGGACGCGCAGGTGAGCATGTACTGTTTGTTTTTTTTACTTTTACGCTGGTAACCAGGGTAAACATCGGGTTACTAAGCGCGGCCCTGCGCTTAGCAACCCGATGTTTACCCTGGTTACCCGGGGGCCTCGGCATCCTTGGTCGCTGGAGAGCGGTCTGTGTGACAGCTCTCCAGCGATCAAACAGCGACGCTGCAGCGATCGGCATCGTTGTCGCTATCGCTGCAGCGTCGCTACACACACACACACACACACACACACACACACACACACACACACACACACACACACACACACACACACACACACACCATGCTGCTTCACTGGGGGGCGGGGGCTTCCCTCTTCCTGTCCGACGTCACGTCCGGTCCTGGGTGTCAACCCCTCCGTACAAAGACGCCGACACCCAGGACAAAGGCGCTGTGTGTGCACGGTAATATGGGGCCCTAGGGGGATACGCAGACACGCCGCTGCGTAAAGAATTGACATGTCAATTCTTTTTACGCCGGCGTGTTTGCAGACAAAAGCGCCGCGTTTTTTTGCGGTGTGTCTGAACGGCAAAGTGAATTTCTCATTCACTTTGCCGGCAGACGAAAATGACATTGCGCATTTTTGAAAAGCGCCCGCAAAATAGCGCTCAAAAATGCGCTATGTCTGAAAGTAGCCTAAGACTTTTCAGATGTTTACAATGTGGGTTGTCCTTTAAAAACATTGCATTTTTTCTTAGAGATCTCGTTAAGCATTTCCATTAGATCATTATGACACCCCCAAGAGTTTTTCAAATCTCTCTCAAAAACTCAATTGAATGTTCAGTTCCATGACTGAGCGGCAACAATAGAAGGGATCAATCTGTCACCCATGTACAGAGCTACTGAGAATATGCATGCACAGGTAACTGGGCACACAGTAGGGGGACGCCCCGAGAGGGAATAAGAGGACAAGCATATAGCAGTATGTAGACGTAATGCACCACTGTTTCAAATTAAATAGTGTTTTGTGATTACTACATTTAACTATGGGATAGCTTACAAATACTAATCTTATCCTACTGGTCCCCCCAAAAAAGGGAAGGGGACCTGGTTGTCATTCCTACATGGAGAGGAGGGGCGACTGATGCTTCTACTGAGGAGGAAGGAGGGAAATCTAACAGTGTCAAAACCAAGTAAGGATTTGTCCGGACCTTACACACAGTCAGTTTTGATCTATTTGACACTTTGCAGAAAAACTGAGCATTGTAAGATATTTTAGCCATAAAGTCATAACGGAATTAAAAAAACAAAACAAAACAAAAAAAAAAACACTTTTTTTTTAAATAAATGAACATGAAATGTAACATTTACACTGAAGTTACATAAAGTATATGTACCTCATGCTCTAATAGAAGCCAATGCTTGTCAGACGCCTGTTTATCTGGTCTGGAGATGACGTACGTACACAAGGCAAGCAAGAGACAATTTTCTATATTGAAATAATATAAAACAACAAGTTACATTGGCAGGAATAAATCCTGAAAAACCTGCAAGAATCAAGAAAACATGTTTTGACATCCAAAACGTCAGAAGATGAAATCACACTTTTCAAAATTGTGCTTGTGACATGCATTTCTTTTAACCACTTACAGACCTTGTGTCAGGGGTTTACCACGACAGTGAGGAGCCAGAAGACCGCGCTGTCTGATATCTCCTACTCCTGCACTGATTAGAAGCACTTCACCTTCGCATTAAAAAGTGCAGGTTTCTTCTAGCAGTGCAGGTTTCTTCTAGCAGTGCAGGAGTTAATCTGATCAGTTGAGAGCTCCTGGAAGCTTACTGATGCTGTCAGCTGTTCAGTGTTGGCCACTCCCCACTCCTATAAATACTGGCCTCTGGCAAGCAGGCATTGCCAGAGTTAGCTGCATGGTTCAGGAGATGGAGGAGTTTTGTTGTTTGAGGAGGCGTTTGTTAGATCTAAAAACTGTTGCTTGGTTTTGGTTGTATGTAAATCCTCTTTTTCAGAGACGTGTTGTCGGATATCCCAGGACGAGGTGCTCCTTCCCTGTCCCTAGCGCTAGGGGGCAACCTAGTTTTCCCTGCTCCCCGGATTACTTCTAATGGTGAAGATGTCAGGGTCACATACCTTGCTGAGCTCCCCAAGTCTGTTCTCTCCCCCAAGTAGTAGGAGAATACAGACAGCATAGTCTTCTGGCTCCTCTGTCGCGGTAAACCCGTGAAACCATGGAGGGCTTGTTTTTTTGGTGGACAAGTTGTACTTTTAAATGATTACATTGATTTTACCATATAATGTGCTGGAAAAATATTCCAAGTGCGGTAAAATTGTAAAAAAAAACCCAAAAAACAATTCAGACATTGTGTAGTAAAAATGACATGGTATTAGGCTATGTTCACACGTTCAGGATTTCCATCCTTTTTTTTTCCTGACTGAATCTGCAGGTCTCTGCAGAAAACGCAGGTGCGTTTTTTGGTGCGTTTTTGGTGCGTTTTTGGTGCGTTTTTTAGTGCGGTTTTTTGTGCGTTTTTTTATGCAGTTTTCTCTGCAAATTGTCTGTGTTTGACACAAATAAAGCTTTAACTGCAGTGGGGGAAAAAAAAAAAAGAAATGATGTCATTTCCTTGTCCAACCCTTTTCTTCTTCCATCCTCCATTTTGGGACTAAACACCAAAATGAGTGGACGTGTTTTGAATGACAGCGCTCCGCGTTTTGCGCCGCATGCGTCACTGCAGCGCACGCATCCGGGCGCAGAGGACGCAGCAAGTTGCATTTTTGCTGCGTCCAAAATCAATCCAAAAAAGGACGCATGCGGCGCAAAACGCAGCGTTGTGCATGCGTTTTGCTGCGTTTTACTTTGCGTTGTGTGTTGGGGCGCCGACGCTGCGGCGCACAACGCAAATGTGAACATAGCCTAAGTGCCACGTGCCACGTATTTCAGTGCCACGTGCCACGTATTTAAGTGCCACATATTTCAGTGCCACGTGCCACGTATTTCAGTGCCACGTGCCACGTATTTAAGTGCCACGTGCCACGTATTTAAGTGCCACGTGCCACATATTTCAGTGCCACGTGCCACGTATTTCAGTGCCACGTATTTAAGTGCCACGTATTTCAGTGCCACGTGCCACGTATTTAAGTGCCACGTGCCACGTATTTAAGTGCCACGTATCTCAGTGCCACGTGCCACGTATTTAAGTGCCACGTGCCACGTATTTAAGTGCCACGTGCCACATATTTCAGTGCCACGTGCCACGTATTTCAGTGCCACGTGCCACGTATTTAAGTGCCACATGCCACGTATTTAAGTGCCACGTGCCACGTATCTCAGTGCCACGTGCCACGTATTTAAGTGCCACGTGCCACGTATTTAAGTGCCACGTGCCACGTATTTAAGTGCCACGTGCCACGTATTTCAGTGCCACGTGCCACGTATTTAAGTGACACGTATCATGTATTTAAGTGACACGTATCACGTATAAGTGACACGTGTCACGTATTTAAGTGCCACGTATTTAAGTGCCACGTATCCCACGAAGATTTTCCATGGAGAACAGACACATCCAGAGATATGTCTGCTCTCCACGGCTGCAGCAACACACTGACAGGAGCCATAGTTCCTGTCGGTGTGTCACTGCGCATGCGCGAGCGAGTTTACCGGCGGTCATTGACCCCGGCACTCTCGCTTAACGGCAGTGCTGCGTGGGAAAGTTCAACGCAGCTGTACTGCTGTTAACCGAGACGCCGGAGTCATTGAGCTCCGGGACAGTACGCGATACACTGCTAGGAGCTTCGCTCCTGGCAGTGTATCGCCGGAGAGCAGCCGATCGGCGTGGGACACTCGTTTTATGGATTCTGCGGACAGGGAGTATGAATTTGCTTTATTATTTTGCGATTTTTTCCTGGAGGATCGAGGGCTTCGCCTACAAGTGTGCTGTTGGTGAGTATATACTCTATGTTATGTGTTGTATGTACTGTACTGTGTGTCATGTATGTGTATTGTGTGTAGGTGTTTGGTGTAACTTTACCATTGTGCTAAGTCGCCGGACACAGGGACAACTCTCCCATCCTAATACCGGATGGGAGTAGTAGTCCATACGGCGACTTAGCACAATGGAGGCACTAGCGTCGCATGGGGACACACACGCACGCACACACACACACACACACACACACACACACACACACACACACACACACACACACACACACAGACACACAGACACACACCAAATCAATCAAACGGCCGACACGATCCCCATGCGCCGGTATGCCTCCATGTCTCTCCGCCCACGCACTTCCGGCCCCGCACTTCCGCCGGCTTCCCCGCACTTCCGGCTGCAGCGGTTCTGCACAACAAACCGCAGTAAAACCCGCAGATATATTTTTGATCTGCGGGTTTTACTGCGATTTTGACCTCACAATGGAGGTCTATGGGTGCAGAACCGCTGCGGTTCAGGACGAAGAATTGACATGCTCCTTCTTTTTTCCGGGAGCTATTCCGCACGGCTTTTTTTTTTAAATTTCCGGACCATGTGCACAGTGTGTCCTGTTTTCCATAGGGTACAGTGTACTGTACCCTGCATGGAAAACAGCTGCGGAACCGCAGCGGCAAAACCGCCGCGGTTCCGCGGTAAAAAACGCACTGTGTGAACATGGCCTAACTGTCCAGATCAGAACAATTCCAGACATTTTTTAAAAAAAGGGGGGGGTGGGCACAAGTTTGATTTTATTATTTTAGTAGTGAAAAAAATTTTTAGATGCCATTTTTACAAAACCTGTAAAGTCCACTACAGACTTGCACCATACATGTATAGCAGATGTTGGTAGTGACTTAAATACCACAGCAACAAAGTAGAGACAACTTAGTGCTATTGTCCATAAAAGACAATGGTGCTCTGCTCACTCAATAACTAGAGCCCCAAACCTCCTCAGGCATTAACGTCAACACGAAAACTGTGTGGCAGGAGCATCACGGCAGGGCTGTGGAGTCGGAGTCGTGGAGTCGGTAGAAATGTACCGACTCCAGCTTTAAAAAAATGTATTAATATTTCATAATTGAACTTTCATATGAATTTTATAAATGTTACTCAAATATATATGTTCTATCAAACTATGAACAATAGTGATAAGCAGTTCTGCTGGAGATAGATACATTTCTTACTTTTTCTGTGTCACTGTTCTCCACTGCCCTTATCTAATCTTATACTTGGTTAACCTCATGGTGCTCCAACCCCCCTACTTAACCCTTTCACGACATGCGCCGTACATGTACTGCGCATGCTGTGAATCCCCCTTTGATGTGGGCTCCGGCGCTGAGCCCACATCAAAGTCGCGACATGTCAGCTGTTTTGTACAGCTGACATGTGCGCGCAATAGCGGCGGGTGAAATTGCTATTCACCCGCCGCTGTTAACCTGTTAAATGCCGCTGTCAAACGCAGACAGCGGCATTTAACTAAAGCTTCCGGCCGGGCGGCCGGAAATGACGTCATCGCCGACCCCTGTCACATGATCGGGGGTCGGCGATGTGTCAGGACAGTAACCATAGAGGTCCTTGAGACCTCTATGGTTACTGATGCCGGTCTGCTGTGAGCGCCCCCCTGTGGTCGGCGCTCACAGCACACCTGCATTTCAGCTACATAGCAGCGATCTGATGATTGCTGCTATGTAGCTGAGCCGATCGAGTTGTGCCAGCTTCTAGCCTCCCATGGAGGCTATTGAAGCATGGCACAGGTAAAAAAAAAATGTTTTTAAAAATATGAAAAAAATGTAAAAAACATAAAAGTTTAAATCACCCCCCTTTCGCCCCATCCTAAATAAAACAATAAAAAAAAGTCAAACCTGCACGTATTTGGTATCGCCACGTTCAGAATCACCCGATCAATCAATAAAAAAATAGCATTAACCTGATCGCTAAACAGCGTAGCGAGAAAAAAAAAATCAAAACGCCAGAATTACGTTTTTTTGGTCGCCGCGACATTGCATTAAAATGTAATAAAGGGCGATCAAAAGAACGTATCTGCACAAAAGTGATATTAAAAATGTCAGCTCGGCACGCAAAAAATAAGCCCTCACCTGACCACAGATCACGAAAAATGTAGACGCTTCGGGTATCGGAAAATGGCACTTTTTTTTTTAAGCAAAGTTTTGAATTTTTTTTAGCAAAGTTTTGAATTTTTTTTCACCACTTGGATAAAAAATAACCTAGACATATTAGGTGTCTATGAACTCGTAATGACCTAGAGAATCACAATGGCAGGTCAGTTTTAGCATTTAGTGAACCTAGCAAAAAAGCCAAACAAAAAACAAGTGTGGGATTGCACTTTTTTTGCAATTTCACCGCACTTGGAATTTTTTTCCCATTTTCTAGTAAAAGACATGGTAAAACCAATGGTGTCATTCAAAAGTACAACTCGTCCCGCAAAAAATAAGCCCTCACATGGCCATATTGACGGAAAAATAAAAAAAGTTATGGCTCTGGGAAGGAGGGGAGTGAAAAACGAAAACGCAAAAACGAAAAAGGACCGCGACTTGAAGGGGTTAATGTATGAAACTGAAAGTGAAAATGTGTTGCAAATTCTTAGTAGTAAAGCTCCTCCTCTAGACTAGATGTTTACTAGGTGTGCGTCTTCCAAGCATCTCACAGCTGCTATTCAGAAGAGGAAGACTGTAAGAAGTATTATCCTTTCAACAAACTTTGCATCAGTTAACTGTGAGTACATGAGGAATAACAGTATTACTGACCACTATATCAGTTGTTCGACCTGGCAATAATTTTGTACAATTGTTTTTAGGAAAAACAATTGTCATTTGGATTGTGAATGCAGAATTAAAAACCTGAGAATGTCAAAGAAGCGTCACATTAAATCAGCTGTATTTGAACAATTCACCATCACTCAAGATAGAAAACATTATGTCTGTCAGTGTATGACAAATGATCCAGACGAAAACAAATGCTGTGAAGCCAAGATCAGTGCATATTCAGGCAAAGATAAAAATGCTCCTACCAGAGCTTCTAATCTAAAGAGACATTTACAGCGCTTGCATCCAGAAGTACTGAAAGCAGTGGATGAGAAAGACTGCATCCAAACCAATGAACCAGTGCCCAGCTCTTCCAGCCAAACAAAGGAGCAGAGAACTTTGCAGCCATCAGTTGCAAGATATTTTGTCAGTGACAAAGTTACTGTGACAATGACAGTAGATACATTTAAAAACAGATCATAGAGCTTGTTGTAAAGGATAGTGTGCCTATTTCATTATTTTCACGACCAGCTTTTATGTGTCTGAATGGGGAAATGGCCCGCAAGCTTGGTGTTTCTCTGGAGAGAGAGTATTAGAAAATTAGTAATCGAAGAAGCTTTTAAACAAAAGGAAGAACTTAAAATAACTCTCAAGGGACGCTTTCTGTTTCTTAAAATGGATGCCTGCACACATCACAGAGTGAACTATTTTGCCATCAATGTCCGATTTGTTTGTGACAAAAATGAAATAGTTACCAAGACATTGGCAGTAAAAGACACCAAAGCTCATCACACCAGTGAGTTTCTCCAGGTCTTGGTGGAAAAGGTTCTGCAAGACTATGAACTTAAAAAAAAGCAAGTTCTTTCTGTAACTGACAATGCTTCAAATATGATAAGTACTATTAAGCTAATGAATGAGAGTAATGATGGTGACCAGCAGCTCGAAGAACATTCTGGGTCCACAGACACAGAAATGTTTGAAATAGAGGAACACAGTATTGTAACTGAGGAGCAAACTCAAGTTGCTTCAGATGAACAGCAGCATGATAGTTTAGATGATCTTGTTGAAACTGTGTCAATACGTTCTTTCGTTCATCACATGCGCTGTGTTGTGCATACGCTACAGCTGGCTATAAGAAACAGTCTGCAAGAAGGACATGCTGCTGCACTGATTGGCAAGGTGAGAAAATTGGCTACTGTTGCCAGAACCCCTAAAGTTGACTCAATTTTGAAGAGACGTGCTGGAAAAGGGGCAATTATTGATCAAGCCACACGATGGTGCAGTACTTAATGATTCAGCGCTTGGTTGAACTGAAAACCTTTCTTGTAGACATGGCTAACACTCAACTGACGCTAAATGAAAGTCAGTGGAATCAGGTGACTGAGCTGGAAAAATTGCTAGAGCACCCATTTACAGTGACAAAAAAATTACAAGCAGAGGACTTAACTCCAGGTATTTTCTTAAAGGAGTGGAAGAACCTGATGTTTCGCCTGTCCCAAAGAGGAGGGTTAATTGCAAGTGGCATTGCTACATCAATGAAACGGAGAGAGGAGCTACTATTACAAAATAACATTCTTTTGGCAGCTGTTTATGTAGACCCAATGCATCGGATTCTTCTAGATCAACACCTAACTAAAGGAAAAGAAGCTCTGTTTGAAATAGCAGTAAGGATGAAAGGGTTGCAGAACAGTCAGGAGGAACAAGAATTTGGTCGTCCTGCCACATCTTCACCCTCATCAACTGATGAAGAATTTAATTTTGAAAAATATTTGGATCACAAGGACCGTGCAAAGCGTTCCCGCATACAAGAAGAGTCATCCCCATTAAAGAACACAGCCAGTACATTTCAGCAGAATTTTTCATGTGCACTAAAAGAAATTGAGAAATTTGACCGTTCATCAAAAATAACAGTGCAACAAGCGATTCCTCTGTATCCTGACATTGTCAGAGATGTTGCCAGAGTGGTTAGGCTAGGGTCACATTGCGGTAGGGCAATCCATTTAGCGCTAAGCGCTAGCGGATTGCGCTAACGCAATGTCTTTTTCGGGGTCGCGTTAAACGTCCCCGCTAGCGCAGATCCCCGAACTGCGAGAGCGGGGAACGGACCTCGGGCGCGCTACAAGCAGCGTCCGAGGCGCGCTACAAAAGACCGGCACATCGCTAGCGCGTGCCGAAAATGACACGGGCTAGCAAGGCGCTTTAACATTGCGGGCAATGGGAGCACTAACGGACGCGTTGCACGACGTTAATTTCCTCGTGCAACGCTGTCCGTTAGCGCTCAGCCATAAACGCAATGTGACCCTAGCCTTACTGCTTTGCCACCAACCCAAGTTAGTGTAGAGAGGTTGTTCTCTGCTCTCAAAATAATTAGATCAGATTTGAGGGCATCCATGAAGGAGGATCTGAGGACAAATTTATAGATTTCTTCTTATTCACTGCATAACAGTGTTTATTGCATATTTACTTACAAGAGTTTAGAAAAGTTTTTAAAAGTTATTTGCTATATTCTAATAAATATAGTTTTTGCTTTAAGTGGTCTGATTACTTATATGATGGTGAGAAACTGAATAAGCACGATGTTAATATTTTACAACAGTAAATTTATTGTTACGAATTGGCCATTTATGAAGGAGTCGGAGTCGGAACCTGATAAAATCCAGGAGTCGGAGTCGCAACTGTGGCTTACCGACTCCACAGCCCTGCATCACGGCATGAGTTTCCATGGCTAAGCAGCTGCATGCAAGTCTTATATCACAAAGCACAATGCCAAGTGTCAGAAAAAGTGGTGTAAAGTTGCCACCACTAGACTCTAGTGCAGTGAAAACATGTTCTGTCAAGTGATTAACCAGCTTCTCAATCTGGCATTTTGAAGAGGGTTTGGTAAATGCCAGGATAATGCTATGGGGCCGTTTCCAGGGGGCAGCCTAGGCTGCTTAGTTCCAGTGAAGGAAGATCATAATCCTTCAGAACAAGACATTGTGGACAACTATATGCTTCCAACTTTGTGGGAACAGTTAGGAGAATGCTCTTTGCTATGCAACTACAAAGACATGGTTGTGGGAGTTTGGTGTGGATGAACTTGACTGGCAGCACAGATCCCTCATCTCAACCCAATCAAATACCTCTGGGATGAATTAGAATGGATAGTGGAAGCCAGTCCCTCTCACCCACCATCAGTGTCTGACCTCACATATGCTCATCTGAATGAAGGGTGCAATAATTCCAACATACCCTCGAAAACCTTGTAGAAAGTCTTCCACTGTAGAGTGGAACCTGTTATAGCCACGAAGGGGCCGACTCCTTATAAATGCCTATAGATTTAGAACTTGATATCATAAAAGCTGCTCCTGTAAGTGTAGATCTTTGACAGCAAAAGTTATAGAGGAAAGGCTGTCAATCAATAAGTAGTACTGCCCACTAGCCAAATAAGAAAAGGGATTTAAATAGTGATGAGCGAACGTGCTCAGATAATGCGTTATCCGAGCAGGTTCGTGTGCTAATAGAGTATCTTTGGGGTGCTCGAATACCATGTCCGATTTGACGCAACTGCACGTCACGAGGCTGTCGACAGCCACAACACATGCAGGCATTGCCTAACAAACAGACAATACCTGCATGTGTTGCAGCTGTCGAACAACTTTTTTTTAATTTTTATTTTAACAAGTGCGAGGAGCTTAGAAGAAAAGAAGAGACCGTATGAAGTCTCACAAATTTACACCAGAAACTGGTGTAAATTATAGTAAAAACTTGTACCAGCCCTGGGGAATACAGCAAGACATATGCCTAGTTGACCAAGAAGTTCCAGTGTGTCTCTTACTAAATTAGGCACATCTTACTCTAGTATGCTTTTTAATTAGGGCCAGTGCAAAAATAAGTCTCAAAGATTCAAAAAGTGTCATGAGCCACTGATCTCAGTCATTGTCTCTAGCAGTAATGTGTGCTGTCGACGTGACAATCAAATAAAAACAAATTGGACTGGAGTAATGGTGGAGAACCAGCGCTGGACCCTGGGAGGGCGAGTATTATGAGAGGGTTTTTTTATTTTACATAGTAAAAATGGAAAACAAATGTAATAAATCACACTTTCCCGTCAAATTGCTTATCTCTTGCTGCCTGCTGATCAGACACCATTTTAAAAGTGCTAGGATCTGTAATGCAAATGTATTACTTGATTTGAAGTTACATTTATGTGTTGCATGGTGTTTTTCTTTTCCAAAGCATAAAAGGATCACTAACCTGATCCCGAACACAAGAGACCAGCTAGCCTCTCATCATCTGCAAGAAGCGCCAACAACCGGACAGTCTTGAGAACCAGAGAGAGAGAAGAATCTGGAGATAAACATTGAAGGAGCACAGCAGAGCTGAGCAATCCCTGAAACCTAAGGGCAAATGGTTAGAGCATAATCAGCACAGGAAAAAGTATTAAATTAACTAACAGTATTTTAATAATCATTTTAGATCCGAAAGTGTCTTTAAGGCGGTATTCCAAGTTAGGGCATTTATGACGTATATTGCTCATCCTGCGCAGGCGCTGTCATTACCAGAGTTCAACTCATCGGAAGGGTAGATGCATGCACTGCAAGATCCCGATTAGGTTGCAAGAATTGGTCCATTGATCTTGTAACATCATTAGAAGATTACTGCGCATGCAACGCTCTTCTGATGAAACGAATCTAGGTAATGACAACGCCTGCGCAGAGGAGACAGGTCATTGAGAGAACAGTGACCAAAGCCCTGAGGCTGGTAGTGGTCTGGGAAAAAGTAGAGAGCACAGCAGAGCTGAATGTGCAGTGAAAGCCCCATTGCACTTGCGGGTAAGACTTTTAGGATGGATCTTTACAAAAATGCCCCAACACAAATGCTACCGGCAAGGCTGAGATGGTTTAGTGAGTCCTGCATTGAGTAGGGGGTTGGCCATGAAGACCCTGGAGATCCCTTCCAACTCTAACATTCTACAATTCTAAGGGTTGAGGAGGCTGAATATACTGCTGAGAAACCCGCTCATCTTCCACTCTCTAATTCCAAAAAATGTGGGATTTAATTTTAAATATTAAAAAAATATATTAATAATATTAATAATAATAATGGATAGATTACCTGGTCAACTGCTCTTTAGAAGAATTTTCTGCCAATTTCACCAGTACGCGGAGTGCCTGCTCTCGGATAATTTCTCTCTTATAGGTAACAACAGTAGAGGACAGGAGCAGCACTATCATGTTAAATAAAGGATGCAGCATCCGTTCATTTACCGGATCTCCATTTGTTACAGTACGAGGCTCTTGCTTGGCTTCTGATGGGGTCATTCCTGCTGCACTTTTCTGCAGCAAAGTCTGTACAACGTCCAGGCTAGAAAACACCAGATGATACAAGATCTCAAGTGAGGCCAGCGCAGGTTCTGTATACCTTGAAATGGTGTCCTCTGCATTGGCCGTCGTGTGGCTGTCAGTGGCCGAGATGGATTGACTATTGGGTGAACCGATGTCTGATTTCTCCAGATACTGCAGGGCCTGGTAGTACGCAGTAATGTGATACTCCATGAGAGGCAGTATATGCAGAGCACCTGTAAGCCGACACATTTTGCCGAGATGTCCTTTTCCAATTTGGCACGGTGAATCTTTTTTTTCTGTTCCTTCATCACCCAAGGCAATTGAATTGAGTCCAGATATTGCCAGTTTCTGACAGTCTTTGAGGGCTGCAGATTGTGATGGAGCAGTAACGCTGGGACTTAATGTGCCTGCAGTGCTTAGTAACACAGGATTACAGTTATGACACCGTCAAGAACAAACACAATGATATACAGAGGTGTCCTGCCTTTACCCTTCCTTAACGGGGTTGTCCCAAAATCATTTATCACCCATGCATACGATAAAAAGAACATAAATGATGGATGGGGACAAGTATTGTAGTCCCCTGTGTGAAACAGTACTGTGCATGAATGACCTCCACTATTCATGGTGTATGGGGGTGATGGTTAAACATGTGCACTACTGCTCCCCACTGTCCATACATTGATCACGTGTCCTGCGATTAAGGCCTCTTTCACACTTCAGTCTTTTGGCGTCAGTCTGAAACCGCCATTTTCCTCAAATAGCGGATCCGCCATTTTTTTTTGGCGGATCCGCTATTTTCCCATAGACATGCATTAGCGACGGATTGTGGCGGATGGTCGTCCGTTCCATCCGCTATGCGATGGATCCGTCGAAATTTGGCGGACGTTGTCTAGACATTGACGGACATTATAACGTTTTTTGTCTGCGCCGAAATGGCAGTTCGCGACGGATCCGTTGCGTCCGCCATTCCATAGAATGGCCGCCTATGGGCGACGGATCCGTCGCCCCAATCCGCTTTTTCAATTGCGCATGCTCCAAAAAGTAGATACTTTTCCCAGACAACCCCCAAGTAACGGATCTGTCAAAAAAACGGGTCCGTTAGAACCGTTTTCTCAACAATTGTGACGGATTCGTCGATCCGTCACTATGTCGGAGCAGACTGACGCCAAACAACTGAAGTGTGAAAGAAGCCTAAGTGGTTAAAGATTATCCCATAAAAATAGTTTAAAGTAAATAATTTGTCAAAATATCAATTAAATGCAATATTTGTTAAAAAGTATATGTATTTTACTATGTTACTATTAAACATTTTAAACTAAAAGTAAATAATTCCAATTCTGTATGTTTTCTCTTAAAGGGAACCTGTCAGCAGGCTTTTGCTATGTAATCCGAAGACAGCAGGAGACAGAGAGAACTGTGAAGGATTTATCACTAAGAGACTTAGGGTACCGTCTCACAACGATTTACCAACGATCACGACCAGCGATACGACCTGGCCGTGATCGTTGGTAAGTGGTTGTGTGGTCGCTGGGGAGCTGTCACACAGACAGCTCTCCAGCGACCAACGATGCCGAAGTCCCCGGGTAACCAGGGTAAACATCGGGTTACTAAGCGCAGGGCCGCGCTTAGTAACCCGATGTTTACCGTGGTTACCAGCGTAAAAGTAAAAAAAACCAAACAGTACATACTTACATTCCGGTGTCTGTCCCCCGGCGTTCTGCTTCTCTGCACTGTGTCTGCGCCAGCCGGAAAGCACAGCGGTGACGTCACCGCTGTGCTCACTTTCCGGCCGGCCGGCGCTCACAGTGCAGAGAAGCAGAACGCCGGGGGACAGACACCGGAATGTAAGTATGTACTGTTTGTTTTTTTTTTTACTTTTACGCTGGTAACCACGGTAAACATCGGGTTACTAAGCGCGGCCCTGCGCTTAGTAACCCGATGTTTACCCTGGTTACAAGCGAACGCATCGCTGGATCGCTGTCACACACAACGATCCAGCGACGAAATGAAGTTCCAAACGATCTGCTACGACGTACGATTCTCAGCAGGATCCCTGATCGCTGCTGCGTGTCAGACACAGCGATATCGTATGGATATCGCTGGAACGTCACCGATCGTACCGTCGTAGCGACAAAAGTGCCACTGTGAGACGGTACCCTAAGATTGCAGAACTACACGAGTCCAGCAACGCAACCTCCTGTGATAAGCAGCTCACTGTCTATGGACATTGTATATACAGAGCCTGGTGTCAGCGGAGGCAGCTTTATGCTTTATCCTTTATCCTAAATCTAAAAGCTCCGATTGTGGCAGGACAGCTGCACCCAGCAATCAAAGTGATACATCGTTAGAAACCGGGTCTCTGTCCCTACATTATGCTGCTCTCAGGTTGCAAAAACCTGCTCACAGATTCCCTTTAACCCCTTTCCGACATCAGGCATAATAGTACGCTGATGTCCGACACCCTCCCTTTGATGTGGGCTCCAGCAGTGAGCCCAAATCTTTCCAGGTACGTTAGCTGTTTTGACCAGCTGACATGTGCCCGGAAGAGCCGTGGGTGGAATCGCGATCCACCCACGGCTATTAACCAGTTAAATGCCGCTGTCAAACTGACAGCGGCATTTAACATCCACTTTCCGCAATCGCGCCGGATTTCTGTCCATCGGTGACCCCTGTCATGTAATAAAGGGTCACCAATGGGTTGGCATGACAACCAGAGGTCTCCTGCAGACCTCTATGGTTGTCACTGTCAGATTGCTATGAGCGCCACCCGGTGGTTGGCGCTCATAGCAAGTGAGCAATTCTGCTACATACAGGTGACCTGATCATCGCCTGTATGTAGAAGAACCGATCCGGTTATGGCAGCTTCTAATCTAGCATGGAGTCTATTGAAGCATGACAAAAATAATAATAATAAGAAAAAAAAGATTATATATATATATATATATATATATATATATATATATATATATATATATATATATATATATATATATACACACACACACACACACACACACACACACATACATATATACATACATTATATATATATACACACATACATACATTTTTTTTTTTTTTACTTCAAATCACACCCTCCCCCCTTTGCCCCAAACAAACAAGAATAAAATAAAATAAAAAAAGTCAAACAAACATATTTGGTATTGCCGGGTTCAGAATTGCACGATCTATCAACATAAAAAAAAAGAATCCAATCGCTAAACAGCGTAATGAGAAAAAAAAAGTAAAAACGCCAGAATTACCTTATTTGGTCGCCACAACATTGCATTAAAATGCAATAACAGCGATCAAAAGCTCGTATCTGCACCAAAATGGTATCATTAAAAACATCAGCCTGGAGCGCTAAATATACGCCCTCACCCAACCCGAGATCACGAAAAATGGCGACGCTACGTGTATCAGAAAATGGCGTGTTTTTTTTTGGTTTTGTTTTTTACAAAATTTGGAATTTTTTTTCACCACCTAGACAAAAAAAGAAGCTAGACATGTTTGGTGTCTATGAACTCATAATGACCTGGAGAATCATAATGGCAGTATCAGCATTTAGTGAACATAGTAAAAAAGGAGATTTTTGTGTACTCACCGTAAAATCTTTTTCTCCGAGTCAATCATTGGGGGACACAGGACGAATGGGTGTTATGCTGCTGCCACCAGGAGGACACTAAGTTAAACACACACAAAAGATTAACTCCTCCCCTGCAGTATACACCCACGGGCTGGAGAAACCGGAGCCAGTTCGGTAACAAAGCAGTAGGAGTAAACCAGATAATAACAGTAAACATGTTACAGTCAAAACACCGACTGAAAAGAATAACCGAGCCAAACTAGGCTAACAGGGAGGGTGCTGTGTCCCCCAATGATTGACTCGGAGAAAAAGATTTTACGGTGAGTACACAAAAATCTCCTTTTCTCCTACGTATCATTGGGGGACACAGGACGAATGGGACGTCCCAAAGCAGTCCCTGGGTGGGAACAAGAAGTTATAAATGCTGTGCGTGCCTACGAGCTACAGATGAGACACTGCCGCTTGTAGGATTCGCCTACCGACGGACGCGTCTGCCGAGGCCTGAGAGTGCACATGGTAGTGCTTCGTGAATGTATGCAGGCTGGACCATGTAGCGGCCTTGCAGACCTGCGCTGCCGATGCCTGGTGCCGGATGGCCCAGGACGCGCCGACTGACCGGGTAGAATGAGCCTTGATCCCCGGAGGTGCGGCGTGACCCTTGACACGGTAGGACTCTTGGATGGCGGAACGAATCCACTTGGCAATGGAGGCCTTGGAAGCGGGAAGTCCCTTCCGTGGCCCTTCCGGAAGAACGAACAAGGCGTCTGACCTACGGAGAGACGCAGTTCTGGAGACATAACGTCTGAGACCCCTCACTAAGTCCAGAGTGTGGAGAGCCCTTTCCGTGCGGTGAGAAGGAGCAGGGCACAGTGAGGGAAGGACAATCTCCTCATTAAGATGGAAGGAGGAAACGACCTTCGGAAGAAAAGACGGACATGTCCGTAGAACTACCTTGTCCTGGTGGAACACGAGGAAAGGAGGTTGGCAAGACAGAGCTGCCAGCTCAGAGACACGTCTAATAGACGTGACAGCCACGAGGAAGGCAACTTTCCACGACAAGAGCAGCAAGGACACCTCATGCAAGGGCTCAAAAGGGGGCTCTTGAAGAGCACAGAGGACCAGATTCAGGTCCCATGGTTCCAAGGGCATTCTGTAAGGCGGAACCATATGAGAAACTCCCTGGATGAAAGTCTTGACTTGCAGTCTGTTTGCAATCCTTCTCTGGAAAAGAACCGAGAGAGCAGAAATTTGGCCCTTAAGAGAACTGAGGGCAAGGCCCAAGTCTACGCCTGATTGGAGGAATTCCAAAATGTGAGGAATAGAAAATTGGAGGGGGAAACGTCCCCGATCCCTGCACCAGGCGAAGTATACCTTCCAGGCGCGGTGGTAGATGCGCATGGAAGAAGACTTGCGTGCGCGGAGCATGGTAGATATAACCGTCTGGGGCAGACCCTTCTGCCTCAGTACCCAGGACTCAACGGCCACGCCGTTAAACACAGGGCCTCTGAGTTCGGGTGGTAAATGGGCCCTTGAGACAGGAGGTCTGCGCGGCTCGGCAGCCTCCAAGGTACGTCTGAGACCAGTTGCACCATCTCGGCGTACCATGTCCTGCGCGGCCAGTCCGGAGCGATGAGAATTACTGAAATCCGTTCTGCCCTGACCTTCCTGATTACCTTTGCCAGAAGGGGAATTGGGGGAAAGATGTATGGGAGTCTGAAACCCTGCCATGAGAGGACGAGAGCATCGGCTCCGAAGGCTGAGGGGTCGTGAGATCTGGCCATGAAGACGGGAACCTGGCAATTGAGGCGAGATGCCATTAGATCCACGTCCGGAGTCCCCCATCGAGAGCATATCTGGTGAAAGATTGCGGGATGAAGAGACCACTCTCCGGGATCGAGGCTGTGGCGACTGAGAAAGTCCGCTTCCCAGTTTTCCACGCCTGGGATGTAAACTGCTGAGAGTATGGAGTGGTTGGTCTCGGCCCAGCGGAGAATGAGCGTTACCTCGACCATGGCCGCTTTGCTGCGAGTGCCCCCTTGGCGGTTGATGTAGGCTACCGCAGTGGCGTTGTCGGACTGGACTCTGACCGCGCGGCCGGAAAGAAACGGATGAAAATGGCGGAGTGCCAGTCTGATTGCCCGAATCTCTAGGATGTTGATGGGCAGCTGGGATTCCTGCGGGGACCAGCGACCCTGAGTCGAGTGGCGCTGGAACACAGCACCCCAGCCGAAGAGACTGGCGTCCGTTGTGACAACCAGCCAGTGCACCGGAAGGAAAGACTTCCCCCGAGTCAGGGAGGACCTCTTGGTCCACCACCTGAGGGACTGCCTGATTGGGCGAGAGAGCAGGAGACGGCGGTTGAGCGAGGCAGGATTCCTGTCCCATACTGCTAGAAGGGCGTGCTGTAGGGGACGGAGGTGAAATACAGCAAAAGGCACTGCCTCCATTGCCGCCACCATCCTGCCGAGTACCCTCATGGAGAAGCGTAGGGAGTGAGGGCGAGGTTGGGTAAGCTTTCGGACTTCTCTCTGTAGCGTGGATACCTTTTCCGGAGGTAGGAGTACTAGACCCTGAGAAGAGTCTAGGATCATCCCCAGGTAGGATATGGTTTGAGCCGGGACTGGGGAAGATTTCTTGAAGTTGATTTTCCAACCCAGGCGCAAAAAGGTATTTATGGTGACGTCTACTGCTTCTGAGCAGGATCGAAAAGAGGAGCCTTTTATGAGAATGTCGTCCAAGTAGGGCAACACCACTATGCCTCGAGCATGGAGAATGGCCACGGCAGCTGCCATGACCTTGGTGAATACCCGAGGAGCGGTGGCCAGCCCGAAGGGTAGGGCGACAAACTGGAAATGGTGCCCCTGGACCGCGAAGCGGAGGAAACGCTGATGAGACGGTAGGATGGGAATGTGCAGGTAAGCGTCCTGAACATCCAGAGATGCAAGGAACTCGCCCTCTTCCAGAGAGGCAATTACCGAGCGGAGGGACTCCATACGGAATCGATGTACGCGGACGTACTTGTTGAGAAGCTTGAGGTCTAATATTGGACGTACTGAGCCGTCCTTTTTTGGTACGATGAAAAGATTGGAATAGAAACCTTGGTACCTCTCGTTCTGAGGTACCGGGATGATGACCCCGTCTTCCCATAGCGACCTTATGGCCTGGAAGTACTGACAGACCCTTGCTCTGGGAGGAGGGGACTGGAAGAAACGAGATGGGGGAAGAGAGACAAACTATCTTGTAACCGGAGGACACTAGGTCGCGGACCCATCGGTCGGGAACTACCGAGAGCCACGCGTCCCGAAAGAAGAGTAGGCGGCCGCCTACTCTGTCGGTGTCCTTCGGCGTTTGCCAAGAGTCATTGAGGTGGAGACCTGTTAGGTCTGGACCCTCGGAATCCCTGTTGTCTGGGTCTGCCTCTCCAAGTGGGAGAAGGTTTGTAAGACGGCTGGGAGGCTCTGTCCTTGCGCTGACCTCTCCCGACGCCGGGTGGCGCGGAGGAGGGATTGGACCAATTGGAGCCGAAACGGAAATATCGGCCTCGGCCCTGTTGGTTGCGAAAGGGACGAAAAGTTCGTTGCTGGGGAAGGAATTTGCTCTTTCCTCCTGTGGAGTCTGCAATTATTTTGTCTAGTTTGTCCCCAAATAGGCGTTCGCCCTGGTATGGAAGAGACATGAGGGATTTTTTGGATCCCGAGTCCGCTTTCCAGTCCCTGAGCCAAAGGGATCTGCGGATCGTGACAGCATTGGCCGCTGCCTGTGAGGCACAGTTGGCCGCGTCTAAGGATGCGGAAACTACGAAGTCCCCCGCTCTAGCGATCTGAGTGGCCAGGTGTGAAATTTCTGGGGGTAAGTCGGCACGTAGTGCTGTAGAGGATAAAGACTCGGCCCAATGGGACATAGCTTTTGCAACCCACGTGACGGCAAAAGAGGGAAAGAGAGAAGCCGAGGAGGCTTCAAAGGCCGAGCGAGCCATCTGTTCAATTTGTCTATCAGTGGGATGCTTGATGGACGCACCCTCAGAGGAGGATAGAACCGCCTTGGTGGCTAGCCGCGACACTGGCGGGTCCACGGAGGGTGACTGAGACCAGTCCCTAGCTAGGTCCTGAGCAAACGGATACTTCAATTGCATAGCCTTCTGTCCTGAAAAACGTTTATCCGGACGGACTCTATGGTGATCGACTATGTCCTTGAATTGAGGGTGCGTAGGAAAAAATTTATGAGCCTTTGTGGTTCGCCCGAAAGATACGGGATGAACCGCCTTGGACGGGGTTTCCTCCTCTAACTGTAGTGTCTGACTTACAGAGTCTATGAGAGAATCTAAAGTCTCTTGATCGTGATGATACTCTGGGGAACAGGACGCGTTGGACGCGTCGTCCAGGAGGGATTCCCTGCTATGAGTCGGGGATGAGTGACGAGAGACTTCGCTCTCTGAGCCGGAAGGCTGATCCCGGACCGGAGATATTACCCTGGACCTCTTTTTGGATGAGTGAGGGCTTCTGGAAACGGTACGACCTCTAGGCCGAGAGGGGTTCTTAGACCGCGTTATATCATCCGTGGAAGTGCCCTGGCTAAGGGACGGCTCACGGAGAGACTGTATCGTCCTTTCCAAGGATGCCACAGATCGAGCGAGGGAGGACGCCCATGCGGGGGTACTAGGCTCGCTACATTCCGGGTCAGAGGCCGGAGTAACCTGAGCCGCCGACATTTCGCAGGCGGTGCACAGCGGGTCAGTGTGACCTCGGGGCAGAGATACCTTGCAGGAGGTGCACACAGCAAAAATAACGGAGTGGGTCTTTCCAGTCCGTTTTTGCTTAGACTGTGACATATTTGTGATTAAGTGAGCGTACTGGCAGGGGGGGAGACAATCCTACTGAGTGCGTCTCACCAAAGTTCTGCGGTGGCCTGGCAGGGAGATCCTGATGTCCTGTGCACTGCGTTGCTGCAAGGCCGCCAGCGCACTTCCTGGTCCAAGATGGCCGCCGAGATGTGAGAAGGGCGCTTCTCGGGAGCGAGAAGCGCCCAGGGAGGGGGCGTGTCTTGGGCGGACGTAGACGTGCATGTAGGCGGGCGCTGGAGTCCGGACCGGGCCGAGGTGCCACCGCGCCAACGGAGCGCCGGAAAGACCGCCGTGCCCCCTCAGAATTATAACGCTGCCCCGCGGCTGCAGAGCCGCATTAGTAAGAGAGTAAGGGGCCCCCCCCTGTCAGCTCGTCGGCCCCCGCACTTACCCTGTGCGATGGAACCAATGCTCCATCCACCTTCACCTTGGTAGGGAGAGGGTGGAGAGCTTCTGCCGCCATGCGTCGTCCGCTATATTCAGTGGTGATGCAGTGGGCGGCTGCACGGACGCCATGTCATTCTGTCCGGCTGTGCCCTGGCTCCAGGAAACTTAGGTGGATGATTAGTCCCCGTGGTCGCCTGAGAGGGAGGGAGGGAGATCGGAACGCTAAGGAACCGTCGCCACACTGAAAAGTGAGCCAGGGCTGGCATCCATCGTCGCGGGAAAGGATACAGGAGGAACGCTCCATGTACTTGCCCGTTGTTGGTGCGGGGGAGATCAGAGCTGAAAATTTGCCTGTCGCCCCCTTCTCTCCGTTAAATTAAAAATTGGTGGGGTCCTGAGGACCCAAGTGCCTCCTGAGACACTAAGTAAGAACTGGCTCCGGTTTCTCCAGCCCGTGGGTGTATACTGCAGGGGAGGAGTTAATCTTTTGTGTGTGTTTAACTTAGTGTCCTCCTGGTGGCAGCAGCATAACACCCATTCGTCCTGTGTCCCCCAATGATACGTAGGAGAAAAGAAAACTGTGGGGGATTGCACTTTTTTTTTTTGCAATTTCACCGCACTTGGATTTTTTTTCCCAATTTCCGGTACACTATATGTTAACCCCTTCACCCCCGGAGCTTTTTCCGTTTTTCCATTTTCGTTTTTCGCTACCCTCCTTCCCAGAGCCATAACTTTTTTATTTTTCCGTCAATTTGGCCATGTGAGGGCTTATTTTTTGCGGGACGAGTTGTACTTTTGAACGACATCATTGGTTTTAGCATGTCGTGTACTAGAAAACGGGAAAAAAATTCCAAGTGCTGTGAAATTGCAAAAAAAGTGCAATCCCACACTTGTTTTTTGCTTGCCTATTTTGCTAGGTTCACTAAATGCTAAAACTGACCTGCCATTATGATTCTCCAGGTCACTACGAGTTTATAGACACCTAACATGACTAGGTTATTTTTCACCTAAGTGGTGAAAAAAAATTCCAAACTTTGCAAAAAACAAAACAAAACAAAATTGCGCCATTTTCCGATACTCGTAGCGTCTCCATTTTTCGTGATCTGGGGTCAGGTGAGGGCTTATTTTTTGCGTGCCGAGCTGGCGTTTTTAATGATAGCATTTTGGTGTAGATACGTTCTTTTGATCGCCCGTTATTGCATTTTAATGCAATGTCGTGGCGACCAAAAAAACGTAAATCTGGCGTTTCGAATTTTTTTCTCATTACGCCATATAGCGATCAGGTTAATGCTTTTTTTTTATTGATAGATCGGGCGATTCTGAACGCGGCGATACCAAATATGTGTAGGTTGGTTTTTTTTTTTATTGATTTATTTTGATTGGGGCGAAAGGGGGGTGATTTAAACTTTTATATTTTTTTTATTTTTTTCACATTTTTAAAAACTTTTTTTTTTTACTTTTGCCATGCTTCTATAGCCTCCATGGGAGGCTAGAAGCAGGCACAGCCCGATCGGCTCTGCTATGCAGCACCGATCATAAGATCGCTGCTACACAGCAGAATTGCAGGTGTGCTGTGAGCGCCGACCACAGGGGGGCGCTCACAGCCACCGGCAATCAGTAACCATAGAGGTCTCAAGGACCTCTATGGTTACCTTCCTGACACATCGCCGACCCCCGATCATGTGACGGGGGTCGGCGATGCGCTCATATCCGGCCGCACGGCCGGATGCGGTAGTTAAATGCCGCTGTCTGAGTTTGACAGCGGCATTTAACTAGTTAATAGCGGCGGGTGATCGCGATTTCACCCGCCGCTATTGCGCGCACATGTCAGCTGTAAAAAACAGCTGACATGTCGCGACTTTGATGTGCGCTCACCGCCGGAGCGCACATCAAAGCGGGGGTCCCGACATGTGACGTACTATACCGTCACATGTCGGGAAGGGGTTAAAACCAATGGTGTTGTTCAAAAGTACAACTCATCCCGCAAAAAACAAGCCCTCACATGGCCATATTGACGGAAAAATAAAAAAAAAGTTATGGCTCTGGGAAGAAGGGGAGCAAAAAAGGAAAACACAAAAACGAAAATACCTCCGGTCATAAAGGGGTTAAAGAGTCTCACAGGAACAAAGCGCCTACATATTCTCTTCCTACAATAGGCAATACAGCCCTGATTTTTGCTCACTTGCTTGACTGGGCTCTCTGTATAGAAGGTACTGTCACTCCGCACGGGTTACTGTGGAGAAGGTGGCATAGACCAGGAGGACCAAAGGGCTCTGATTGTTGCATTAAAGTACTCAGCAAGACAGAACCTAAGAGAAAAAAGAAAAAAAAACACATTAAAATATGGAACAAATTTTACTGTCTAGTTTTTTTTTACAGTTTTGACAGTTATTCCATAAAAGGGTACTCCAGGAAGATAAAAACATTTTTTTACTGTGCCTGCCCTCAAACTATAAAGATGAGGTGCCCAGTGCAGTTCTATCATCTGAAGACTGGCTTATAGATTTAACGGAGCACTTCTTCAGATAACCCTGCTGGTCCGGGGGGAGCCGATCACTTACACAGGATATCAATGTTTCAGAGACAAAAGGTTACTGCTCTTTCCTCTACACCCACCATAGTTTGGCTATATCACGGCTATAGTTACTAAATGGGGTTTTAAAGATGCAGATGTTCAACTTAATGCATCCATCAGTTAAAGCTCTGTCCTGTGCCCACTCGTTTTACCAATCCTTGACCCCATCCATAAGATGGGAATGGAAGGAGGGGAATTTCACAATACACCTCCTTCAGCCTCTTCTATAATACCATCTTAGTGCAGTGGAGACAGTGGAATACTGTATATGGTCACACGCACTTCCATTTACAGCCAATACGTGACCAGTACCAAAGGCTACCCAAGAGAGGAAGACTGGCTTTACTAATAAAGGAATTCAAGACACCATTTCTAAAAATGGGCACATTAATAAAATCAATATGTGTCACAGGATTACCGCAACAGAGAAGGGCTAGTAGACCGCAGTGCCTGATTTCACGTACTCCTGCACTGATTAGAAGCACTTCCCCTTCATATTAAATTATGCAGGTTTCTGCTAGCAGTGCAAGGGTAAAATGGTTCAGCTTAGAGTCTTTGAAGCTTTCCTGCTTGGATGAGCTCAGCTGTTCAGTGTTGGCCACTCTCCTCTACATTATATACTCGTCTCAGCGATCTGGATTGCCAGCGTTAGCCTTGTACTGCCTCGGATGGGGTGGAGGTGTCAGTTTTTGGAGCGTTGATCTGCGATTGTCCCTTAGTATTTCTTCTGTGTGCAAATTTCTCTCTCCAATTTGGTTTACCTCCCTTTTCTCCCCAGTGTTCCTCTCTGTTGTCTGTGAGTGCATATTTGCATGATTGCGATTTTCATCAAGTCCCTGTACACCCTCCCTTCTTAGTCTGAGATAGAGAGAGATACAGTACAGACCAAAAGTTTGGACACACCTTCTCATTTAAAGATTTTTCTGTATTTTCATGACTATGAAAATTGTACATTCACACTGAAGGCATCAAAACTATGAATTAACACATGTGGAATTATATACTTAACAAAAAAGTGTGAAACAACTGAAATTATGTCTTATATTCTGGGTTCTTCAAAGTAGCCACCTTTTGCTTTGATGACTGCTTTGCACACTCTTGGCATTCTCTTGATGAGCTTCAAGAGGTATTCTCTTGATGAGCTTCAAGAGGTAGTCACCAGGAATGGTCTTACAACAATCTTGAAGGCGTTCCCAGAGATGCTTAGCACTTGTTGGCCCTTTTGCCTTCACTCTGCGGTCCAGCTCTCCCCAAACCATCTCGATTGGGTTCAGGTCTGGTGACTGTGGAGGCCAGGTCATCTGGCGTAGCACCCCATCACTCTCCTTCTTGGTCAAGTAGCCCTTACACAGCCTGGAGATGTGTTTGGGGTCATTGTCCTCTTGAAAAATAAATCATGGTCCAACGAAACGCAAACTGGATGGGATAGCATGCCGCTGCAAGATGCTGTGGGAGCCATGCTGGTTCAGTATGCCTTCAATTTTGAATAAATCCCCAACAGTGTCACCAGAAAAGCACCCCCACACCATCACACCTCCTCCTCCATGCTTCACGGTGGGAACCAGGCATGTAGAGCCCATCCGTTCACCTTTTCTGCGTCGCACAAAGACACGGTGGTTGGAACCAAAGATGTCAAATTTGGACTCATCAGAGCAAAGCACAGATTTCCACTGGTCTAATGTGTTCTTTAGCCCAAACAAGTCTCTTCTGCTTGTTGCCTGTCCTTAGCAGTGGTTTCCTAGCAGCTATTTTACTATGAAGGCCTGCTGCACAAAGTCTCTTCTTAACAGTTGTTGTAGAGATGTGTCTGCTGCTAGAACTCTGTGTGGCATTGACCTGGTCTCTAATCTGAGCTGCTGTTAACCTACGATTTCTAAGGCCGGTGACTCGGATAAACTTATCCTCAGAAGCAGAGGTGACTCTTGGTCTTCCTTTCCTGGGGCGGTCCTCATGTGAGCCAGTTTCTTTGTAGCGCTTGATGGTTTTTGCCAATGCACTTGGGGACACTTTCAAAGTTTTCCCAATTTTTTGGACTGACTGACCTTCATTTCTTAAAGTAATGATGGCCACTCATTTTTCTTTACTTAGAATTTGTATTATGGCAAGAAAAAGCAGCTAACAGTCTATTCAGTAGGACTATCAGCTGTGTATCCACCAGACTTCTGCACAACACAATTGATGGTCTCAACTCCATTTATAAGGCAAGACATCCCACTTATTAAACCTGACAGGGCACACCTGTGAATTGAAAACCATTCCCGGTGACTACCTCTTGAAGCTCATCAAGAGAATGTCAAGAGTGTGCAAAGCAGTCAAAGCAAAAGGTGGCTACTATGAAGAACCTAGAATATAAGACATAATTTCAGTTGTTTCACACTTTTTTGTTAAGTATATAATTCCACATGTGTTAATTCATAGTTTTGATGCCTTCAGTGTGAATGTACAATATTCATAGTCCTGAAAATACAGATAAAATCTTTAAATGAGAAGGTGTGTCCAAACTTTTGGTCTGTACTGTATATATATATATATATATATATATATATATATATATATATATATATACACACACATATACACACACACACACACAGAGAGAGAGAGATAGATAGACATATACACACACCCTAATACTCCCCACTTCCCTGGGTGGGGGAGGTGGACAGATATAGGGCTGATTCAGGAGGTCAGTAAGTTACATGGCCCCGGCCTCTTAACCATCAGAAGTAATTCGGGGAGCAGAGATAGCTAGGTACAGTACTCCTTCCTATATCTGTTCTGCCAACATTACGATGAAAATCTCCCTCCTCCATTTTCTTTGTGCTTTGGCTTCGTAATCCCCTGGTATTAAAAATGCAGAAAAATCTCAGAATTGAATCTCTTGAATTCCATCGATTCACTGATGTAGCTTCTATATAACTTGTCATGAGTTTATTAAATAAGTCTCAATAAAAATCAAATAGTTCTAATTGTGTAGGAGATGTAGTGTAAGTGTATGATGATAAGTAGAATCTATACTCTTCTTCTGTAGTGGCAGAATTCCATGTCCTGGAACACTGTTAGGTCATGTGACCTCTACAGCCAATCAGCGTAGTGGACAACTTCTTTAAATGAAAAGTTACCTTGGCAAAACATATCAATGACCTATCCGTAGGACAACCCCTTTAACTAAAGGTTTTCACTGGGTTCTGCCAACTCTCCTCTGACAGATGATGCAAGAGTAGAAAATCAGGCATGCTAAATTTCAGTGTCCAATCCCTTTGATCCTGTGGGTACAAGGCCTTCACGAGAAGTGTCTGGCAGGAGCTTACTTCTCTCTACTCGTGAAATACCCATGTCCGCTGAGCACAGAATACATGGGATGGGCTGTCCGGAACCATTTTCAGATGTTGGCTGAACCCTCATGCAGCTAACAGTTATCTGGGGTGTATCGGCACCTTAAGGATGGTTTCCGGGCTAACGATATTGATGACCTATCCTTAGGACAACTGGCACCATCCATCACCTGCTTTCAGTCCCATCAGCAGACAGAAGGAAACGGTGGATAGAGTCAATCAGAAAAGTGGTCACAGCCAAGTACTCTAGCCGCTGAACACAATCACTGGTGATCAGTGGGAGTCGCCTAGGGTTCGTCCCACAAGGATCCCACCCATACTGATGTATACTACTTTAAAAAAAAAATTTTGCGGACATTTTCAGGCTTCCCAGATGCTAGGTACATACCTTGTCTGTCCATGCTGTGCTTGCAGTATGATGTAGAAAATACTTTCGCTTGTTTAACTGTTGTATTTAATGCTTCAATGTCTACACAAAAAAAAAATATAACAGGATTTTTGGCTGCTTACAGTAAAATCTGTTTCTCGGAGCCTTCATTGGGGGACACAGCTGTGTCCCCCAGTGAAGCAGTAGAGAAATACATATCTCTTTTACTGATTACTTGTAACAAAGAGCAAAATTTGAGGACTGCACAAGTTAAATAAAAAGAATTTCACCCCTTAATGACCAGGGCTAAAAAGGACAAAGGGTAATTCACATCTTCATAACTGGATATTGTAGGATAGTGTTTGTAAACACAAGAACATTTAGCAATTTGCAGCTTAACCCCTTAGTGACAGAGCCAATTTGGTACTTAATGACCGAGCCAATTTTTACAATTCTGACCAGTGTCACTTTATGAGGTTATAACTCTGGAACGCTTTATCGGATCCCGCTGATTCTGAGATTGTTTTTTCGTGACATGTTGTACTTCAAGTTAGTGGTAACATTTCTTCGATATTACTTGCGATTATTTATGAAAAAAATGGAAATATGGCGAACATTTTTTAAATTTTGCAATTTTCAAACTTTGTATTTTTATGCCCTTAAATCAGAGAGATATGTCACAAAAAAATAGTTAATAAATAACATTTCTCACATGTCTACTTTACATCAGCACAATTTTGGAAACAATTTTTTTTTTTGTTAGGGAGTTATAAGGGTTAAAAGTTGACCAGCAATTTCTCATTTTTACAACACCATGTTTTTTTTAGGGACCACATCACCTTTGAAGTGATTTTGAGGGGTCTATATGATAGAAAATAACCAAGTGTGACACCATTCTAAAAACTGCACCCCTCAAGGTGCTCAAAACCACATTCAAGAAGTTTATTAACCCTTTACGTACTTCACAGGAACTAAAACAATGTGGAAGAAAAAAATGAACATTTTACTTTTTTTTGCAAACATTTTACTTCAGAACCATTTTTTTTAATTTTCACAAGTGTAAAAACAGAAATTTAACCACAAATTTTGTTGTGCAATTTTTCCTGAGTACGCCGATACCCCATATGTGGAGGTAAACCACTGTTTGGGCGCACCGCAGAGCTTGGAAGTGAAGGAGCACCGTTTGACTGTTTCAATGCAGAATTGGCTGGAATTGAGATCGGACGCCATGTCGCGTTTGGAGAGCCCCTAATGTGCCTAAACAGTGAAAACCCCCCACAAGTGACACCATTTTGGAAACTAGACCCCCCAAGGAACTTATCTAGATGTGTGGTGAGCACTTTGAACCCCCAAGTGCTTCACAGAAGTTTATAACGTAGAGCCGTGAAAATAAAAAATCGCATTTGTTTTCACAAAAATGATTTTTTCGCCCACAAATTCTTATTTTCACAAGGGTAACAGGAGAAATTAGACCACAAAAGTTGTTGTGCAATTTCTCCTGAGTACGTCGATACCCCATATGTGGAGGTAAACCACTGTTTGGGCGCACCGCAGAGCTTGGAAGTGAAGGAGCACCGTTTGACTTTTTCAATGCAGAATTGGCTGGAATTGAGATCGGATGCCATGTCGCGTTTGGAGAGTCCCTGATGTGCCTAAACAGTGGAAACCCCCCACAAGTGATACCATTTTGGAAACTAGACCCCTTAAGGAACTTATCTAGATGTGTGGTGAGCACTTTGAACCCCCAAGTGCTTCACAGAAGTTTATAACGTAGAGCCGTGAAAATAAAAAATCTCATTTTTTCTACAAAAATGATCTTTTTGCCCCCAAATTTTTATTTTCACAAGGGTAACAGGAGAAATTAGACCACAAAAGTTGTTGTACAATTTCTCCTGAGTACGTCGATACCCCATATATGGGGGTAAACCACTGTTTGGGCGCACCGCAGAGCTTGGAAGAGAAGGAGTGTCGTTTTACTTTTTCAATGTAGAATTGGCTGGAATTGAGATCGGACGCCATGTCACGTTTGGAGAGCCGCTGATGTGCCTAAACAGTGGAGACCCCCCACATATGACACCATTTTGGAAACTAGACCCCTTAAGGAACTTATCTAGATGTGTGGTGAGCACTTTAAACCCCCAGGTGCTTCACAGAAGTTTATAACGTAGAGCCGTGAAAATAAAAAAATCGCATTTTTTCTACAAAAATGATCTTTTTGCCTCCAAATTTTTATTTTACCAAGGGTAACAGGAGAAAATGGACCCCAGAAGCTGTTGTACAATTTGTCTTGAGTACGCCGACACCCCATATGTGGGGGTAAACCACTGTTTGGGCGCATGGCTGAGCTCGGAAGCAAAGGAGCGCCATTTGACTTTTCAATGCAAAATTGACTGGAATTGAGATCGGACGCCATGTCGCGTTTGGAGAGCCCCTGATGTGCCTAAACAGCAGAAACCCCCCAAAAGTGACCCCATTTTGGAAACTAGACCCCCCATGGAACTTATCTAGATGTGTAGTGAGAACTTTGAATGCCCAAGTGCTTCACAGAAGTTTATAATGCAGAGTAGTGAAAATAAAAAATATTTTTTTTCCCACAAAAAATATTTTTTTAGCCCCCAAATTTTTATTTTCACAAGGGTAACAAGAGAAATTGGACCCCAAAAGTTGTTGTCCAATTTGTCCTGAGTATGCTGGTACCCCATATGTGGGGGTAAACCACTGTTTGGGCGCACGGCAGAGCTCGGAAGGGAAGGAGCGCCATTTTGGAATGCAGACTTTGATAGAATTGTCTGCGGGCGTTATGTTGCGTTTGCAGACCACTAATGTACCTAAACAGTAGAAACCCCAACAAGTGACCCCATTTTGGAAAATAGACCCCCCAAGGAACTTATCTAGATATGTGGTGAGAACTTTGAATGCCCAAGTGCTTCACAGACGTTTATAATGCAGAGTAGTGAAAATAAAAAATATTTTTTTTCCCACAAAAAAGATTTTTTTAGCCCCCAAATTTTTATTTTCACAAGGGTAACAAGAGAAATTGGACCCCAAAAGTTGTTGTCCAATTTGTCCTGAGTATGCTGGTACCCCATATGTGGGGGTAAACCACTGTTTGGGCGCACGGCAGAGCTCGGAAGGGAAGGAGCGCCATTTTGGAATGCAGACTTTGATAGAATTGTCTGCGGGCGTTATGTTGCGTTTGCAGACCACTAATGTACCTAAACAGTAGAAACCCCCAACAAGTGACCCCATTTTGGAAAATAGACCCCCCAAGGAACTTATCTAGATATGTGGCGAGAACTTTGAAAGCTCAAGTGCTTAACAGAAATTTATAATGCAGAGTAGTGAAAATAAAAAAATATATTTTTTTCCAACAAAAAAGATTTTTAGCCCCCACGTTTTTATTTTCACAAGGGTAACAGGAGAAATTGGACCCCAAAAGTTGTTGTCCAATTTATCCCGAGTACGCTGATGCCCCATATGTGGGGGTAAACCACTGTTTGGGCGCACGGCAGAGCTCAGAAGGGAGGGAGTACCATTTGACTTTTTTAGCGCAAAATTGGCTGTCGTGTTTGGAGACCCCCTGATGTACCTAAACAGTGGAAACCCCCCAATTCTAACTCCAACCCTAACCCCAACACAGCCCTAACCCTAATCTCAACCCGATCCATAATCCTAATCACAACCCTAACGATAATCACAACCCTAACCCCAAAACAGCCCTAATCTCAACCCTAACCATAACCCTAATCAAAACCCTAAATCCAACACACCCCTAACCCTAATCCCAACCCTAACCCTAATCCCAACCCTAATCCCAAACGTAACACTAATCCCAACCCTAATCCAAACCCTAACCCTAATCCCAACTCTAACCCTAACTTTAGCCCCAACCCTAACTTTAGCCCCAACCCTAACCATAACTTTAGCCCCCGTCGTCACAAAAAAAGTTCAATGTAACCTTTTTTTTGTACGTCGCGTCCGCCATTTCCGCGGATGCGTGGCCGTAACTCTGCCCCCTCCTCCCCAGGACATAGACTGGGCAGCGGATGCGTTGAAAAACTGCATCCGCTGCCCACGTTGTGCACAATTTTCACAACGTGCGTCGGTACATCGGGCCGACGCATTGCGACCGCCCCGTACCGACGCAAGTGTGAAAGAAGCCTAAGGCTACTTTCACACTAGCGTCGTACTCGGCCCATCGCAGTGTGTTGGGCCGACGTACCGAGGCTAGCGTTGTAAGCGCCGCACAACGGGTGCAGCGGATGCTGTTTTTTCAACGCATCCGCTGCCCCATTGTGAGGTGCGGGGAGGCGGGGGCGGAGTTCCGGCCACGCATGCGCGGTCGGAAATGCCGGACACGTCGCACAAAAAAGTTACATGTAGTTTTTTTTGTGTCGACGGTCCGCCGAAGCACGACGCATCCGTCGCACGATGGATGCGACATGTGGCAATCCGTCGCAATGCGTCGCTAATGCAAGCCAATGGAGAAAAAACGCATCCTGCAAGCACTTTTGCAGGATGCGTTTTTTCTCCAACGACGCATTGCGACGGAAGCCAAAAAACGCTAGTGTGAAAGTAGCCTAACCCTAACCCTAGCCCTAGCCCTAACCCTAAATTTAGCCCCAACCCTAACCCTAACTCTAACCCTAACTCTAACCCTAACTCTAACCCTAACTCTAACCCTAACCCTAACTCTAACCCTAACTCTAACCCTAACTCTAATTTTAGCCCCAACTTGTCTTCTCCTGCCGGCCGGCAGATGGCAGCAGATGGCGGGCGCACTGCGCATGCGCCCGCCATGATGAAAAAGCCGGCTGGCAGGAGAAGGCAGAAGAGGACCCAGGGACCCCGGGTGAGTATGATAGGGTCCCCGAATCCCCCTATTTCTCTGTCCTCTGATGTGTGATCACATCAGAGGACAGAGAAATAACTGATCGCTTTTTTTTTTTTTTTTGCGGTCGCCGGTAAACTGTTAATTACCGGCGATCGCAAAGCAGGGGTCGGTGCAAACCGACCCCGATCATGTTCTTTGGGGTCTCGGCTACCCCCGGCAGCCGAGACCCCAAAGAACATCCGGGTGCCGGGCGGCGGGCGCACTGCGCGTGCGCCCGCCATTTTTTCCCGGAAAAAAGATGGCGGCGCCCATGGGGAGACACGAGGAGCACCGGGGGAGGTAGGTAAGTATTGGGGGGCTATTGGGGGCCATCGGGGACCACATTTCTCTGTCCTCCGATGTGCGATCACATCGGAGGACAGAGAAATTAAACGGCAAATCGCGTTTTTTTTTTTTTTTGTTGCGACCGCCGGTAAACGGTTAATTACCGGCGATCGCAACTCGGGGGTCGGTAAAAACCCCCCGAATCATGTTCTCTGGGGTCTCGGCTACCCTCGGCAACCGAGACCACAGAGAAAATCCGACTCTGGGGGGCGCTATTCACTTTTTCCACAGCGCCGTTAATTAACGGCGCTGTGGTTTAAGTACCCTTAGCGGCCGCCGTTAAAAGGCGTATCGGCGGTCGTTAAGGGGTTAAAACCTTCAGCCGTTCTTCAGCTATTAACACTTTACTGTTGGGTACAGCACATTGCCTTGGAGACAGACCACCACTGCTAGACAACAGAACATGCACAGTGCTTACAAGCTCTTTTGAGTTTGTAAGCAACGTTTTGAAGCTTCGCTGCTAAAAAATACAGCATATATTTAAATAAGCACTGTGGATCAGTGCTAAAAATTGTTGTTTTGTAGCGCTGGGGTCCTGGGTTCAAATCCCACCAAGGTCAACATCTGCAATGAGTTTGCATGTTCTCCCCGTGTTTGCGTGAGTTTCATTCCACAAGCCAAGACAGACTGATAGGAAATTTAGATTGTGAGCCCCAATGGGGACAGCGATGAGGTCTGTAAAGGACTGTGGAATATGATGGTGCTGTATAAGCAAAACATTATAAACATATCAAATGTTTTTTTGTTTTTTTTTTTAAATATCAGCAGTCATACTGACCTGAAGAAGAATAATTTTGACAGGTCATTTTTACCACACAAAACACAGTAAAAACAAAATCCAAATGATGACAGAATTGCATTTTTCTTCTCACCATTTCATCCTCACTGATATTTTTTTTTCTCTTCAGCCCACACCTTATATGATAAAGTGAAAATAGTCACTCAAAACTACAACTTGTCACGAAAAAAGACCTTATATGGCTATGAGGATAAATAAAAAAAAAAATTATGGGTCTTGTGAGATGGGTGTCAAAGAACAAAAAGAAAAAGAAAAAATGGCTCAGTTCTGAAGGGTTGAAGCCCATCCAAAAATGTCAAACTGTTTTTGATGTGAGACCCAGAGTTACAGCTAAATGGAAAAGAGCTGCAGGGTGAAAGACACCCTCCTCATTCAGGAGATGACGGCACATAAAACATTTTATTTTATTTGTTTAAATTTCCCCATGTCCTTCAGATTTTAATGGAAGTGTTTTAAGTAGTGCTATAAAATTGTGTTCCCTACAAACTAGTGAGATACACTGACAATCCTCAGCAAACGCAATCAATGTGGTCACTGACACAAACCTCCATCACATGAAGTATAAAAAACAAAAAAGTGCTAAATTTGAAAAATGCGAACTCCGTGATTAGACTGTCCCGATGTAATCTCAATGATCAGATCTCCTCTTCTTTGGGGCTGCTGTGTATTCCTGTTGCATGGAAAACATTAGGTGGGGACCTGCCCCGTTTTCATAAAATGCAGTCTACAAGAACAATCATGTGCCATTATAGAACACTGGACTACAAAAAAAAAAAAAAAAAAAAGTTTCTGGCATGGACTTTAAGAACAGTTTTAGACTAATTTGAGGGTGCTGAATTCAAATCTGATCTTATAATTTCTCTATCACATCACATTTTTGTACTACAGGTATATAGCCCATTTTCAAGAATTCCATGATAAATATAAGTAGTGTATGAAAAGTGCCGGTTTATACGGTTCACTAAGGTAAATTTAGTTTTCATTTATTCTCCCAATAAATGTGAGAATATCTTTGTTTTCTTTGAACATGCATAATTCCCATTTGTTATGATAACACCCTTGCTTTCTGTAGTACTGGGACAGTAGAGCTACAGCAGAACATTGGGTGAAAACTGAATGGCCTCAGCGACAGAGTTTGGCATCTGGCGATAAGAATGTCATCCATGATCCTCTAGTGGATAGGAAGAACATAGCCTTTCCTCCCTTACACATAAAACTTGGATTGATGAAGCAGTTCGTCAAAGCTCTCAATCACAGTGGAGAATGATCTAACTACCGTATATACTTGAGTATAAGCCGAGATTTTCAGCCCAAATTTTTGGGCTGAAAGTGCCCCTCTCGGCTTATATTCGAGTCATGGTCGGCGGCGGGTGAGGGGGAGAGAGGACCGTCGCCATACTCACCTGCTCCTGGCGCTCCTAACGCTGTCCCATGGTCTCCTGCGCTGCAGCTCTTCCTCTATTCAGCGGTCACGTGGTACCGCTCATTAAAGTAATGAATATGGACTCCACTCCCATAGGGGCTCATTACAGGAAGAAACTGCGGTACCATGGGACAGGCAGGGACAGCGTCAGGAGCAGGTGAGTATATCAGTCACCTGTCCGCGTTCCATCCGCCGGGCGCCGCTCCATCTTCCCTTCCTCTTGCAGTGACTGTGCAGGTCAGAGGGCGCGGTGACGTACTAGTGTGCGCGCCACCCTCTGTCTGAACAGTCAATGCGGAGAGACGGGACGCTGAGGAGCAGCGACGAGAGGTGAGCATGTCATTTTTTTTTTTTTATTGCAGCAGCAGCATTACATGTGGCACAATGCTGTATGGAGCATCTATGGGGCCATAAAGAACTGCATGGAGCATTATATGGAGCATCTATGGGGCCATAAAGAACTGCATGGGGCATTATATGGAGCATCTATGGGGCCATAAAGAACTGCATGGAGCATTATATGGAGCATCTATGGGGCCATAACTGCATGGAGCATTATATGGGGCATCTTATGGGGCCATAACTGCATGGAACATTATATGGGGCATCTATGGGGCCATAACTGCATGGAGTATTATATGGGGCATCTTATGGGGCCATAACTGCATGGAGCATTACATGGGGCATCTATGGGGCCATAACTGCATGGAGCTTTATATGGAGCATCTATGGGGCCATAAAGAACTGCATGGAGCATTATATGGAGCATCTATGGGGCCATAAAGAACTGCATGGAGCATTATATGGAGCATCTATGGGGCCATAACTGCATGGAGCATTATATGGGGCATCTTATGGGGCCATAACTGCATGGAGCATTACATGGGGCATCTATGGGGCCATAACTGCATGGAGCTTTATATGGAGCATCTATGGGGCCATAAAGAACTGCATGGAGCATTATATGGGGCATCTATGGGGCCATAAAGAACTGCATGGAGCATTATATGGGTCCATAACTGCGTGGAGCATTATATGGGGCATCTTATGGGGCCATAACTGCATGGAGCATTATATGGGGCCATAACTGCATGGAGCATTATATGGGGCATCTATGGGGCCATAACTGCATGGAGCATTATCTGGGGCATCTATGGGGTCATAACTGTATGGAGCATTATATGGAGCATCTATAGGGCCATAAAGAACTGCATGGAGCACTATATGGGGCATCTATGGGGCCATAAAGAACTGCATGGAGCTTTATATGGAGCATCTATGGGGCCATAAAGAACTGCATGGAGCTTTATATGGAGCATCTATGGGGCCATAAAGAACTGCATGGAGTATTATATGGGGCATCTATGGGGCCATAATGAACTGCATGGAGCATTATATGGGGCTCCTGATTCAATATGGATATTCAAAAACACTTAACCTACTGATGTCTCAATTAATTTTACTTTTATTGGTATCTATTTATTTTTTTTTAATTTACCAGTAGCTGCTGCATTTTCCACCCTAGGCTTATACTCGAGTCAATAAGTTTTCCCAGTTTTTTGTTGCAAAATTAGGGGGGCCGGCTTATACTCAAGTATATACGGTATATATGTTCAACTTTTCCTGGTCAGAGTGAAGAGAAGAAAAAGGCTGGAATATTTGATGGACCCCAAAAAAGAACACTTATGAGAGACCCAAATTATCACATCAATGAATGAGACAGAAGAAAGAGCTTGGAATGCATTTTGTAATGTGGTGCAGAATTTTCTAGGGAATAAGAAAGCAGACAACTATGAAGAGATTGTGGAAGAGCTACTAATGAGTCTGTGAAATCTTGGATGTAGAATGAGTATGAAGATTCACTATTTACACAGCCATTTGGACTTTTTTCCAGAGAACCTTGGGGATGTGAGCGAGGAACAAGGGGAGCATTTTCATCAGGACATTAAAACAATGGAAGAACGGTATCACGGCCGGTGGGACTCACATATGATGGCTGACTATTGCTGGAGCTTGATGAGAGACAACCCAGAAGCTGTACATCACAGATGAGCCAAGAAAAGAAAGATCAAATAACTGCCATTTGTCATTCATCTGTGTGCCATATGTATGTGTTTTTATATTTTGTAGTTTAATTCTGTAAGTATTTTTGATTTGCTGTACATAGACTTTGTAATCTTTGTTATTCCATTGCTGTATACAATGTAGTATAGAAAATCATGTGTTTTTATCATAACACATTAGATAGGAGTAATTTTCATCAAAAATTGAAAATCTCGAAATGCTGGTGTGATGGCCAAAAACGGAGTTCATATTCGTAATCAGCAGCCAAAATTGACTTAAAATATGTTTTAAAACCTTTTGCCAGAAAAATTGCGTTGACCAGTGTAATCTTACCGGTCTTAGCTGACAGATGCAGAGGAGATACAGGCATATGTGGTTTAAGACTGGCAGTGGCCCTAAAAGACTCCTTGGTGGGAAAGTTCATCTTTCCAAGTTGTGGTGAAGAGCATGATTCAAGCTTCACGGTCACAGAAGGACTCTTTGGGCTAAAATTGGAAATATAAACACAATAAACTGTCAGCAGTGATAGCGTATTAGTAGCTGGAGGTCTTGGGTACACAAAGCTCATAGCTGTTATACAGTAAGGGTACTGTCACACAGTACCATTTTGATCGCTACGACGGTACGATTCGTGACGTTCTAGCGATATCGTTACGATATCGCAGTGTCTGACACGCAGCAGCGATCAGGGATCCTGCTGAGAATCGTACGTCGTAGCAGATCGTGTGGAACTTTCTTTCGTCGCTTGATCACCCGCTGACATCGCTGGATCGTTGTGTGTGACAGCGATCCAGCGATGTGTTCGCTTGTAACCAGGGTAAACATCGGGTAACTAAGCGCAGGGCCGCGCTTAGTAACCCGATGTTTACCCTGGTTACCAGCGTAAACGTAAAAAAACAAACAGTACATACTTACATTCCGGTGTCTGTCCTCCAGCGTCTCAGCTTCTCTCCACTGTGTGAGCGTCTGCCAGCCGGAAAGCGAGCACAGCGGTGACGTCTGACGTCACCGCTGTGCTTGCCGGCTATGGCGCTTACACAGTGGAGAGAAGCAGAACGCCGGGGACAGACACCGGAATGTAAGTATGTACTGTTTGTTTTTTTTACGTTTACGCTGGTAACCACGGTAAACATCGGGTTACTAAGCGCGGCCCTGCGCTTAGTTACCCGATGTTTACCCTGGTTACCGGGGACTTCGGCATCGCTCCAGCGCCGTGATTGCAACGTGTGACCGCAGTCTACGACGCTGGAGCGATAATCATACGATCGCTGCGACGTCACGGATCGTGCCGTCGTAGCGATCAAAATGGTACTGTGTGACAGTACCCTAAGGCTGCTTTTACACTTACCGGGTTTTTTGTGGCCCGTTATTGCGGGCCGTATCGCCGCAATTTTCAAGGTCTGCCACAATATCGGACCACAAAAAACTTGTGGATCACCGTTTTTCAGGTTCCCAATACTATAGCAAAAGTATTGGGGGAAAAAAAACGGCTTTCCGCAAAACCGGAAGTCACGGCACACCGCAAAAACAACCTTCCATTGTTTTTGCGGCCCCACTGATTTACAACGGGGGCCGTGTCCGTAAGCCATAAAAAATATCGAGCAAGATCGATATTTTTTCATGGCCCTAAATACGGCCCTACGGCGCTCCTACAAATTTTTGACGCCCCATAGAAATGCATTGGGGCCGCAAAGACTGTCCGCAAAAACATGGCAAGTGTAAACCAGCCTAAGGCTGGGGTCACACAGACATTGTAGATTCAGTTTCCAGTTCCGTAGTAGAAGCTCAATAGCAGAATTCACAACAAGGACTGATCCATTACATATTGGGCCCCGCTGACTTATAGAGTCAGTCAGGTTTCTGTTAGTGTGCCCAACATAGTACTTGAAATATGAGGGGGTATGCCAAGGAGTCATGAATAAATAGTCCGTCAAAATAGGCAGAAGCCTGAACAACTCGTTAAAGCGTCGACAACCTAATGGAGCCTAAAAAAAAGTGGTACAGTTTGCAGTGATCCCATTCGCCAGGTGCTGGAGGTAGCTTTCATCATTGTCGCCTGGTCTCCCTTCACTGAAGAAGTGTGGTGAAAATTCTGCTAGCGGTGACATCATGAAGCTTACCATAGTTCATCAGCCTGCTCACAGTGACCAGCAGTAACCTCTATGACATTACCGCTGGTCACTGGAGCTGCGCCCCAAGCTCAGCGATTCCTGGATGTCAAGGTGAACGGTTGATCATGGCACTGATCATCAAGGCATCCAGATGTAGCAGAGCTGGATTACGGAGTGGGACAAATGGATTATCTTCTCGTTGGAGAGGTGAGGGATATTGTTTTTTACTATTTTCATTTTTACAGTAATAAATGGGAAAAAGAGGGTCGCGGAGTATTTATTTTAAAGAAATTTTATTCCTGCTGTGTATGGGGTTAAGTAATGGGCGAGTCTTATAGATGCCTCTCCATTACTAACCCCTGGGCTTTATGACAGCTAACATCAACAACTCTATTACCCCACTTGTTACCGCACCAGGGCAAGTGGGAAGAGCGAGGTTGAACACTAGATTTGTTGCATCTTATGGATGCGCAATTTGTGTGGCGGCTGAGGGCTAATGCTGGTAGCCTGGGACGAGGTGCAATATCCCTGGCCCCTTCCCAGGCTGTATCAGTCCACAGCTGTCCGTTTAGCCTTTGCTGCTTATAATTGCACGGTGGCTCAGTGGTTATCACAGCAGCCTTGCAGTGCTGGAGTCCTGGGTTCAAACCCCACCAAGAACAACATATGCAAAGAGTTTGTATGTTCTCTCTGTGTTTGCGTGGGTTTCCTCCGGGCACTCCGGTTTCCCCCCACATTCAAAAAGACATACTGATAGGGAATTTAGATTGTGAGCCCCATCGGGGACAGTGATGATAAGGTGTGCAAACTGTAAAGCGCTGCGGAATATGTTAGCGCTATATAAAAATATAAAAAGATTATTATTATAATTTATAGGGGGACCTTACGTCATTTTTTTTCTGGGGTCCCCCGAAAACTAACCAGTAAAGGCCAAGCAACCAGATGTGAGCTGTTTTTAATAGCCTAAGAACCTTTAGTGATATCGACCCCTTTCCCAAATTATCATCATCAGCCCTCATTTTTTTAATTTAATTCTTAATTTTACACACGATGTACACAGCGGCTGCTGAATACAACTCCCATCATCGCCTGGTTGCGATGATCTCAGGGAGACTAGGCGACAACAATGAGAGATGCTTTCAGCACCCGGCGCCTGGGAATAGCTAACTGCACTGCTTTTCCCAGGCGCTGGTACCTATCACACAGGAACACGGATGTGATACACAGACAGCAAACGGATACACGAATGGCACACTGACCATGGATCTTTCCAGTACTGGTTTTTCCAGAACAGAAATCACCAGGACGTGTGAAAAAGGCCTTACAAGCAGATTTACGTTTCTTTCTTGACTTTCTTTGGAAATATTAAGTTGCAGGGTGGTTGCTGTAATTCTGATTGATGAATGCTCAAGTATGTAACACAGCTCATTGCAGAGTGTGTACAGCATCTTAGAAAGGACCCATAGAGCCTTCATCCATTGTGGTACAGAAATATTCTGTCCCAAAGGCAATGCTTCTAGAAGTGAATACCTCCGTACATACAATACATGGTATGATGCAGCATACCACAATTTTATTTTTCTTTTATTCGCACAGTATGGACCTCATGAAATTGTTATGGCAGCCTTATTATGGCTCTATGCAAAGCTATCACACAGCTGTGTGAATGAGCCACAAGGACTAGTGAATTTGTATTTGTCTGTAGAAAATCAAATGCTCATTTCCACTAATGTATATATCTAATTTATTTTAATTTTTTTTTTAAGTATAAAGAAGGTACGTACCTAGCCTGTGCCACCACAATTCTCCGCTCACAGTTCTGCAGTTTGGTCTTTAATTCAATCATCTCTACATCTTTAAATTGTAGCTCCGATTGTAAAGACTGAATCTGGGATAAAAAGCATAAATATATATATTGTACATATCATGATTTTTAAAAATAAAAGTCTAATGATCAAGCATTTATAAAGTGGAAAAGCTTTATGCTATTCACTTATTCGAAAAACAACACTAAATTATATGCGAGAGCAAGCTAGTTGTAAGAAAGAATAAAAATGGAACTTTTATTAAATACAACAAAAAAAAAGCAAAACCAAAAAAAACAAACAAAACACAGATTTGTTGGCAAGTCAAGAGAGAATCCACCATAATAGGAATTAGTGGCACAGACCACACAATGGGCATAAAATGCAGGGCTATATGTGCAAAGGCAAAACAGTAAAGTTAATGAAGACAGAATTAAGTACACCACAAAAATATTCGGATTAGAGTGCTAAAAATGTAGTAATGCGCTAAATAAGAGGTATCATGGAATACACTCTTAAAAAGGGAATGTGTAGCGACTTTTATTCTTGATGTAATCAATAATTAATTATTAATACATTATTTTTAATACAAAATGAAATGGACTGTTTTAACAATTTTTTTTTCTCCAGCCTCCGAGAGCTGCCAGTTTTATTTGCTGGTGTGCCACGGTCTTAAAATTACAAGGTAAATATGGCAACCCCTCTACATAGACTGCGGTTAGTGTCCGAATGCATCTCCTACACGGTGACTGCCTATCAGGCCAATATCCAAAAATGAAAAATAGGGATTTTTGTGTACTCACCGTAAAATCCTTTTCTCTGAGCCATTCATTGGGGGACACAGACCGTGGTGTATGCTGCTGCCACTAGGAGGCTGATACTAAGTGATACAAAGAAAGTTATCTCCTCCCCTGCAGTATACACCCTCCTGCTGGCTCTCAGCTAACCAGTTCGGTGCAAAAGCAGTAGGAGATCAATAACATATGAGCGTATAGCATGTCATATTATATATGAGAGTATAGCATGTCAGATTATAAAACAAGCATAAGCTAACAGGGTGGGAGCTGTGTCCCCCAATGAATGGCTCCGAGAAAAGGATTTTACGGTGAGTACCCAAAAATACCTATTTCTCCTTCGCCTCATTGGGGGACACAGACCATGGGACGTCCCAAAGCAGTTCCTGGGTGGGGACAACATCAAATCAGGCCCTGTGTAACCGCTACTTTCAAGTGCGCCACCGTGGCCTGCAGAGTCCGCCTGCCCAGACTCACATCTGTGGAAGTGTGGGAATTATACTGGTTCAAGAATGCATGCGGACTGGACGAATCCGCAAGCTTGCAGGCATGCTTTGCCGACGTCTGGTGCCTAGATCTCTCGATAGACAGGGAGATAGGCTGACATCTAACACGGAAGGACTCCTGGATGGTGAAAAGAATCCACCAGGCTAACATGGCCGATGAAACGGCTAAACCCTTCCTGTAAACGTCAAGAAGCCTTCCTCTTACCGTCAGGAAGTCCAAATAAAGCGTCCAACTTTCGGAAGGACGCCGTCCTCGAGACATACCTACTCAGAGCACTCACTTTGTCCAGAATATGGGGAACTCATTCCATTTTGTGGACTGGTGCCGAAAAAGATGAGGGAAGAACGATGCCCTCATAACAGTGGTAATACAATACCACCTTGGTAACAAGGGACGGGGATGGCCTGAGGACAACCTTGCATTGAAGGAAACAAGGGAAAAAAGTCTGAAAGAACAGAGCAGCTAGCTCCGAAGACTCGTCAGGGTGAGGATATCGCAGAGAAAAAAAGGCGACCCTCCCTGATAGTAAAGTCTGTCCGGATCAAAAGGAGTCTACTGTAAGACTCATAGGACTATTAAGGTCCCAATGATCTAACGGTATGCGATAGGGAAGAACTACGTGTGAAAACTCCCTGCGAGAAAGTCCCTACTTGCAGTTTTGTTGCAATAAGGCGGAAAGATGCTCCGCAAACAAAAAACTGATGTGGTCAGTGCGGATCTCCGAGGATCACTGGGGCCCTTTCTGCTTCCGAAAAGCTTTCGGAAGAAGTGGAAGGGGAGTTTTGGAAACTGGTACCACGGAAGAACCAGAGCAATTTTTTATTGAAATCTTGTAACCAATTTTTATAATTATTCTTAAGATTGAACCAGGTACACCTCAACTTGGTCTTTTAGATGTGTATGAATTTTAGCTTAATAAAAAATAAACACTTAGTTTTAATTGATTTTTGCATTTATATCCCCTCTTAACCCCCTTTTTTCTACCTCCCCCTCCCTCTTTTTCCTCCTCCAGTTATGTCCAAACGAGTCTATGGGCATTTATGTACACTGTGGAGGCAACTGTGCCACGGCTAACCGTACTATTCATCAGTAAATCCTGGTATAGACCTTTCAACCGCCCTCTCTAAATAATGGATTATGTAGCTCTATCTGTTCTAATCTAGGTCCAATATACATGCACAATACACATGTCACATCATAGCTCATGTTCTTATTTAGCACGTTAAGGACACTGTCCATAGGCTCCAATATGCGGGCTATACATACAGGCAGGCTTTGAGTGAAGGGGGCGTAGGCTACATAAGGACAGGCCACACAGGGAACTCCAGCCCTGACAAAGGAGTGTATCTTCGAAACGCGTTGGATTGGTTGCCCTGACACGCGCCCGCCCACTAATCTTGTGACATCACAACAGTTGCCACGCCCCCACACACACTCCGCCACTGCTCCGGCGTTGCTTCCGGCCGGGGCACGCTAGGAGTTGGCGGTTCCTGCCCACTCCCGACGCCTAGTGAGCAGAGACTTCTTGGGGTAAGCCAGTCTCGGTACCACCCTGCAGCCCTACGGTGTAGCCCGACATCAATCTACAAGGAAGACCGACATTTCTTATCCTCGCAACTACCCTCGCCTCTACACCCAGTAAGTGCATTTATTTACGCTAATAAGCACTCCTGCATTGTTAGTCACTATCGGGTGAAGGATTACCCCGCTAGAATCACCTATGTTTATGTGAACATACAGTTCTGAGTGAGGACTGGGTTTAACACAAATTTATTGAGTTCGGTACTCCAAGCAGTACACTCCTTGACTTTCCCTTGGTGGAAGCGCCGACGCAGGTCACGTACCAGCAGTACCACTTCATAGAACAGGTGATATACTTATATAACATTTGCAAAGAGTTTGTATGTTCTCTCAGTGTTTGCGTGGGTTTCCTCCGGGTACTCCGGTTTCCTCCCACATTCCAAAGACATACTGATAGGGAATTTAGATTGTGAGCCCCATTGGGGACAGTGATGATAATGTGTGCAAAACTGTAAGGCGCTACGGAATATGTTAGCGCTATATAAAAATAAAGATTATTATTATTACAAGGGAGTTTAGTCTCCTTATGAGGGACACTGCGTAGTCTAGAGCTGAAACGAAGTCCTCGTCAATGCACAGAGATTGGCTGAGGATATAAATAGGAGAGTTCATCCTTTACTGAAGCTCTGGCAAGTCCAGGTCCGAGGCAATATCCGATCCATATTCAGAGTCTTGTTCTCAGCCAATTCTTGGGGAGAGAGATCATGAAATGAAAACTTCTGTTTTCTAGATGCCTGTACGTTTCTAGACGCCTGTACGTTTGTAGAATTCTCGCGGCCCCTGCTAGCTGACAGCTCCCATGTAGGAGAGGGACCATGTATATCGGTCCTGCGAGCACTCCGAGTCACAGAGGGATTAAGGAGGGATTCAATCTCTTGGTCAGAGAAACTATGGATTTCGGTCAGTGACGAAGTCCACTAGGTACTCTGGGATAAACTGGGATTAGCTCCTGAGCTCATTTAGGGTGACCGGCTTCGGATTGGTCATGTGCCTTTAAGACCAGGGAATACTGGACATGTGCCTTTAAAACCAGGGAATACTGGTCATGTGCTGTGCTTTTAGGACCAGGAAATACTGGTGTCCGGCTGTGCTTTTAGGACCAGGGAATACTGGACATGTGCCTTTAAGACCAGGGAATACTGTGTCCCTTTAATGCAAAGTCGTTGCCCCTGTGTGAGCCGGCTGTGTGGACCAAGATGGCCACTGGGAGTTGCAGAGGTGATGAAATCTCGTAGAGAGCGAGAAGCGCCAATTCGGGTGGCAGAGCCACAGGCACGATGTGGGCAGAGCCTTGAGACTTCCATGAATAGGCCCCAAGCCGGGGCCCAAATTTCTGCAGCCGGCTGGAGAGACACCAGCGGTAGAAGTGAGGGGCGTTGTAGTGGCCGAGAAAACTGAGCGCTTCCGTGCCAGGCGAGACGCGCCAGAAAAGTGGGAGCAGCCGCCTTATGGCGCCATAGTGCGCTTCCGGGGTTCAGCCTACAGGTTGGCCGAAGCCAGGGGCTAAATTTTTGCAGCCGGCCGGAGCGTTACCTCAGGTAGGTGGGCCACAGGGAAGCCTGAGACTGCCTGTCAGCATGTGAATATCCCACTGCAGAGGCCCATCGCTGACAGGATCCACTCACCATCGGTGCGCGTCCCGGTATGGAGCTGCCACGATGACTGAGCCTCAGCGCCGAGGAAAGCGCGCACACTCTATTGTTCTGCTGCAGGTCAGGTATTGCAGCGTGGACGGTGCATGGATAGAGGGATAAACCTCAATCCACCATCCCTTTGTTAGGGAGGTGGAGAGGAACCGTCCGCCTCCTTGTGCCATCCGCTTTAACCGTGGTGGGACAGTGGGGGCTGCTCGGACGCCAAAGAGAGGGTGCCTCTTGTACATCCACGGAGTTCAGCCCCCGGGTGGACAGGGCCAGTTGTCCGGCATTAGGCCTGGCTGCAGAAGAGGGTACGTGGAGGAGACACTCCATGTGCTCGTCCGTTCAGGTTGCGGGGAAATCGGTGCCCTGGAAGGGACCCGTCACCTCTAAGAATCAGCCCAGGCTTGGCATCCCCCGTCGCAGGAGAGGATACCGAGAGGCGTCACTCTCCGTGTTCGCCTGTTGATGGTTCGGGGAGATCGGAACCTTGAAAGGATCAGTCGCCCCATTCGTCTGTGGAAAAAATAAAATCGAAATGTAAAAGGTAAAAATAAGAGTTTTGGGTCTGAATAGCAGACCCGTCCATGTGCCTCCTACAGACACTAAGCAAGATCTGGTTAGCTGAGAGCCAGCAGGAGGGTGTATACTGCAGAGGAGGAGATCACTTTCTTTGTAGCACTAAGGCTATGTGCACATGTCAGGATTTCTTGCAGAAAATTCCTGAGAAAAACCTGAAATTTTCTGCAAGAAATCTGCATGCGTTTTTGCCGCGGTTTTGACACGTTTTTGGTGCGTTTTTTTCCGGACATTCCCCAATGCATTTTATAGTGGGAAATCCGCAAAAAACCCCGCAAAATTAATGAACATGCTGCGTTTTTTTTACCGCGATGCGTTTTTTTCACGGAAAAAACCGCATCATGTGCACAAAAATTGCGGAATTCATTCTAAATTATGGGATGCATATTGTATGCTGTTTTTTTGCGGTTTTATAGCGTTTTTAATCGGGAAAAAACGCGAAAAAGAGGGATTTTTGTGTACTCACCGTAAAATCCTTTTCTCCGAGCCAATCATTGGGGGACACAGACCGTGGGTGTTATGCTGCTTGCCACTAGGAGGACACTAAGTGATACAAAGAAAGTTAGCTCCTCCCCTGCAGTATACACCCTCCTGCTGGCCCTCAGCTAACCAGTTCGGTGCAAAAAGCAGTAGGAGATCAGAAACAACATATTAGCTTACAGCATGTCATATTATATATGAGAGTATAGCATATCGGATTATAAAAACAAGCATAAGCCAATACCAGGGTGGGAGCTGTGTCCCCCAATGATTGGCTCGGAGAAAAGGATTTTACGGTGAGTACACAAAAATCCCTCTTTCTCCTTCGCCTCATTGGGGGACACAGACCGTGGGACGTACCAAAGCAGTCCCTGGGTGGGGACAACGTCAGATCAGGCCCTGTGTAACTGCTACTTACAAGTGCGCCACCGCGGCCTGCAGAGTCCGCCTGCCCAGAGTCACATCTGTGGAAGTCTGGGAATTATAATGCTTCAAGAATGCATGCGGACTGGACGAATCCACAAGCTTGCAGGCGTGTCTTGTCAACGCCTGGTGCCTAGAACCCACGATAGACAGGGAGATAGGCTGTCATCTAACACGGAAGGACTCGATGGTGAAAGGAATACACCAGGCTAAATGGCCGATGAAGACGGCCAAACCCTTCCTGTAAAGCCTTCCTCTTACCGTTAGGAAACCCAAGATACAGTGTCCAACCTTCAGAAGGACGCCGTCCTCAAGACGTACCTACTCAGAGCACTCGCTTCGTTCGGAATATGGGGAACTCATTCCATTTTGTGGACTGGTGCCAAAAGAGATGAGGGAAGAACTATGCCCTCATGACAGTAGTAATACAATACCACCTTGGTAACTAGGGACGGGGAAGGCCTGAGGACAACCTTGCCTTGAAGGAAATAAGGGAAAAAAGTCTGAAAAGACCCGTTAGCACCGAAGACTCGTCAGGATGAGGATATCGCCGAGAAAAAAGGGGGCGACCTTCCCTAATAGAATAGATCCCAATGATCTAACGGTATGCAATAGGGAAGAACTACATGTGAAAACATCCTGCGAGGTGGTCCCTACTTGCAGTTTTGTTGCAGAAAGAAAGCTACCAGCTCCGCAAGCGAACTGACGTGGTCAGTGCGGATTTCCGAGGATCACTGGGGCCCTTTCTGCTTCTGAAAAGCTTTCGGAAGTGGAAACTGGTACCACGGAATAACCAGAGCATGCAGTGCGATGGCTCTTGGATCTCGAGGCCGAACAACAAACTCGAGTACACAGGCGATCAGTCAGGACGCCATCCGAACTACAACTGTAGAGCTCCAGTGATGGCGGGTCTGATGGAAGACTTTCGGGTGAAGTTCCCACTCACTTGAGGTGAAACCCTGACGGCTAAATATGTTCGCAGCCCAGAGTTCTACTCCTGGGATATGTACTGCCAAGATCACCGAGTGATAGATCTCGGCCCATGTGAGGTACCTTGGCCATGGTGCTTGAACGTGGGTACTCGCTAGATGATTGACGTATGACATAGCCGTGGCATTGTCCAATTGAAATCGGATGGGTTGACCCGACATAAGGTAGTGGACCTACTATAGGACTACCTTTGAGATCTCCAGAGCAATGATCGGGAGAAGAGGACTGGCATTGGAAGTTACTAGTAACCATGGAACCGGGAGAAAAAACCCTGGATGAAGGAGCTCAGAGACTATCGTCTGAAAGGCTGCTTGACTTGCTGAAAACTAACGGAGCGAAGGAAACTGCTTCCATTGTCGTCTCCGTTTTTTTTTGTATTTTTTTAACCCCTTCCTGACATCAGACGTACTATCCCGTCGAGGTGGGGTGGGCCCGTATGACCGCCGACGGGATAGTACGTCATCATCGATCAGCGGCGCTCACGGGGGGAGCGCGGCCGATCGCGGCCGGGTGTCAGCTGCATATCGCAGCTGACATCCGGCACTATGTGCCAGGAGCGGTCACGGACCGCCCCCGGCACATTAACCCCCGGCACACCGCGATCAAACATGATCGCAGTGTACCGGCGGTATAGGGAAGCATCGCGCAGGGAGGGGGCTCCCTGCGGGCTTCCCTGAGACCCCCGGAGCAACGCGATGTGATCGCGTTGCTCTGAGGGTCTCCTACCTCCCTCCTCGCCGCAGGTCCCGGATCCAAGATGGCCGCGGCATCCGGGTCCTGCAGGGAAGGAGGTGGCTTACCGAGTGTCTGCTCAGAGCAGACACTTGGAAAGCCTGCAGCCCTGCACAGCAGATCGTCGATCTGGCAGAGTGCTGTGCACACTGCCAGATCAATGATCTGTGATGTCCCCCCCTGGGACAAAGTAAAAAAGTAAAAAAAAAATTTTTCCACATGTGTAAAAAAAAAAAAAAAAAAAATTTCCTAAATAAATAATAATAAAAAAAAATATATTATTCCCATAAATACATTTCTTTATCTAAATAAAAAAAACAAAACAATAAAAGTACACATATTTAGTATCGCCGCGTCCGTAACGACCCAACCTATAAAACTGCCCCACTAGTTAACCCCTTCAGTAAACACCGTAAGAAAAAGAAAAAAAAAACGAGGCAAAAAACAACGCTTTATTACCATACCGCCGAACAAAAAGTGGAATAACACACGATCAAAAAGACTGATATAAATATCCATGGTACCGCTGAAAACGTCATCTTGTCCCGCAAAAAACAAGCCGCCATACAGCATCATCAGCAAAAAAATAAAAAAGTTATAGTCCTGAGAATAAAGCGATACCAAAATAATTATTTTTTCTATATTTTAGTTTTTATCGTATAAAAGCGCCAAAACATAAAAAAATGATATAAATGAGATATCGCTGTAATCGTACTGACCCGACGAATAAAACTGCTTTATCAATTTTACCAAACGCGGAACGGTATAAACGCCTCTCCCAAAAGAAATTCATGAATAGCAGGTTTTTGGTCATTCTGCCTCACAAAAATCGGAATAAAAAGCGATCAAAAATGGTCACGTGTCCGAAAATGTTACCAATAAAAACGTCAACTCGTCCCGCAAAAAACAAGACCTCACATGACTCTGTGGAGCAAAATGTGGAAAAATTATAGGTCTCAAAATGTGGAGACGCAAAAACTTTTTTGCTATAAAAAGCGTCGCTGGTTTCACACTTACGTTTTTGTCTGCAGCGTTTTTTGCACAAAAAAACGCATGCGTTTTTTCCCTATATTTGACATTGAAAACGCATGCGGTTTTTTTGTACGCGTTTGGTCGCGTTTTCAAACGCATGCGTTTTTTTTCTGCATGTGTTCATTTTCAGAAATACAACCTGCAGTATTTTCTTGCGTTTTTAAGCACATGCGTTTGTTTGCGTTAAAAACGCATGCATTTTTATCGAAAAAAAACAGAAAACACACTGAAAAGCCACCCACCACCATCAAGGTGATAAAGGGATCCAAACCCTAACCCTACCCCTAAACTCATCCCTAACCGTTTAATGAACATTTTCTGACAGTCATAGTGCCACGTATTTCAGTGCCACGTATTTCAGTGCCACGTATTTCAGTGCCACGTATCACGTATTTCAGTGCCACGTGTTTCAGTGCCACGTATTTCAGTGCCACGTATCACGTATTTCAGTGCCACATATTTTAGTACCACGTATTTCAGTGCCACGTATTTCAGTGCCACGTATTTCAGTGCCACGTATTTCAGTGCCACGTATTTCAGTGCCACGTATTTCAGTGCCACGTATTTCAGTGCCACGTATCACATATTTCAGTGCCACGTATTTAAGTGCCACGTATTTCAGTGCCACGTATTTCAGTGCCACGTATTTCAGTGCCACGTATTTCAGTGCCACGTATCACATATTTCAGTGCCACGTATTTAAGTGCCACGTATTTCAGTGCCACGTATTTCAGTGCCACGTATTTCAGTGCCACGTATTTCAGTGCCACGTATTTCAGTGCCACGTGTTTCAGTGCCACGTATTTAAGTGCCACGTATCACGTATTTCAGTGCCACGTATTTCAGTGCCACGTATTTCAGTGCCACGTATTTCAGTGCCACGTATCACGTATTTCAGTGCCACGTGTTTCAGTGCCACGTATTTAAGTGCCACGTATCACGTATTTCAGTGCCACGTATTTCAGTGCCACGTATTTCAGTGCCACGTATTTTAGTGACACGTATTTCAGTCACGTTTAGGGTTAGGGTTAGGGGTAGGGTTAGGGCTAGGGTTGGAGGTAAAGTTAGGGTTAGGGTTTGGATTACATTTACGTTTGGATTAGGGTTGGGATTAGAATTATGGGTGTGTCAGGGCTAGGGGTGTGGTTAGGGTTACCGTTGGGATTAGGGTTAGGGGTGTGTTTGGGTTAGGGTTTCAGGTAGAATTGGGGAGTTTCCACTGTCCAGGCACATCAGGGGCTCTCCAAGCGCGACATGGCGTCCAATCTCAATTCCAGCCAATTCTGCGTTGAAAAAGTAAAACAGTGCTCCTTCCCTTCCGAGCTCTCCCGTGCGCCCAAAAAGGGGTTTACCCCAACATATGTGTTATCAGCGTACTCGGGACAAATTGAACAACAACTTCTGGGGTCCAAGTTCTCTTGTTATCCTTAGGAAAATAAAAATTTGGGGGGCTAAAAATCATTTTTGTGGGAAAAAAAAGATGTTTTATTTTCACGGCTCTGCATTATAAACTGTAGTGAAACACTTGGGGGTTCAAAGTTCTCACAACACATCTAGATAAGTTCCTTGGGAGGTCTAGTTTCCAATATGGGGTCACTTGTGGGGGGTTTGTACTGTTTGGGTACATCAGGGGCTCTGCAAATGCAACGTGACGGCTGCTGACCAATCCATTTAAGTCTGCATTCCAAATGGCGCTCCTTCCCTTCCGAGCTCTGTCATGCGCCCAAACAGTGGTTCCCCCCCACATATGGGGTATCAGCGTACTCAGGACAAATTGGAAAACAAATTTTGGGGTCCAATTTATTCTGTTACCCTTGTAAAAATACAAAGCTGGGTGCTAAAAAATCATTTTTGAGAAAAAAAAATAAAAATTATTTTCACGGCTCTGCGTTATAATCTGTAGTGAAACACTTGGGGGTTCAAAGCTCTCAAAACACATCTAGATAAGATCCTTAGGGGTTCTACTTTCCAAAATGGTGTCACTTGTAGGGAGTTTCAATGTTTAGGCACATCAGGGGCTCTCCAAACGCAACATGGCGTCCCATCTCAATTCCAGTCAATTTTGCATTGAAAAGTCAAATGGCGCTCCTTCCCTTCCAAGCTCTGCCATGCGCCCAAACAATGGTTTACACCCACATATGGGGTATCATCGTACTCAGGACAAATTGCACAACATTTTTTGGGGTCCAATTTCTTCTCTTACCCTTGGGAAAATAAAAAATTGGGGGCGAAAAGATCATTTTTGTGAAAAAATATGATTTTTTATTTTTACGGCTCTGCATTATAAACTTCTGTGAAGCACTTGGTGGGTCAAAGTGCTCACCACACATCAAGATAAGTTCCTTAGGGGGTCTACTTTCCAAAATGGTGTCACTTGTAGGGGGTTTCAGTGTTTAGGCACATCAGGGGCTCTCCAAACGCAACATGGCGTCCCATCTCAATTCCAGTCAATTTTGCATTGAAAAGTCAAATGGCGCTCCTTCCCTTCTAAGCTCTGCCATGCGCCCAAACAATGGTTTACACCCACATATGGGGTATCATCGTACTCAGGACAAATTGCACAACATTTTTTGGGGTCCAATTTCTTCTCTTACCCTTGGGAAAATAAAAAATTGGGGGCGAAAAGATCATTTTTGTGAAAAAATATGATTTTTTATTTTTACGGCTCTGCATTATAAACTTCTGTGAAGCACTTGGTGGGTCAAAGTGCTCACCACACATCAAGATAAGTTCCTTAGGGGGTCTACTTTCCAAAATGGTGTCACTTGTAGGGGGTTTCAGTGTTTAGGCACATCAGGGGCTCTCCAAACGCAACATGGCGTCCCATCTCAATTCCAGTCAATTTTGCATTGAAAAGTCAAATGGCGCTCCTTTCCTTCCGAGCTCTGCCATACGCCCAAACAGTGGTCTACCCCCACATATGGGGTATCAGCGTACTCAGGACAAATTGTACAACAACTTTGGGGGTCCATTTTCTCCTGTTACCCTTGGTAAAATAAAACAAATTGGAGCTGAAATAAATTTTGTGTGAAAAAAAGTTAAATGTTCATTTTTATTTAAACATTCCAAAAATTCCTGTGAAACACCTGAAGGGTTAATAAACTTCTTGAATGTGGTTTTGAGCACCTTGAGGGGTGCAGTTTTTAGAATGGTGTCACACTTGAGTATTTTCTATCATATAGACCCCTCAAAATGACTTCAAATGAGATGTGGTCCCTAAAAAAAAATGGTGTTGTAAAAATGAGAAATTGCTGGTCAACTTTTAACCCTTATAACTCCGTCACAAAAAAAAATTTTGGTTCCAAAATTGTACTGATGTAAAGTAGACATGTGGGAAATGTTACTTATTAAGTATTTTGCGTGACATATGTCTGTGATTTAAGGGCATAAAAATTCAAAGTTGGAAAATTGCAAAATTTTCAAAATTTTCGCCAAATTTCCATTTTTTTCACAAATAAACGCAAGTTATATCGAATAAATTTTACCACTAACATGAAGTACAATATGTCACGAGAAAACAATGTCAGAATCGCCAAGATCCGTCAAAGCGTTCCAGAGTTATAGCCTCATAAAGGGACAGTGGTCAGAATTGTAAAAATTGGCCCGGTCATTAACGTGCAAACCACCCTTGGGGGTGAAGGGGTTAAAGAACCCTCCCAGCAAATCGAATGAAATGAGGGGATGAGTGAGCAAGAGCGCGAGCTCCCTGTTGAAAAACCATGACCTTGTCTGGAGGGAAATTTACCACCCTTCTGGAAGAGTACCGGATCATCCTCAAAAAGGATATCTGCTGGGCTGGAAATGAGAAGTTGTCTAAGTCTAGCCACCAGAGGGATCACAAGTGAGAGGGTATCACAAGTGATATAGACGACTTAGCGTAGTCCTGCAAGGGCGTGTAAACAGTCGGCCAAACAGGGCAGGACGGCCACGCCTCTAGGTGCAAGATGACAGCCGCCATGACCCTTGCGAACACTCTGGGTGCGGTAGCAAGGCCGAAGGACAAGGTCATGACTTAAATGCTGTTCACGAATGGAAAAACAAAGGGATTTTTGAAGAGGTTAGGCATCCCGAATGTCGATGGATGCCAGAGACTGCACCTTTTTTGTTGAAGTAATGGCTGAGCGGAGGAGCTCCATTCGAAGAAGAACCTTGTGAAAAAATTGTTAGAAGTTTGAGGTCCGGGATCGGTCCTACTTCTCGTTCCCCTTTTAGGAACCAAGATCCCTTAGATCTAGACTGTCCTGGACAACCCTTTCACTGTTGGTCGGGGCTGTAGGAACGTACGATCCTTGGTTAGTCTCCCGCTCAAAAATTTGATTGACCAGCTGAACTGTCTTCAGGAAAGGGGTACTGGTGTGAATCAAAGTAGTTAAGGTCTCCAGGCAGGAGACCGTTGCTCTAGCAATCCATGCGGCGGCTAGGGAGGGTAGAGGGCTGGACCCGTAGCCGCAAAACGGAACAAACCAGATTTTCTATTTGACAGATCGTGGCATTTTTAATTGAGGACATATCGGGCAGGGATACTGGTAGGTAAACCACAGGAGATTGTACCCGGTTAATCTGCCGAGTGGCAGAATGCGCCGCTGCTTCCAGCAGGTCATTGCAGAGTTAAAAATTAGGAGCCTCGATCCACCATCCTCTTAACAGGGAAGTGGAGAGGGAACATTCGCCTTCTTGCATCTTCTGTTAAAGAGTGGTGATGCAGAGGGGGGTGCTCAGACGCCCGAAAAAAGGGTGCCTCTGTATATCCACAGAGTTTAGGTCTCTGGGTGGACAGGACAGGTTGTCTGGCGTTAGGCCTGGATGCAGAAAAGGATATGGAAGCGACCTTCATGTGCCCGTCTGTTGATGGTGTGGGGAGACCGGCGCCCTTTAAAGTGCCTGTCGCCCTTAAAAATCAGACCAGGCATGGCGTCCCACGTAGAGGCTTCTGTCCAGTGAATCGCATATCCGGACTGGATGGCAAAAGCTCTACGAGGGAGTTTAGACTGAGGGAACTAGTTACACTGGGATAAACTGGGATCAGCGGCAGAGGGCTCCTCATTTATGACCAGTTTCGGATTGGTCATGTGCCTTTAAGACCAGGGAATACTGGTCGTGTGCCTTTAAGACCAGGGAATACTGGTCGTGTGCCTTTAAGACCAGGGAATACTGGTCGTGTGCCTTTAAGACCAGGGGATACCTACTGGTCCCGTGCCTTTAAGACCCGGGAATTCTGGTCACGCGCCTTTAAGAGCAGGGAATACTGGTCACGCGCCTTTAAGACCAGGGAATACTGGTCACGTGCCCTTAAGACCAGGGAATACTGGTCACGTGCCCTTAAGACCAGGGAATACTGGTCACGTGCCCTTAAGACCAGGGAATACTGGTCACGTGCCTTTAAAACCTAGGAATACTGGTCACGTGCCTTTAAGACCAGAGAATACTGGTCACGTGCCTTTAAGACCAGAGAATACTGGTCACGTGCCTTTAAGACCAGGAATACTGGTCATGCGGGTTTAGGTAAAATCTCGCAGCGAGCGAGAAGCGCCAATTCAGGGGGCGGAGCCACAGGCACGACGTGGGCGGAGTCTCGAGACTTCCATGAATAGGCCCAAGCCGGGGCGTAAATTTCTGCAGCCGGCGCCAGCGTAGAAGTGAGGGGTGGTCACGCCCGTTGCTTGAGAAAATCGAGTGCTTCCGTGCCAGGCGAAAAGCGCCAGGAAAAAAGGCAGAGCCGCCTTAATGCGCCACAGTGCGCTTCTGGGGTGCGGCCTACACATCGGCCGAAGCCGGGAGCTAAATTTTTGTAGCCGGCTGGAGCGTTACCTCAAGGAGGTGGGCCACAGGGAAGCCTGAGACTGCCTGTGACTATCCCGCTGCAGAAGCCCATCGCTGCCAGGATCCACTCACCAACGGTGCGCGTCCCGGCATGGAGCCGCCGCGGATGTCGGGTATTGCAGCGTGGATGGGCGTTACCTCAGGTGCAGAGATAGAGGGATAAACCTCAATCCATCATCCCTTTTGTTAGGGAGGTGGAGAGGAACCGTCCGCCTCCTTGTTCCATCCGCTTTCACAGTGGTGGGACAGTGGGGGCTGCCCGGACTATGGAGAGGGGCTTCTGTACATCCACGAAGTTCAGCCCATCGGGACCGTGAAGGCACCTTCGCCCCTGAAGGGGATTTCAACTGCGGCCTAGTCCGGCTGAAAAAGCCGGGGACTAAATTTATGGAGCCTGCCGGTGGAGCGTGTCGGCGGGCCGCGCGCCGAATGATTGCCGCGGCACCCCCAGGACCGCATCTTCCACGCAGGCAGCGTGAGGAAGAATGGCCCCCGAGAACTGCAGGGCGCCTCTCGTCCCAGACGAGAAGCGCCGATATAGGGGGCGGGGTTATGGCCGTGGGAGGGATCTGCCCACTGCGGCCTACTCCGGCTGAAAAGCCGGGGACTAAATTTCCGTCCTGCCTGGCGATGCGCGGCGGCCGCAACGGAGCGACGCTAACCGCCGCAGTTCCCCGACCGCCGGCGCTCCCCAGGGACTCTGCCGCAAGTACCGCCGGCGCCTGCCCCATAGAGGCCACTGTGGCCTACTCCGGCTGAAAAGCCGGGGACTAAACTTCCTGCCTGTCCGGCGGTGGCGATGCGCTGCGGCCGTAAGTGATCCGGAGCGCAGGAGAAACTCCTGTGTACTCACGGTTCAGCCTCCATGGCTGTCGATGCAGGTCCCCCTGTCCCTGCGCGCTCCCTCCGTTCTCGGATCCTCTTCAGGAACTGGTACATTCCTCTTGTGCAACGCCATGTGATGTGGGCCTTGTATGTCGGGCCCACGGAGAGGAACATTAGAGCAGGCTCCAAGTACTCGCCGTCTTGCAGGGGGAAGGGAGATCGGGACCAAAGATGGAAACCCGTCGCCCCAGTAAGAATTGGCGTGCTCCAGCGTCGCAGGAGAGGGACGGGGAGGTATACTCGCCGTGCTCGCCTGTTGCTGGTTCGGGGGAGAGCGGGCCCTATAAAAGGCATCCGTCGCCCCCTTCACTCCGTTGAATAAAAAATAAAAATTTACAGAAAAATAAAAATTAAAATAAGAAAGTTGGGGTCTGAAAACAGACCCAAGTGCCTACTACAGACACTAAGCAAGAACTGGTTAGCTGAGGGCCAGCAGGAGGGTGTATACTGCAGGGGGGGAGCTAACTTTCTTTGTATCACTTAGTGTCCTCCTAGTGGCAAGCAGCATACACCCACGGTCTGTGTCCCCCAATGAGGCGAAGGAGAAATCAGCAATGTGTGCACACAGCCTTAGTGTCAGCCTCCTAGTGACAGCAGCATACACCATTGTCTGTGTCCCCCAATGAGGCGAAGGAGAAAGACAGCGCCTCCCACGTTGGTGAAATAAATCACGCTTTATTCTGCCTTCTGTGGTGACGTTTCGATCCCAATGATCTTTATCATGCTTGATAAAGATTGTTGGGATCGAAACGTCGCCACAGAAGGCAGAATAAAGCGTGATTTATTTCACCAACGTGGGAGGCGCTGTCTTTTTCATTTTTGGATATTGGACTTTATGCTAAGAGGGACTCCTTGGCTGAGACATGCGCATCATGTATGGGTAATGGTGACCCTGTTTTCCCCATGAGGTGCTGTGTTCTAATTTCTAAGTAACGTATTGCCTATCAGGCCAAGTCTGCTCACCCGCTGACCACACCACGCATGATTCACATAGACTGTTGCAAACACAAGCGCAACGCTTCTCTCGGTGCCTCTGGTCTCGGTTAAGATGCCCTCTTCATATCCCCGTCAGTAAATTCTCCTTAGTTTCCTCTAAAAGTAACAATACCCTCCCCATACACCAACATTAGCACTACACAATAGAGGTGATGACTTACTGTAGTTGCCCCAGCAAATACAAATTATGCTCCTTAGTGCCACCTCTCAATTACAATGCCCCCTTAGTGTCTCCCACACAGTAACAATGCCCTCAGTTTGGCTGACACAGTAACGACACAACCTTAGTGCCTCTTCAGTTACAATGTCCTCCATAAACAGAAATAGCGTTAATTAAAATACACACCACGTCTCCACAACGAAGAGGCTCAATCTGCAGGCCTCTCTGTACGTGTGCAGTTGGCAGCACAGGAAGAGGCAGCTCCATCATTGCGTCATGCCAGTCTGCACTAGCATCGTGATGGCTCCATGTCAGTTTAGGCTGGCACCCTGACTGCTACATCAGGGGTCAATCCCATGCAATTGTCCTAAGCGGTGCCTGTATACAGTGACAGCACTGAGGGCAGCAGCCATGGGATGACTTCTCACTTCTGCTCATAAAGGAGAATTGGCGAGTAGGTATGTTCTAGGGCAGTGTGCCAAACCTTCACAATAATCCTCCTAAGCTGAACCAGTCATGTAACAAGTCAAAGACAGAACACTTTATAAAAATATAGGACTGGGTTTTCTTTTTCAGATGCACAAAAGGCAATTAAATAATTATTTCTTCTCTTTTTAAATCTCTTCTTTAAGCCCCACAAGCAATGGGACAGTCATCATTACTTTCCAAGGCAGAAATAAACACTTACTTTCTTCAACAGTTCTTTTTCTTTCTCACAGTACATTTGTGTCTTCTCTTTCTCCAGTGCAGTCTGAGCAATTCTTTGCTGTTCAAGGTTAGACTCTGTTTGACGCAAAGCATCTCGCAAAACTTTAATTTCACCATTCTTGATGACAGTATCATTTTGCAGCACTTTTAGCTGCAAGAAATATAATTAAGTCAGGTTTGTAAGAAAATTAAAAAAGGATCATGACAGGAACTGCTGAAAACCTTATCTTCTTTCAAAGGGAACTCATCACATGATTTATGCCGCCCGGACCAAGAGCATCATGAATTGGAGACCGGCCATGTTAATGCAGACATGTATGTTTTACTATGAAATGCTGCGGGGCTGGAGATGACGTGACCAGCCATGGAGAGAAGAAGCTGGCAGGGACAAACCTCTGCGACTAGTCATCTCAGCCCCAGCCATGTTGAATTTCAGAGTAAAGACATAAATGTTTGTAATGTAGTGGTTCAGGCAGCATGAATCATGACAGGTTTCCTTTAAAAGGTTTTTTTTAGGGAATATAATATTGATGAGCACTAATCAGGATAGGTTATCAATATCAGATCACCGACATGAGACACATAGGCCGATCAGCCACAGCAGCGTCCGGATGTAAACACAGAATGGAGCTAAACAGTCCAACTTTGTGTAGTCACTACCAAGAGCCGCAGCTCTCTGAGCCCAATGATCTAATATTGATGACCTATTAATATTATATGCCCAGACAACACCCTGTAAAGCTATGTGTATATACACACCAGCCATAGAGCCGCCAAGAACATGCTAAACAAAGCAGAAGCTCGGAGCCGTCGCTGCCTGAACTGCTCCTTTACGCGATCACATAAAGGGATTGTTCCCTTTCATTAAAGGTTAATTCAAGGCTATAGTAAAGAAATACTGGGCTGTACTCACCTTCCCCAGGTCCACCAGTGATTCTTTTGGAGCCTGCCTCAAACAGGAGGACGTGGCCAAAAATGTCGTCCAGCAGAGCAGGCCGTGACTCAGTCTGCATCAATACAGTCAATGGCCTCGCATACATCCAAACTCAGTTATCCAAAGCTTCACACGTAAGCCCCGAGGGAGCCACTGACTACAGGGTGAAACGCTATACTAACATACCCTAAGGAGGAAGCCTTTTCTTTACACTGCATCCACTGTGTAAAGTGCCAATTCATCTGCATTCTATTTTTCTCTAATTTTTTTTTTTTCTAAGAAAAAAGTAGTGATGAATAGGACCTCAGGTGTGTAATAGCCAAGATATAAAGCCTTTATAAACAAAGCATCTATAAATTTTGCCAAGTCAGAATGTAATTTCGATATGACATAGCTTTATGGACTATTAGCAATAACGGTATACTAGAGGGGAGCATCTACAAAGGGTGGCACTTACTCTGGAGTAGAGGCGTAACTGGAGTCCTATGGATCCCAGGGCAAAATTTGGGCCATGGCACCCCACCACCCACAAACATACTGGATGGTCAGATGCAGAGTTCAAAATCCTATAAAGACGATATTTTTGGGCCCCCATACGCCAATGACATCCCACTGTCTTGGCCCCCAATTACCGTAATGATCAACCTATCCTGGCACTATTCACAGACATTAAAACAAAAAAAAAATATATACACACACCACAATTCTTCTTATCTGTAGTGTTGTCTTCCACATTCCATAGCCAGCAATACAAATATTTGGTGAAATGCAGTGACTGGCACGTTGACGTAAGCTGCTACTTTTAGCACCTTTCCAGTTGACAGATTATAAATACAGCTCTGGCAAAAATTTAGAGACCACCACATCAAAACCCAGCCCAATCTCCAGACCTGAACCCCATTGAGAACCTCTGGAATGTAATCAAGAGGATGATGGATAGTCACAAGCCAAACAAAGAAGAACTGCTTACATTTTTGCTCCAGAAGCTGTGTGAAAGACTGGTGGAAAGCATGCCAAGACGCATGAAAGCTGTGATTAAAAATTATGGTTATTCCACAAAATATTGATTTCTGAACTCTTCCTGAGTAGCATGAGTATTGTTGTTTCTAAATGATTATAAACTTGTTTTGTTTGTTTTTTTGCATTATTTGAGGTCTGAAAGGACTGGTTTTTTTTCAATTTTGACCATTTTTCTTTGTCATAAAAAAAACCCCAAAATGTATTTGCTTGGAAATTTGAACACATGTTGTCAGAAGTTTATAGAATGAAAGAACAATTTACATTTTACTCAAAAATATACCTACAAAGAGAAAAATCAGACAAACTGAACATTTTGCAGTGGTCTCTTAATTTTTGCCGGAGCTTTATTTGTTGGGCGGCCCACTGCTGGGACTCACAATGATCTCTAAAATATAGGTCTTGAGGCCAGCCGTTCAGTATCAAGGGTGTAAATCCATCACTGTCAAATCTGGTATCCGATCCCATATAATAGTAATGTTATGCACATCAAAAATCCAGAAGAGCGATGCAGGAGAACCAACTCTTACCTTTTGCTTTAGCTCCTCATGTTCAGACTGCAGAATGCCAAATGCAGGGGTCTCATTATCAGTAAGAGAGTCTGAGAAAATAAAACAAGCTTTAATTTAAATTCCTTTTATTAAGAAGTCCAATGATTTTCTTATTTGGGCACATGGGTGTAAAGATTTGTAAACTTAATAAAAAAAAAAATTAAGTAGCAAAAGAAGTGAAAAGTCCCCCCAAAAAACATGTACCGTATTTTTCGGCATATTAGATGCACTTTTTCCCCAAAAAAATTGTGAGGAAAATGGGGGGTGCGTCTTATATGCGGAACGCAGGCTTACCGGCATTGTGGCGGCGACAGAGGTGCGGGCATGATGTGGCACGGTGAGCTGTATGGCGTGAGCAGGTCCCATCCATATTTGAGGTGAATCCGCGGCCCGGTATTGATGGAGCAGCAGCGCTGGTGAGTTACGGTATTTTCCGGTGGCGGCGGCCATCTTGCTGAGGCCGCGCGTGCGCAGATTCACTACTCTGCGTCCCAGGGCTTCAGGAAAATGGCCGCGGGAGGCCGCGCGTGCGCAGATGGAGATCGCGGCGGCCATTTTCCTGAAGCCCTGGGACGCAGAGTAGTGAATCTGCGCACGCGCGGCCTCAGCAAGTTGGCCGCCGCCGCCACCGGAAAATACCGTAACTCACCAGCGCTGCTGGCCGATGCAGGTACAGAACGCCGGGCGGGGGGAAGGTGGCCCGTTATTGTCCCATTGTTCCCCCGTGGCTCCTTTGTGTAGGGTAGGAGGACGCACAGACATGGCCGGGACCGGGGAGGTGGCAGGACGCCGGGCCCCAGCAGCTGGCACAGCACGGTGTGCCTGAGAATGGAGGCATGTGCATTGCTGAGGCCGGCTCTGCTCCTCCGTGGCCTGTGTACACTGTGTGCTGCACATGGCTGCCCCCGAGCAGGTGGCATTCTCGGGCCAGCACCACGCTGCAGCATTGTACGGCATGCGGAGGCATCTGCGTGACATGGTGGCACTGCCATAGGGCACAGGCCGAGGGTCCATGCAGGACTAGGGGGCATAGCTGCCAGTTACAGCTGGGTGGCAGACAAAACCCTCTTTCATGAGAGCCACCCATGCCCGGTGGGAATGACACAAGGATGTGTTGTTTGGGCTCATTCCCTGTCATTGCCCATCTGCAGTCTGTGTGCTGAGGGGGCTTCATCTGCCCCCTGGTGGGTGCGGGAGAATGTGCTGTCTCCACACCATCCCCACCATCAACAGTAAGGAGCAGGCTGACAACCGCGCCAGGCACAAGGGTTGTCAGCGGTGGAGTACCCAACATTGGCATATCACTGCAGAACTGGACGTGGCATTCTGGAGCCGTGGAAAGCTGGCGAATGTTTTCTGATTTTTTTTAAATGCTTTTTAAACTTTAATTTCTGATCAGTGCATCTCTATAAAATCAAGACGTTGGCTGCACTCAAGTGGTGTTATGTGTGATCCATAGTGGCAATATGTGTGATCGATAGTGACATTATGTGTGATGGATATTGGTGTTATGTGTGATCAATAGTGGCATTATGTTTGATCCATAGTGGCATTATGTGTGATCCATAGGGGCGTTCTGTGTGATGGATAGTGGCGTTATGTGTGATCCATAGGGGCATTATGTGTGATCATCCCACCGCACCTCAGCATCACCTCACCTCTGCCACCACCATGCCTCCTGTGACCCTGCTCTGCCACTACCTGCCCTCAGGTAAGAGATCTTAAATTCGGACAATAAGACGGACCCCATCTTATAAAAAAATCTTTTTTTCTGCATTTTTCACCCCAAATTTGGGGTGCGTCTTATATGCCGAAAAATACGGTAAGCTAGCAGCAAGTTATAATTATATATTTGGGACATTTAGATCTAAATATCACAACCTGTTCTCAACAATGTTTATGAAAACAGGACACTATGTTACACGATATGGGAAAGGAACTGAAGCCAGAAAGAAGGTTTACATGCTAAAAATCAAAATTTTATTTTCTACGGCGATAGATTACAACCAATTGCTGGTGGCTGACGTCACAGACAGAAACGCTAATTGAGTTTCACAGTCACGTCTGTGGGTCTCCTGACCCGAACTCAACAGCCTCATGTATGCCATAAAATGTCTTTAAAGGGAATCTGTCAGCAAGTTTTTGCTATGTAATCTGACAGCAGGAGTTAGAGGCTGAGACAGAGTTTCTATATACACACATATTAATCAAGTAGACTCACCTTGCTTACTTCATTTTGTGATACATGGTGAACTCATTTGTATTTTTGTGATCTTTGGCTACTATTTCCCTCTGACCATATTCTTGTATATAGATTGTACATAACGTGTTCGATAGTATGTATATTCTGATTTTCACACAGAGAACCTTGACAAAAGGCCAATCATTGTCTGTACACATTGGTGAGAGATTATTAAAATATCACTTCAAGACAAGCCAGCATCTCCAGCTCAGTGACAAATATTCAGTATCAGCTGGGTGAGGGTGCGACACAAAGCACCCCCATTAATCAGCCGTTTTTCGGTTTTGGCCGGATGTGCTCAGTTGCACAGAACAGCACAGCTTGCTTATCTGTATCGTAGCGGCGTCAGGTGCTGCACATCCTCCCCTATTCTGATGAATTGGTGTTTATCTGCTATATCCCACCGCTGGCCCCTATACAGTTCACAGAGCCGTGTTGTGCAGCTCCGCAAGTGATCACATCTTGCCACCGCCGGCACCAGAAACAGCTGATTGCTGTGTCGTACTCCCACCGAGTATTTTTATTACATATTATATTTTATTTTTTTTAAACCTCAATGACAGCAAACAAAAATAAAAGGCGGACCAGTGACGGATCCCCTGACCACACCATTTATAATAACGCTGCAAAAAAACAAAACAAACAAAAAACAAAACAGATTATGGATTCAGTTTTTAGAAATGACAATATATCCATAAACATTTTGTGATTAAATACACATACTCAAAGCAACTCTTCCCCTTTTTGGTGGTGCAGGTCTTTGTGGCTGAAGAAAGGTAGAGGTCTGTCGATTATTTAAAATGGCATTGCCCTGCACATGATTTCCATGACTATTAGCAGTACCCACATCCTGCGTATAAGCCTGAGATGCAATAATGTCAATTTCCTCCAAATCATCAGCAGTGAAGTCTTCACCGTCACCAAAAACATCCTCCATAGCATTAAACTCAGAAGCGCTTGAACAGTAACGCTTTGAAGGAAGAAATATTCCTTGATCATTGCGGGGAGAATGGATACTTTGGTGAGTTGCAGAGGAGGAGTTGGCATAAACTTGATTTCCGCTGTATAACACAGAGAGGTTCCTTTTCTTTGTTGTAAACAGGGGGTTTATTGACATACTTTGCCAGCCGGACCACTGCAAGAAGAAAAAAAAAAAAAAACAGCAGAAAGTTTACAATCTGTAATGCTACTAAAAATTATTTTGTTTAACCCCTTTCCGACATCGGGGGTGATAGTACGCCGATGTTGGACACCCTCCCTTTTATGTGGGCTCCAGCCTTGAGCCCACATCTTTCTGGCATGTGTCAGCTGTTTTGAACAGGTGACATGTGCCACCAACAGCCTTGGGCGGAATCACGATCCACCAGCAGCTGTTAACCCATTAAATGCCTCGTCAGAGAGCGGCATTTCACACGCGCTTTCGGCAAGCGCGCAGGAAATACCGCTCATCAGTGCCAGTGTCACATGACCGTGGGTCGCCGATGGGTCGGCATGACAACCAGAGCTCTCCAGCAGACCTCTACAATCATCACTGTCTGATTGCTATGAGCGCCGTCCGGTGGTCGGCACTCATAGCAAGTCAGCAATTCTACTACGTACAGGCAATCTGATCATCGCCTATATGTAGCAGAGGCGATCGGGTTATGGCAGCCTTCCATGGAGATTATTGAAGCATGCCAAAAGTTTAAAAAAAAAAAAGTTTTTTAAAAATATTAAAATAAAAATATAAAGTTCAAATCACCCCCTTTTGCCGTATTCAAAATAAAATGAAAATAAATAAATACATACATTAAAAAACCCTGCACATATTTGGTAACGCTGCGTTCAGAATCACCCGATCGGTCAATAAAAAAAAAAAGGATTAACCCGGTCGCTAAACGGAGTAACGAGAAAAAAAGTCAAGACACCAGAATTACATTTTTTTGTTTGCCGCAACATTACATTAAAATGCAATAACGGGCGATCAAAAAAGATCCTATCTGCACCAAAATGGTATGATTAAAAACGTCAGCTCGGCGCGCCAAAAATAAGCCATCGCCCAACACGAGATCACAAAAACTGGAGACGCTACAGGTATTGGAAAATGGTGCAAATTTTTTTTTTTTTTTTTTTTTTTTTACAAATTTCGGAATTTTTTTTTTACCACTTAGACACCACACATGTGTAGGTTCTTTTTTTTTTTTTTTTATCCAAGAACTTGCAATAACCTGGAAAATCATAATGGCAGGTCAGTTTTAGCATTTAGTGAATCTAGGAGAAAAAAAAATTGCACTTTTTTTTGCAATTTCACAGCACTTTCAATTTTTTTCCCTTTTTCCAGTACACGATATAGTAAATCCAATGGTGTTGTTCAAAGGTAGAACTTGTCGGGCAAAAAACAAGCCCTCACATGGCCATATTGACCAAAAAAATAAAAAAAATTTTAAAAGTTATGGCTCTGGGAAGAAGGGAAGCAAAAAATGAAAATGCAAAAAACAAAAATACCTCTGGTCGTTAAGGGATTAAAACAGGGGTTCCCAACCTGTGGCTCGCGGTCTCTGCCAGCTTGGTGCATTAGTGCCATGTCTCACAAACCACCATCAACAGTAACGGCTATATCCATATAGATAGCGGTCACTTGCCAGTATGGCTTGAAAATATCCAGAATGGGCAACTAAGGCTTGTTTCACATTTGCGGTTGTGTCCGCAGCGTTTCTACCGCATATATCCGCATGCGTTGTGTATTCCGCATGCGTTGTGTATTCCTATATTTAACATTAGGGACGCATGCGTTTTTTATTTTTCGCGTTTTGCCGCGTTTGACGACGCATGCGTCGTTTCGTCATTTGCGGCTTGGCGCGGAAATGCAACATGTAGTTGTGAGGGTGATCTCTTAAAGTGAGATCAATATGATTGCTTGTACCTGACCAAATATAAGCTGAGTGCTAGCTTAGAGGCTCAGAATGCATCAGATTCACAGAGACTGTTACAAACTCCTCTCTGTCAAAGATGATGCCCAACTGCTTTATTCTGAACAAAGGATGATACTAAAAACAGGAAATGGGGGAGGTCGCACAACTTTTGAATAGTTAGTGTCACTCTGATTGGTTCATTCCAACTTCATGTCCAAATGTGGGGTATTCCAGTGCCTTCACTCCTGCATTCCAAAGATTCCTTCCAGGTCAGTTTCAAGGATCTCCAAGACAGCTTCAAAGACACAATCGCCATCTTGCTACACCATATCTGAACTGATTTATATAAGGTTTAATAATTGATTTCATTAGACATTTTCTCCTTCACATAGTAATTTTTAGAGGCGTCAATTTGCCGCCTGGAAACGCATGCGGTCGACTGCGCAAGGATTGCGGCAAAAAAACGCATTGCTGTCTATATGAACGCATGCGTTCACAAGCACATGTGTTTGCTTGCGTTCGTGAACGCATGCGTTTCAAAAGAGAAAAACATGTCTAGACACTGATAAGCCACCCCCCCACATACAAGGTGATAAAGGGAGGGAGTGGACATTTGCAGGTCACTATTCAGCAGACACTGAAGCAGACGAGACACAGGCTACATCTTGGAGGAAAACAAGACACTGAACAATGTGAGTATATCCTAGCCAATGCCTTTATTTTCTATTTTCTGTCTCTACATGTCCTAATTTCTGCCATTTCTTTCTTTCTGCATGCATCAGAATGTCTTCTGCTTCTTCTGATGAGGAGTTTCGTCCTGGGCAGTCGGAAGTCGAGCATGTCAGTGAGGTGAGTACTTGCCTCCTCAGATTGGTAAGTGTTCACTGTCACATCTACACATGTGACAATTTGAATTTTTCATTTTTTTAGAGCTCTTCTTCAACTGCGGCACAGACTGGGCAGGAGCAGCGGACTCAAGGTCGGGTGGAAAGACGGCAGCGGGTACGTATACAAGGCTGACTGTTTACTGTATCCTCAGTGTAATGTTCTTGAATCTTCTTTTCTTTCCATTCCTATTTCTTAACTTTTTTCTTCTGGAATCCTTTTGTATGTTGACTTTCCTATTCATGCCATTTCTCATCATCTTTTTTTTCCCTTATGTTAATTCACTGAACTTTAATGACTTTATTTAATTTTTAGGTTCCACAACGGGAGGATGACCTAATTGAAAATGACCTCCTCATCTCCCTGGTCCAGGAGCGAGTCCCGTTGTGGGACACCCGGGATCCACTGCACTCAAACAACGTCACAATCCGGCGCCTATGGAATGAGGTGGCCAAAGAGATGTGGGATGGCTGGGACAACGCCCCGACTCGGGTCCGAAATGCATTTGGTAAGTATTGCACTGCAGTGTGAAGCAGCAGAGACCTTGGCCGTGCTCACTCGACTGTGTGTGATGAAAGAAACTCTCAGGAGTTTCTCTCATCACACACAGTTGTGTGAGCACGGCCAAAAGTCCTTTTTCTGACCATAAAAAAAAAATTAACAGTGGTCAAAGTCAAAACACGTTGGCGTTCGATGAAGGACCGCTTCAACAAGGACCTGCATCAAGAGAGCCGTGTTCCCAGTGGTTCAGGAGCAAGGATCAGAAGATCTAAATACTATCGAGTTCTGGCATTTTTAAGACAGGTCCTTGCCCAGAGAACGTAAGTATTTATCACGTGCATTAGGTTGTATTGTATTGCCATAATCTGTATTTTTCTATTCCACAGGATTTTGCGTCTGGTTAATTTTTGGTATTAATTTTCTTTTTCCTTTTTTCACAGCACATGGAGCACAACTGTTGGCCCTGATTCTAGAGCGGTCCTTCATCGTACAGCCACGGACCCGTCCCAGCCATCCAGCAGCGCTGCAGCAACTGGGCCTTCCACACTAACTGGAGACCAGGGAGCTGGTCCATCAGGTCTTCCCCTTTCGCAGTCCTCTTCCACTGCCCTTTTTTTGGGGCTCCTCCCGGCAGCGGCAGAGGGCATCAGACAGGTCACTCATGCCCGAGTTTTTGCACCTGAGCTCGGTTTTACACGACGCAATCAAGGCTTTGAGTGACCGAATGGATATTTCACATAACCTCTTGCATGCAAATATCCAGGTGGTCAACAAAAGCCTTGACCAAGTGAAAGCCGACCTCCAGAGGCCAGCACATCATTTTTTTAACCAAATTGAGCAGGGCATGTCGGAACACCTTACTCCTGATCTCCAGCTGAGTGTCATGCAGACCTGCAATGCTGCTTACGTGCAGGCTATGCAGCAGAGTCGGTATTTCCAGCAGACAGTGTCGGCATATCCAGCTGTGCCTTCACTGTCATGATTAACCTCAATGCCGACCTCTGTTGCATTCCACTGCACGACCACCTCAATTCCTAGCACTGCCGGGCACCACTACAGCACCACCACCATGCCGAGTGCAGTTGGACATCCCACCACCACCACCATGACAACCGCTGCTCCTGCTTGGACCTCCTCCACTGACACCACGATGCAGGACCCTGGTATGGCCTTGCGTACCGCCACCATGCAGCAGGACCCTGGCATGGCCTTGCGTACCGCCACCATGCACCAGGACCCTGGCATGGCTGCACGCTCTACGAGCGCTATGGACCCTGGCATGGCTGCACGCTCTACGAGCGCTATGGACCCTGGCATGGCTGCACGCTCTACGAGCGCTATGGACCCTGGCATGGCTGCACGCTCTACGAGCGCTATGGACCTTGCCTTGGCTGCACGCTCTACGAGCGCTATGGACCCTGGCATGGCAGCACGCTCTACGAGCGCTATGGACCCTGGCATGGCAGCACGCTCTACGAGCGCTATGGACCCTGGCATGGCAGCACGCTCTACGAGCGCTATGGACCCTGGCATGGCAGCACGCTCTACGAGTGCTATGGACCCTGGCATGGCAGCACGCTCTACGAGTGCTATGGACCCTGGCATGGCTGCACGCTCTACGAGTGCTATGGACCCTGGCATGGCTGCACACTATACGAGTGCTATGGACTCTGGCATGGCTGCACGCTCTACGAGCGCTATGGACTCTGGCATGGTGCAGCCGGACCCTGACAGGTCACCCAGCACTACGCCACATGAGCCCACCAAGGCTTCTCAGTACCCGGCAAACCCCCCAAAAAAACAAAAACAAAACAAAAAAAAAACAAAAACAAAAAAAAACAGAGGACTCATATTCTCCCCCCCTTCACCTCCCAATGTGTCTGTAATGTCAGGTTTGTCTCACCCTTCCAGTGCGTCTCAAGCCTCTCATGTGTCAAGCCCCATCCCCGAACTTCCTACTAGTTTCATTGCCCCTTCTCCTGCCACCTCTGCGTCGTCCACAGTTAGCCAGGCCTCAGTGCTTCACACCCCCCGTTTACATCACTCTACCCCAAGCCGGCGCAGTTAAATAAATTTTTTGGTTGTTAAAAAATAAAAAAAAATTGATTTGCCCCAATTATGTTTGGTTTATTGTGTCTTCTGCCGCCAGCAACACACACTGTGCGCCAAATAAGAAACTTCGCCACACACTTTATTTTTTGGCCACATCATATCTCCAGTAGTTATAAAAATAAAAAAAAATAGACTGCAGTTTTGTGTTTCTTTAGTATAGAGATATGAGGTGGGTCAAAAAATGTATACTTGTATTATCTCCATAATCTCTTCTTTCTGCTTTGTCTGTGACTAGTGTTGCAGTCAGAAGAGAAAATGGCAGACATACAGTGCAGACCTCTACTGAACAGGTCAGGTGTCAAAAAACTCATTAGTTAGGACACCTGACCTGGTGAGTAGAGAACTGCCTTGTATAACCTCCATTTTCTCTTCTGTGTACATAATCTATTACACACAAATTGAAGGGACGATGGTGATCACACACTGCATATCTATGCTCACCTGCACAGGTGTCAGAAATAGTGAATTCATGAAGCTGTTATATGCGCATCATGAATTCATTATTTCTGACACCTGACTTGATGAGTATACAGTAGATCTCTTTAGTGTGACAGTCATTGTCACTTCAGTCTGTGTCCAATGGATACAGCAGAACAGAATCAGGACGCAATGACGTCAACAAGCTTACCAATAAAGCAACATGCTGCCATAACACTAGCAGTATGTGGCCAGTGTTTTATATCAGTATTTGTAAGCCAAAACAAGGAGTGGAACAGTTAGAGGTAAATTATAATATTAACATATTAACTAGCACCTCTGCCTTTATCACCCACTCCTGGTTTTGGATTACAAATACTGATATTAAATACAGATCAAATACTGCCAGTTTTAGGACAGCCTTGGTTTGTAGAGGAAATACATAGGAGACACGGTCAACACAACCAAAAATAAAGTTTATTAATGAGAAATATTATTATTGTAGAAAATTACTGGTACAGATGTAATTACAACAGGACATTTACACAACATTGTCCTGCCATGACACACGTCCAATATCTGAATCAAAAAACGCAGCAAATTAGTCCCGCATGTGACCAACTGCTGCAGTTGACCGCAGCTGGTGATGCTGGAAATCGGGCAGTGGGTGTGCAACTGGTTCATCCAGTTCAATGTTGGGTTGCTCCTTAACCATTATATAATTGTGCAGAACCACACAGGCTTTGACCACCTCGTCGACTGTTTCCACTTTTAGATTTATGGCTGATGCAAGAATGCGCCATTTAGTGACCAGAATATGCCAAAGGTACACTCTACTGTTCTTCGGGCCCTGGTCAGTCTGTAGTTAAAGATCCTTCTAGTGTGGTTCAAGTCCCGACTGGAATAGGGCTTCAGTAGGTTTTCACACATCTGAAAGGCCTCATCCCCAACCATAACAAATGACATCGGTGGACCTTGAGTGTTGGGGAGAGGTTGTGGCGGGGGAGAATTGAAATTTTTGCCACACACACGGAGGCCCATATCCGAGTTCTTGAAAGTCTGGGAATCGTTGCCACGGCCAAAAGCTCCAATGTCCATGGCGATGAAGCGACAGTTCGCATCAGCTATTGCCATGAGCACAACAGAAAAATATTTTTTATAGTTGAAATGCTCCGATCCTGTTCTGGCAGGTTTGATAATGCGGATGTGCTTTCCATCCACCGCTCCTAAACAGTTGGGGAAATCACACACACTCCAGAATTTTTCTGAAATTTCAAGCCACATGTCGACGGTGGGTAGGGGTATAAACTCATCCCGGAGTACATTCCACAAAGCCCGACAGGTGTCCGCAACTATTCCGGAGAGGGTGGATATTCCAAGCCGGTATTGGAAGTTGAGGGATGATAAACTCTCTCCGGTTGCCAGAAATCTGTAAGAAAAAGAAACCCCCCAAAAATTAAAAACTATTCTATTTATGGTGTGGTTACGCAAAAGAAAGAAAGGAAAATACCCAAAACATACATGTCAGAAAACACAAAATTTGGACTGTCATTGGTTTAGATTTGGAACGTACCTTAATGTAACCAGCAGACGTTCCTCCGGTGGAATCACTCTACGGAGCTGGGTGTCCTGTCTACGTATGGCTCCTTGGACACGAGCAAGCAAATCCCGGAACAAGTCTTGCGACATCCTTGTATATTCATGGAATTTCTCCGGGTTGGCATTAAGCTCGCCATACAGCGTGTGATAGGCTCCAAGGCTCCACGGCTCTCACGTAGTTCGATAATGGGGTGTCTCCAAAAACGCCTACGTTGTCTCCTTCTCCATCTTTCGCGATTTCTGTCTTGCTCCCAAGCAAAAGCACAGGCAAGAAACAGCTTGATGCATAAATACAGGTTGAAATAAAAGCTCTCCATGCAAAGATCCATCATGACACAGGATACAGGTGCAAAATCTGAAGATTACAGCTGTTCAGGGGTCTATATAAAGAAATCCCATAATACACGCCCTCTGTAGTCCCATTGGCGGTGTCTGGTTATCTTGATTTTTCTCTTGTGAAATTTCTCATCATGCGCACCAAAAACGCAAACGTAGGAAAAAACGCATATAAACGTGGCGTTTTTTAACCGCATGCGTCTAAAAAACGCCGCGTTTGTACGCGTTTATTACACCACTTGCGGATGCGGATTAAACGCTGCGGATTTAAACACAAATGTGAAACTAGCCTAACAAGTATTAGAAGAAATTGCACCAAACAAGTACGGTAGATTATAATGATGACTCATAAAAAACTCACACATTTTTGTTAAAAATGAGATAATCAGACCAAAACGAGGGAAATAAATAAAAGAGGCAGGGAAAATGTCTAGAGAATCCTTATTGACTACCACTAATACAACACAGAAGGTAGTAAAAACAAGCATCTCATTGCATGGACTAATAATAACTCTGTACAGTCAGGAATGCAGGCTATTAAAATGTATTGCAAGGAAACAGTGGCCATTGTTACAGGGGTATAAAATTATTTAAAAAAAAAAAACCATTCCACCTCAACCAAGTTTCATATTTAGAAAAATAATAGTTTAGTGCAAAAAAAAAAAAAATTCCCTGAACAACTGTATAATGTGCAAAACCACAGGAAAGCAAAGTCCTATTTATACATTCGAAACCCCAGGAAAAACAAGGAGAATAAAAACACATACAAAAGGAGTTATATATTGTACAAGGTGCCCATGCCCAAAATATTATATAGGCATGCAGAACCAAGCGTGAATAGCAAGCAAGATTAAAAAAAAACATTTATAACATCAATCGATAATTCACGGGGCACCCATTATCAGAGTGTTTTATGTTAGTACATAATGGTAAAATATTGGGACGTTCATTTTGGGGACTACAATGTGTAAAGAAAAATTGGAAAAACAGGAAATTATTTAAAAATCCCACATCTTTCCTACAGCAAACGGATCGGTGGGAATGCACACCATACAGAATCCACTCAGTAAGGCAGATAAGAGCGAGTTTTCCCACTCAGTGGTTTGTAGCACTAACTACATTAATCCATTTTAGTTACATAACTATGAAGAGTAGATGGTGATTCTTGCGAGTAGTCCCCACACATAAGAGCAGATCTGGATGTGCATTTACTGGACTTGGGGGTGTAGAGATAAATTACCGTAAGGATAGTAAGTTGGAGATTGGAGCTAAATGTGACAGTGTAATGGGAGTGATCGATACAAGAATACTGAATCAGGGTAGGGTCGGGCTTGGATTGTATAAACCTTGTGAAAAATAATGTGATTTTAGGAATAACCCTGTGCCTCCATTTACCCCCAGAAGCCAATGAAAAAAACACACATTAATGGCCCGAATTTTCATCTGTGTTTTTAAAGTCCCTTTTTATTTATTTTTCTTTAAATCTTGTGGCATGTATCGCAAGAATTGCCTGGCGGACATAAAACCACTTTGATGAAATGGGATCAGGTGACCGGAGTACATTTGTGACAAATTTGGGGACTATGAGAAGTCACAATTGACGAATCAGGCAAAAAACCTCTGGACACCCTAAACTCCGCTCACAACAAAGAACAGCGAACTAATAAGACAAACTTGAAAAAAAGGTGAACGGAAATGGAAAAATGAATAAGGGGCAAGCAAAATAATACAAGCGCAAAAGTAATAATGAATCAGGCCCAAAATCTGCTAACTTGGCTCTGTTCACATGATGTCTGTCTGTTCCAATTCAGAAACAAACAAACAAACTAAAATGGATCCATCTAATGCAAACGGAAGATGGACAACACTGGTTATTAAAAGATCTGTCTGGTTTCTGTTTTCATAACTGAAGAAAGAGTGCAGCATGCAGAACGTCCTCTATTCTTAATAAAAAGAAAATTAAAAATTACATTAATGAAAACCAGAAGGACCCAAAAATAATCACTATGGTCCCTCTGTATCAGTCATCAGCAACTAATAATAATAATCTTTATTTATATAGCGCCAACATATTCCGCAGCGCTTTACAGTTTCAAACAACAGTCATAAGTAACAACGTTAACAATACAATAATTAAAGTGAAATAAGACGACCCTGCTTGTGAGAGCTTACAATCTACAACTGGATCTATTTCATCTATTCTGGGTAAGAAGTTTACCCAAAATGGAACAGAGAAACAAAGCATAGCGGCAGTCATCAGCAGTGATACTGTACAAGACAATGGGCCACACCACGGGGGCTGGGGGGCACACCGCCATGCCACATCACGGGGGCTGAAGGGGTGCACCGCCACAAGGGGGGACACACAACACAGGGGGGCACACCTCCACGCCACACCACGGGAGTTGGGGGCACACTGCCACGCCATAAGAGGGGGCCACACTATGGGGGCTGGGGGGCGCACCGCCACAAGGGGGGGGGGACACACTGCCACATCACGGGGGCTGGAGGGGTACACCGCCACATCACGGGGGCTGGGGGGGCGCACCGCCACATCACGGGGGCTGGGGGGGCGCACCACCGGGTCCACACCACCGGCTCTCTCGCCTTACTAACGCCGGCCTGCTGTAGTGCTGCATTCACACACGGCCTTTTCTTCTTCTACATGCCTGTTCACACCACAGACAGATGCCGGCCATTTCATGCTCTGCTGCCATGTATGCCCACACTCCTCATACTCTTCGCTTTATGCACAGCCATGCCCTATTACCCGCATAATGCGCCCCTTACACAATACCGTTTCCTGTAATACGCAAACCGCGTGCACCCCGCATAATGTAGCTGCAGGCCAGAGCCGCCCTGTTGTACCCACCACAGCGTCCTGACTGGGGGCTCACGGCCTGCACTTGCCCTCTCCACGACTCTCTCGCTCATAATTTGGCGGCTACACGATGGTGACTGATCCGGGGGAAACACAGGAAATGAGCAACCAATCAGCGCTCCTGTAACAAAGAGAGAGGTATGTCCTTCATGTGCAAAGGAAGCTGATTGGCTGGTGGATGTACGGTGTCCGCTAAGGCTCAGAATAGTGCGCCCGCCTCACTGTATTGTTCTGCATTTTTAGTGTATTGATTGCGGTGTTTGCGTAGCTGGGGCGAAAATAGCGCAAATATGAGGCGGCATCTCAGCCCCTCCCCCTCCGGGCCAGTGTAGAAGGTTTCTCTGTATGTGTCAGTGCGCGCCCTCTGGGTCACAGGCTGAGAGAGGAAAGCAACAGGAAAATACAGGATATAGATCATTTGCTTTGTGTGATTTGATTCTTGACAGCCCCTTAGTTCATGGAAATACTTTCTTAGGCTACGTTCACATTTGCGTTGTGCGCCGCAGCGCACAACGCAAACAAAAACGCAGCAAAACGCATGCACAACGCTGCGTTTTGCGCCGCATGCGTCGTTTTTTTCATTGAATTTGGACGCAGCAAAAATGCAACTTGCTGCGTCCTCTGCGCCCCGACGCGGGCGCCGCAGCGACGCATGCGGCGCAAAACGCAAGTGCGCCGCATGTCCATGCGCCCCCATGTTAAATATAGGGGCGCATGACGCATGCGGCGCCGCTGCGGCGCCCGACGCTGCGGCGCTGGCCGCAAATGTGAACGTAGCCTAAGAGGGATTGAGCTCACTGCACTCTGCACTCCATGCGGGGCTAGTGAGTAAAGCCCAGTTTATTTTCCTTTAAAACTGCAACCAGGAGACAGCAGGTTTTTTTTTATGAAAGTTGAAAACCAATAAGCCACGTTCACACATTCAGTATTTGGTCAGTATTTTACCTCAGTATTTGTAAACCAAAGCCAGGAGTGGAACAGAGGAAAAGTATAATAGAAACTCGTCACCATTTCTGTATTTATCACCCACTCCTGGTTTTGGCTTACACATACTGAGGTAAAATACTGACCGTGGCCTTAAGGCTGTCCACTACTTTTACATTGATGGCTTATTCTTAGGATAGGTCATCAATGTCTGATGGGCCGGTGTCCAACACCCGGCACCTCCACCAATCAGCAGCTATCACTGGCAGGGGCCGGAAGTAGACTCGGTAAACAAACACCTCATTGACTAGTCCAGCCTAATTAACACAGGAGAAGCAAACTTTATAAAAACTTCTTTAAAAATGTATTTATGTGATGATCACCGTAAAGGGCTGCTAGGCAACAATAAATACACAAATGCTGGTGAGTTGGAGTGAATGGGGGAGCTGTTAGGTTCACTTTAGGGCTAGAATCATAGATCCTGTGTCACAGCACAGACTGTGATGCACAGGACGGCCGCAGACCTCCTGACTTGACCTCAGTAGCATTATAGGCCTATATGAGGCTGCTACGTTTGGGTCAGGACACCCAAAGCTGGTCCATGCATCCCACTCCGTGACACAATGATCTATGATTTCAGCTTGCAACCTATGGAAATTACACCTTTTTTTTATCTCCTGATGGAGGGAGTGCCCTCTTGGGTATTGAGGGGTTTTTACATGAAACAGATTGTGACCATAGTTTTTGCATGGACCATATATGCACTTGTACAAGTTAATCATGTCCCCCCTCCCCTCAGACGTCTCTTCTCGAGACTAAATAAATACTGTATATTACTCATTTATTAGACAAACACAAGACATGTCATATTTTGTATATCGGCTAAACACATTGCTGACATCATTTTAATAACATTGTAATACCTACTTTTTGTTGCAGGTACCACACATAGATCTTCAATTTTGGGTTAGTAGGTCCAAACCACACCTAGACTGACCACTTTTTGTTGAAACCTCGATCCTACACTCCAGTCTTATTCTGGATGGGCCCCTGACGGTAGCAGCAATCTGAAAACTATTGATTTGAGGTTTATAAGCAGGTATCACAGTTATGAGAAAATATGCCCTGATGGCATCCCTGATTATGACATTGATATACAGCCTTCAGACATGATGATTGAGTAAGGCTCAGGTCGTATACTGTGACATGAGTTTAGCTTCTCATTAATAAAACAGATATCCCTTGTCAGAATCTCAACCAGTTTCTCACGGGAGTTAGGTCAAATCTGCATCACTGGTCCAGATAACCTGGAGAATTTCATACAGGTCAACTCAACTCTCCAAAGTTTAATTACCGGTACTTGGCTTCTTCCACTGTTTAAAAATTCAAGGCCTTCTCTGCTTCTTGCTAATTACATGGGACTTCCAAGAATAATAATACTGGAGTGTTATTTTTACATTTTGTATACCAGGCAGCTTTGTCATGTGCCCCCCAAGCATCTGCAAAATATATAATCCAGTTGAAGGATAGGGTGTGATCCAGCACAGACTTTGTGTCAAATGGAGTGTCATAGAAAATATTAAGATCCCTAAAGCCATTACTGAAGAAGCATTCACTCCCCTTCCTCCTCCTCTCTCTTCTCCAACAGTGAAAAGAGCTGACATTCTAAAAATCTTTTGTGTAGAATTACACAGTGAACATATGGTGTAGTGCGGAATCTTAATTAAAATTTGGAAGTTTGGAATTTGCAGTGCCAAGCAGGATGTCTATTGTGAGGAAGACTGGGATTTATAGATTGGAGAGGAAGAGAAGCAGGAAATCTTAACACCTTTAGGAGTAACTATTGTTCCTGTCAGGATGAGCTGCCTTTCATCAAAGCATCTTTGGTAGCCAGCCCACCTACGGAGTCCAGATAGAGATATTGAGATTTGTATGGATCCAATATTTATGGGACATAGATTTTCAACTTCGGGACTAATCAGGAAAGAATATGCATATTTTCTCATAACTGTGATACCTGCTTATAAACCTCAAATCAATAGTTTTCAGATCGCTGACACCAGCCATGTCCTGTTTGCTATCTATGGAAAAGTAAAATCCCAATAAAAAATATGGTGGTGTACTCGAACTTCTGCTATAGTCAGGATTGAAAATATTGTTAAGGTTGGGAATTCCATAAAATCTCGAAAGGCTGAGAACATCCCACAATGCGGCTCACGTGAGGTCAGCTAGGGAGAGGGTTGTGGTGCTGATAAAAGGTCAAGGTGATCTTATGATCTGGGTTCATATGGAGAGATACATATTGGTGTATGGATGATTCCCGTCACTGGACATTTTTCAATCCAAGTGCTCTCCTTTGCTTAGCTGAATTATCTCTGTAATCAGCGTAGTAAGTTTCCTTGTTAATTTTGTTTATTTTATGTAATTGCATATGCTGTATGGTTTTGTCTCCTTTGTAAAATATTTTGTATATTTTTATAAACACTGTTTATTGTTCTGTATTAAATACTAAATTTTATAGTTTTGTTCCTTTTGTTCTGTAAACCGCACTCCAAAGCCATATGCTACCATAACCAGGCATCCATTCAGCCTGTATAAAAATGACTGGTGGTGGCAGCGAGTAGTTCTTGAGTTATCGTGGAGCTAGCAGTGATCATTCCAGGGGTATATACATATTCCATGTGTTGGAATCGGAGGTGTATATACCATACTCTCACCGTTAGTTTTCCAATAACTGACCTTAGTGGAAACAGCCATAAGACTCCTATGTTAATCGTCGGTCAATCAAGTAATTTTCCGGATGATAGGAGGCAGCAGAGAGCTGTTCATGACAAAATGATAACAGTGTGGGTGGTTCAGTTGCGGCCCCCATTTGACATAGATTCCCAGTATGGAGTTGTCTCTTTGACTTACCAGTTGCCCCTTTGACTTGCCAGTTTTACCTCTCACTTGTCAGTGGCCCTTGTGATTTTGTGTGTCTATGGCTTAAGAACCATGATGGAGAGTGTAAGGAGATGGATATATTGCCCGCTGTTCCCCTTGAAGAACAAGTACAGTGGTGTGAAAAAGTGTTTGCCCCTTCCTGATTTTCCTATTCTGTTGCATGGAGATTCCCATGGGTGTCAGCTGTACATGACAGCTGACGCCCTGCATTATCGGACCCGTCCAAAATTTCTACCGCTTGGTGCCAACTAACACCTTAAAAACCGCGGTCAATCGTGACAGGGGTATTTAAGTTGCTACAAGGGCTCCACAAGACCCCCTTAGTAACCATCGGATTCTCGTGATTAGAATGAGAGTCCCGATGGTTACCATGGTACCCTCAGGTCATGTGACGACCCCAGGGTACAGTGGCCTGTGAGATCCAGCAATAAGCTGCTGAGTCTCAAAGGCTGTGTCAGTGAGACGCTGACAGTCTCACACACTGCTGTACATGAGTATAGCAGTGTATGAAACAAATGATCAAAATAAAAAAAATATACATGTCCCACAGTGGGACAAAGTAAAAAAAGTTAAAAGTAAAATAAAACATGTAAAAAAGTGCACACAAATCACTAAAATCCATTTTGCCACGCAAAAGGCAGGGTTTCTGATAAAACAAAAATAAACAAAAAAAGTACACATAATTGGTATCGCCGCATCCATAAAGACCCACTCTATAAAACTGGCACGTTATTCATTCTGTTTGGCGAACACCGTATAAAAATGTTTTTAAAAAGTCGCTTTTTCATTCACAAAAAAGTTAATAAAAATCGATCAAAAAGTCATATGTAAAAAAAAATGGTACAAATGAAAACACCAAACTGTCCCGCTAAAAAAACAAGCCCTAATATGGCTCATTTGGCAAAAAAATTAAAAAGTTACATCTCTCAGAATATGAAGATGCAAAAACAAATTCATTTGACTAAAATATTGTTTTCAGTGTCTAAAAACAGCCAAAAAGGAAAGAATTCTTCCAGCTCCTTAACCCCTTCATGACATGCCCCGTACTAGTACGGCGCATGTCGTGTCGTACCCTTTGATGTGGGCTCCGGCAGTGAGCCCACATCAAAGTCGCGACATGTCAGCTGTTTTGTACAGCTGACATGTGCGCGCAATAGCGGCGGGTGAAATCGTGATTCACCCTCCGCTATAAACCTGATAAATGAGCCAGAAATGAGCGCATCGCCGACCCCTGTCACATGATCGCGAAACGCGCGTTGGGGCCGTACTCTGTGACCGACCTGCATCTGCCACATGGGTAAGGAACCATACCTGGGACATCTAATTAATTATGGGCTAATTTATTAAGCAGATACCTTTTATTTAAGGATATGAGACATGAGATACATATGAGAACTTGTTCCTAAGGGGTTCTGGTCCCCATGATATTTTTGATATAGGCACAGAGCACTTTATTTCATATATTCAGCAGTATGTAGTAGGTCACACAGGTTGTTGAGGGAGGATCTAAATTGATCCTTCACGGTTAACTCAGTGATTTCCAAATTAATCTACAGGGCGTTGCCGGCAACTGAAAATGACCAGACAGAGACTTGTGCCTCTGTATGGGGGATCGAGCAGATCTCTGGCCCCCGTTTTATTGTGTATTGCTTTTCATAATCATAGAAATTATACTTCAACCAATCAGCATAAGAACACGCTCACAGTTCTTAACCTATAAGAATGCAGGAAAAACTTAACCCATGAGAATACAGAAAAAACGGAAATTACATATATGGTCATATCTCCTTGGCATATAAATCACATACTAACAGGTGTCTCAGTCTTGTATAGCAATACACCCCCGAATCTATTATCTGGCTCGAGTCAGAAGACTCAAGGTCTTTATACCAATTATGAACCATAGCCTAGTTGCATACCAGGCTTGTGAACAACAAGATAAAGTTAACTTCATGGCAGCTGTAACCTTTTACCTAATTAAATAACAGAATTTATCTTTAAGCAACAAGAAAATGGAGTCAAAAACACAAAATGGAGAATCTTTCTTAATTTGTCCCTTCACAAGGTCTGGTACCGGTTGTTCCCTTGCTGAGCATGTTCAAAAAGAACTGTAATCTATTTGAGACTTTATGTTAAGAATTGTTATGTGTTACAAATAAAATTGATTATTTTTATACTACTTTGGACTCGAACTCCATTTCTCTATGGGCATAATGCATTGTGGGAGTGTCCTGCTTTGGTATTTCAACTCCTATATCAGTGGTTCCTCCACGTGGAGATGAACCAATACAGGAGGAAAATTGTTTTCATTATGGGATGTAATTGTCACCTTGTTCCATATGTTTGGTGTGTCTCCCAGGTGGCTTGTTGCAAACTTTAAACAACACTTTTTATGAGTATCTTTAAGAAATGGCTTTCTTCTTGCCACTCTTCCATAAAGGCCAGATTTGTGCAGTGTACAACTGATTGTTGTCCTATGGACAGACTGTCCCACCTCAGCTGTAGATCTCTGCAGTTCATCCAGAGTGATCATGGGCCTCTTGGCTGCATCTCTGATCAGTCTTCTCCTTGTTTGAGATGAAAGTTTAGAGGGACGGCCGGGTCTTGGTAGATTTGCAGTGGTATGATACTCCTTCCATTTCAATATGATCGCTTGCACAGTGCTCCTTGGGGTGTTTAAAGTTTTGGAAATCATTTTGTATCCAAATCCGGCTTTAAACTTCTCCACAAAAGTATGACGGACCTGCCTGTTGTATCCCTTGGTCTTCATGACGCTCTCTGTTCTTCAAACAAAACCCTGAGACTATCACTGATCAGGTGCATTTAAACGGAAACTTGATTACACACAGGTGGATTATATTTATCATCATTAGGCATTTAGGACAACATTGGATCATTCAGAGATCCACAATGAACTTCTGGAGTGAGTTTGCAGCACTGAAAGTAAAGGGGCTGAATAATATTGCACGCCCCACTTTTCAGTTTTTGAATTTCCACAAAAATTTTAAATAACCAATACATTTCGTTCAACTTCACAATTGTGTTCCACTTGTTGTTGATTCTTCACCAAAAATTTACATTTGGTATCTTTATGTTTGAAGCATGATATGTGAGAAAAGGTTGAAAAGTTCCAGGGAGCCGAATACTTTCGCAAGGCACTGTCTATAAATCTGGTATCGCTACAATCGTACCGACCCGATAAACAAATTGGTCTTATCACTTTTATCGCATGGTGAACCCCACAAAAAAAGAATAAAATACAGTCATGTGGTTTAAGGGGAAAGGTGTAAGTGTAAATGTTTTGGAGTGGCCTAGTCAAAGCCTAGAACTTAATGCAACTGAGAATCTGTGGTCAGACTTGAAGATTGCTGTTCACCAGAGGAAACCATCTAACATGAAGGAGCTAGAGCAGTTTTGCCTTGAGGAATGGCCAAAAATCCCAGTGGAAAGCTCATAGAGACTTATCCAAGGCGACTTGCAGCTGTAATTGTTGCAAAAGGAGGCTCTATAAAGTACTGACTTTAGGGGGGTGAGTAGTTATACACATTGACGTTTTCAGTTATTTTATCCTATTTGTTGTTTGCTTCATAATAAAAAGAAAAACAAATGTTCACAGTTGTAGGCTTGTTCTATACATGAACTGATGCAAACCCTCAAAAAAATCTGTGAAATTCCAGGTTGTGGGATAGAAAAACACAATAAATGCCATGGGGGTGAATTCTTTCACAAGCCACAGTTCTTTCCTTGAAGGGAAAGACTATGCAGATCTGCGGGTTCAGAATAAGACTCTTGCAAATTGGACTGTAGTACTGAATAGGAATGTGGTGAAGTAGATAGGGACGTTAAAGATAGAGGACAAGTGAGTAAAGAGGAAATAATTGAAAATGTGTGTGGAAAATGCTCCGTATTGTAAAGGAAACATTCATCAAGTTGTGTGCCCGATATCTACTGTATATAATTCCCCCCAAGTTATCGTTGAGTAAAAAGTTTATTTTTGACTGGTGATTGTTACATACTTAGGCCGATAACCGTTTCATGCAGCATTACATGAACACCCGTTTCTTACACTATGGCTGGTCCGAACCACAAAAACAAGTGTTACCATCCACCTTTCGAGTCTCCCCTTTTTCCTCATAGATTGTAAGCTTGCGAGCAGGGCCCTCATTCCTTTTGGTATCTGTTTTGATCTATGTCAGGACTCCCACCTTTATGTTACATTCCGTGGTACAAGAGACAAGTACCTCACCCAGAGCTGCCGCCCCGTGCCACATTACACTTAGTCAGCAGGACTGATCCTTGCAGCTAGATGAGCAGAGTGATGTGGGGAAGACTCAAGTTATATGGAGGATGGCGACCATTACGCGGTCTAAGAGTGCACCTAACAAACTTTGTAATGGGGGTTAGTGGTGCAGAAAAATGAGAAGGTCCTGCACATTGTGGGTGTAGAAGGCACAAAAAGGCGTGAAGAGCTGTCCAGCCCTCCAGAAGTTCTGCCTACCGAAGGGAGTGTTGGGACTGGAAGTGCCAGCCTACAGCGAGTAGTGGTCGGTAAAATGAAGCCAAAGGAAATGGCCCACCCAGTAAGGTGCAACTCAGGAAAACAGGTGCAGGAGATAAAACGGGATGGTGAGCCAAAGACAACCCCATTGAGGGGAAATGATGAATGGTGTCTAGCGGCAAGAGAGCCGGCGCCATTTATTGGTTGGAGTTAGTTCTTGAGAATACATTGCGCTACAGTGTACGAGACAGTAGTAAAAATTGAAACGCTGTGTGGAAAATGCTCTGTATTGTAAAGGAAAATTAATAAAATTGTGTGCCCACTATCTAATGTACCGCCCCGTGCCATGTTACAAGAGGATTACTGTCCTCTCCCTACCAAACCTATTTGACTTAAGGTTCACGTCCACATTAGATGAATGGGAATCTGCCCTTGTAGGTCACATTTCAGGAGAGCTTTAGCAAGCCATTTTTTATCTTTAATTATTTGCGCACTACTAAATTTAATCAAAAGATAACAACCAATTCATACACATTGGCTTTTTTTTTCATTCCCTACTTAACATTCTACCTGAATGGTGAGTAACATTTTACAGATTGAATAGCTTACAGCTTGTAGATGAGGGCAGACCAATTAGTCAGTAGCAATGTGCCGTCCCAGGCTACATTACCTAACTTGAGCTAGCCTCTGTGATTGACCCTGTTAGAAGAAGCTGAGCCCCCAGTAAGGAGAAAAGTCACTCTCTATACTGCGTAAAATTCTTGGGAAAGAGTAGAGGCCTGTAGTGGTGTCGATGTGGCAGTAAAATAGAACTACGTGGGAAGGCAAGAGAGAACCTGACACCTGAGGAGACAGTCATGTCTAGTCAGAAGAGTGGAGAGTGTCCGCTGCCTGAAGGAGATGAAGAGCGAAAGGCTAAGGAAGCAGAGCTGTGTCACAGGACAGCTCCTCGGCGAGTATTGAGTACTTCAGGGAGGAAGGCCTGAGGTGAAAATATGAGAGGGATAAATAATAAAACCGTCCTGAGAATGGTCCTAATTATGAAGAGGTCCAGCACTGAAATAAGGCCAGAGAAGGAAAGCCTCGGTGACTGAGTTTAAAGGCTGAAAATAAGTTCCTGCTGAAACGTTTAAAGAGACTGTTCCCCACAATACAAAGTAAATTTGCCCCTGTTGAAAGTGAAGATGTGGTGTCTGTGCTTCCATGCCACTGCTGAGATCCCCAATAATAGAGCTGAATTGCTCTTTCTTAAAGGGGTGCCATGCTCCATTCAGTGGCTACCTTCCAAACTAGCTTTTTGATAAAATTGTCCCTAATATTATGTGGTGTGGCTGAGATAAGAAAATTGGATTGTGAACCTAACTTGGTACAGGATGTATGTATGTGATGAAAACTTTGGTGTACCCTAGTAGAATATGATGCTGGATTTTTAGGTTTGTGTTTTAATGAGGATTCTCTGACACACTAATACATACAATGGAGGTGCACGTTGAAGGGGTCCTACTCAGTCATTCAATTAAAACCTAATTAATGGAACTTAGCAGCACAAAACCATGCAGAATGCAATTTAGAATTGTAAGGGGTAATTTAGGCCTTACATGGTGGTATTTGGCTCTGAGATGGAGATATTTGGGTGCTTCACAGAGGTATTTCTTTGCTACTCTATTCTTAAGGGGCTGAACATTGGTATTTTTTCGGCAGTTCTGGGTGGTAAATGTGGGGAGGTAATATTAGTGGTAGGTGATGTGTGCAGTATCTACTGTAGGTCCGTATTCATCTGGGCTTTATCAGAACTGTATCTAGGTTTAGTTTGCGGCTCTAAGCCTATATCTAAATAATGTGTTTATTCCCAGCATCACACTATTTCCCTTCACTGACATGAAGGGTTGATGATTACTACAAAAAAAAAGAAGAAAAAGACAGGACAAATTCTCACAATCAGCAAAACGGAAAAATAGGTTTCCTAAAAGTTTCCTGTGACTTTCACTCATTAAACAAAAGTCCTGACAATGGCAGGAAAGAATGTGAACCCTCCATATCCTTCTTACTTCCTCCCGTACATGCGTTAGTAAAACAAAGTTGTTCAATCGTCCTGTTCTTATGTGAGAAAGTAGAGAAGAGAATCCACATCCGACAAGCTGCGGAGCTCACCGGGAGATATTCTGCGCAGTATTGGTAAGATGCCTCAAAATATGATAATATTATATGTTCATGCATGTGTAGAAGCCTGGGCGTATTCGGATTTGACATTGGAGGGGGTTAGACATATTAAACAGCACAGAGGACAGGCTGCTAACAGCAGGAGGCTTCCATTTCTCTGTGTGGCTGCAGTACTTTTCACCATTAGGGCTGACGTACACATACTTTATGGCTTCATACTGGTACGAAATATTACGGTGCTTTCATATGTGGCTAATTGCATTATCTAGAGACTTTCATATCTCTTTGTGTTTTTATTAGGTTTATGTAGAGGTACATTTACCCCTGTATGAAAAAATAGTTTGCTAAACTTTACAGCAGGGGACTCAAACTCGGCTCGGTAACGGTAAATGGCCTGCCTATACAAATTTGGGGGGCTGCATTCTTTGCAGGACAAAGTAACATTTTTAGTGATACCATTTTTGTTTTCTGTACACCTTTTTGATCATTTTCTTTAACATTTTTGCTGAGTTTATTCAATTTTTTTCAAATGGCGTTCTTTATGGTTATGGTAGTTTTATAGCTTGGGTCGTTATGGATGTGGCGATAACAAACGTGCACTTTTTGTTTTGTTTACTTTAGTTTATATATAAAACAGCATTTTTAGTGGCAAAATAATTTTTAATGCTTTATTTTGAAATTTTGAAATTTTTTTTTACATTTTTACAATTTTGTTTCCCCCAGTTGGCCACATACAGTAACATTGTCTTACAATTAGCACCATATAGCAATTCTGGCAAACATCTTGTAGTAATGTGCCCCATCCTGGACCCTTCTTGTAGTAATCTCCCCATCTTGGTCCTCATCTTGTAGTAATGCCTCATACTGGTTCCCTTCTTGTAGTAATGTCCCATCCTGCTTCCCATCTTGTAGTAATGTGCCAAATCCTAGTACTTATCTTGTAGTAATGCCCCATCCTGCTTCCCATCTTGTAGTAATGTGCCAAATCCTAGTACTTATCTTGTAGTAATGCCCCATCTCTGTCCCCTTCATGTAACAATGTGCCCATCCTCGTCTTCATCTTGTAGTAATGCCCCATTCTGATCCCCATCTCGTAGTAATGTCCCCTATTGTGGCGTTATTCACATAAACGTAAAAAAAAAATTCTTCTCACCTGTCCTCCTTTCCGCACATGAGGCCCACAGGCACTGAAGACCACTTGACGATTGCAGCCCAGTCCAGAGGCCGCCTATGTCAGCGCTTTAATTCAGTTTAATGTGTGTCCATGGAAATGTATTGCCGTGCAGTGTCCAGCTCGCTGCACGGCAATACTGAGGCAAGCAGCTGACATCGTAATGCCCGACACGGCAGTAACATCATAAGCCGCCACACCGGCACGCCAAAGTCAGCTGCTGGCCGGCGGCTGACATTGGTATTGCTGTGCACAGAGTTTGTCTCTACGTGGCAATACATTTCAATTGAATGCACGTCCAAGAAGGCACATTGTGACCCCTGAACCGGGCTATGATTGTCAAAGGGTCTAAAGTGCCTGCGGGCCACATGAAGCAGCCTAAGGGGCCGCATGCAACCCAAGGGCCACGTGTTTGAGACTCCGGCTTTACAGGATGTCAAAAGACTTTGATCCATGTATATAGTTCTGTACTGGAAGGATTTCTGATAATCCGATTAAAAATAATAATAATAAACTTTATATGTATACATATATACCTGTAAATGCTTTTGGAGTGTTTTTTAAAAGATAGCAATATACTAATCATAGCGCAGTTAATTTTTGGATTCTAGAAAGTGCTGAGAGAAAATGCTGAAGAAAACGTATCATTCATTAAATGAGAGGTCTCCAGTATTAAGGTTGTATAAAATGTGAATATATGAGGGAGCATTGACCGAAGGTGACCCTGCCATTCATCATTGCTTATATTGGCTGAATGGAAAGAAGGGTCATACACAAATTTAAAGGGGTTATCCAGGACTATTTTATGCTTTTACTATGGGCCTTAGAACTATCAGGCAGGTAGTTCCTGATTACCCGACGCAGACTCAGAGTGGTCACATACCACTCCTGCCGGCAATTCTACTGCTTCGTATTAACAGAGCAGCTCTTCCTCTGCAGGGTTGCTCTGTTGACATTCAGCAGAATCAGCATGACATCAACAGCCACTCGTCATCAACAGATCAGAGTGGACGAGAAGGCGCTGCTCTGTGGACGTGATGTCAGTGGAAGCCACAGAATCACCATTAGTAGCGGTCTCTGCCAGCAGACATTAGTGGCGGGCAGAACAGTTTTTAGGTCCAGAGTAAAAAAATAAAATATACCTACCTCAATGTATGTAAGTGCAGAGCAGGAGAGGGTCCCGATTGTTCAGCTACATCTTCATGGGAAGCTATACAGATAAATGCCTAGCTCAGAAACAAGGGCCATGCCTCAGTTTCTACAAAGTACAAGAAGCTACAGCAAAACCAAAGAAACGAGCCGGAGCATAATATATAACACGTGGTTTCTCCACAAATTCAACAAGAAATTACACTTTAAATCATTATTCCCTCATAAAACCGCACATTTTGCAAAATTGGGTGTTGTCTCAAATATTAATTGACTTCATCAGTTGAGTTTGAGATAAAAGACATCAAATAACTTGGACTGGCTTTGGGTTTGCGGACTGGAATGTTTGACTGTATGTTAGAAATATGGCCAAGTCAAGAGAGTAGTTAAAAAAGTTAAGAGAAGAGATGACTGCCTTGCACAAACAAGGAAAAGATAAAAGATATAAAGGCATTGAATGTTTCTAGACATACAGATGGTCAGAGTTCAGAGTTACAGGAGCACAGGCTACGCTCTCTGGACAATGCAGAAAGATGAACCTAGCACCAGCTGCCACTAGTTTCCTTAGGAGGCAGGTGGTGAAGAACTCCAGAGTGCCTGCAAAAGAACCTGCAGCAGCATGATCTGGTGACAGCAGGCACTGAGGATTCCACAGTAAGGAACATACTAAACGTTGAAGGTCTCCATGTCCGGGCTCCAAGATGTCACCTCTACTGCCCCAAAAGCACAAGAAAAGTTGTCTCACATATGCTCAAAATCATATAAGCCACATAAGTTTTGGGATTCTGTTCTGTGGAGCAATAAAACAAAATAACTTTTTGGCCTAAGGATCAGCTGAATGTCTAGAGTTGGAGGAATAAAAAGATCACCTTGCCTACAGTTAAGTATGGTGGTAGCTCAGTGATGCTTACAATGAAGCATGGTAGATACTTGGTGATGCCTACAGTGAAGCATGGTGGTGGCTCATTTGACGCTCTGGGGCAGCTTTCCACTGGAAACCTTCATCATTTAAATGGCAAAATGAATTAAATCAAGCGTCAAAATGTCATTCCTTCCATGAGGAAGCTGAAGCTTGGGCATCATTGGACTTTTCTAAAGGGCAATGATCTCAAGCATACCTTAAAGTCCACCAATGAGTGGTTTCGGAAGACGTCCTGAAGATTCTGGTGTAACAGTTACTATTGCCTGACATGCACTATTCAGAAAATCTTTGGTGGAATTTGAAGAAGGCGGTTGCAACAAACCTAAGAATATTAGTGACCTGGAGGCCATTGTTGAGGAGGAATGGGCTGAGATTCCTTAGGAACACTTCCAGAAGTTGGTGTCTGGCTATACATCATGTTTACAACAGGTCAGAATAGCCAAAAGGGCTCTACTAACTACTACAAATGCTTGGGTTGAATCATTTTGAGACGGCAATAGTCATTAAAAGTGGCATTTTGTGTTGAATTTGGAGAAACCACTTGTCGGTTGTGTTGAGCAACCGTATTTGAATTGTTTTTTTTTTTGTTTTATTGCAAACAGCAGAATTCTGGTCAACTTTGCTAATAAACCTAATTTGCAGTGTGAGAATTGAATAATTTTGATTGCAACTTTAAAATATTAGTTCCAATGAAGTAGAAAGTTGAAGATATTAAAAAAAAGGAAGTTAAGTAATCAATTGTCTTATTTAATTGATTTCTGTCTTGTCTGTACAGGTAATTCACTATGGATGGGCCAGCTCTGATGCTTCTAGGATTGTTCGCAAATACCTGGGTGTCAGCGGAACAATTTGCTCCCTGCCCTGAAAAGTGTACCTGTCTTACTGCTGAGCACCAAGTCAAATGCACTTACAGCAATCTCACAACTATACCACCTGACGTATCCAACAGCACCATAGAGCTTCACATGGATTACAACAACTTAACGTTCCTTCAGCAGAGTTTTCACCAGGATCTGCCAGAGATAAAAGCCCTCTTTTTAAGAAATTGTAATATCCAAACCATCAAGCCAGACACATTCCAGAAAGTGACTGGCATACAACACCTGTATTTAGACACCAATGAGATCCAGGAATTGGAGAATGGCACCTTTGAAGATCTGAGCAATTTGCTTTATTTGTATCTACAGAAGAATAAAATCCGCCATCTGCAACCAGGTACTGTAGACATAGCCATTTATTATTATTATTATTATTTATTGTTATAGCGCCATTTATTCCATGGCGCTTTACAAGTGAGGAGGGGTATACATAATAAAAACAAGTACAATAATCTTGAACAATACAAGTCATAACTGGTACAGTAGGAGAGAGGACCCTGCCCGCGAAGGCTCACAATCTACAAGGGATGGGTGAGAATACAGTAGGTGAGGGTAGAGCTGGTCATGCAGCGGTTTGGTCGATCGGTGGTTACTGCAGGTTGTAGGCTTGTCGGAAGAGGTGGGTCTTCAGATTCTTTTTGAAGGTTTCGATGGTGGGCGAGAGTCTGATGTGTTGTGGTAGAGGGTTCCAGAGTAGGGGTGATACGCGAGAGAAATCTTGTATACGATTGTGGGAAGAGGAGATAAGAGGGGAGTAGAGAAGGAGATCTTGTGAGGATCGGAGGTTGCGTGTAGGAAAGTACCGGGAGATGAGGTCACAGATGTAAGGAGGAGACAGGTTGTGGATGGCTTTGTACGTCATGGTTAGGGTTTTGTACTGGAGTCTCTGGGCAATGGGGAGCCAGTGAAGGGGAGAGGCCGGAGAATAGCGGGGGGGACAGGTGGATTAGTCGGGCAGCAGAGTTTAGAATAGATTGGAGGGGTGCGAGAGTGTTTGAGGGGAGGCCACAGAGCAGAAGGTTGCAGTAGTCAAGGCGAGAGATGATGAGGGCATGGACTAGGGTTTTTGCAGATTCTTGGTTGAGGAATGAACGGATTCGTGCAATATTTTTGAGTTGAAGTCGGCAGGAAGTGGAAAGGGCTTGGATATGTGGTTTGAAGGAGAGATCAGCGTCAAGGATAACCCCGAGGCAGCGAGCTTGTGGGACTGGGGAGAGTGGGCAGCCATTTACTGTAATGGATAGGTTCGTTGGGGGGGTCACGTGAGATGGGGGAAAGATGATGAATTCTGTTTTGTCCATGTTAAGTTTCAGAAATCTAGCGGAGAAGAAGGATGAAATAGTGGACAGACATTGAGGGATTCTGGTTAGTAGGGAGGTGATATCTGGTCCAGAGATGTATATCTGTGTGTCATCAGCATAGAGGTGATACTGAAAGCCATGAGATTCTATGAGCTGTCCCAGGCCAAAGGTGTAAATGGAGAAAAGCAGGGGCCCAAGGACTGAACCTTGTGGGACTCCGACAGATAGGGGGCGAGGTGAGGAGGTGGTGTGTGAGTGGGAGACGCTGAATGTCCAGTCTGTTAGGTATGATGAGATCCAGGATAGGGCCAAGTCTGTGATGCCAAGGGATGAGAGGGTCTGTAATAATAGGGAATGGTCCACTGTGTCAAAGGCATAGCCATCTAGCAAATACTGCATCCTGTCTTTGTAAGCAGCTCTGAGGGACATGAACTGATTATGACCCTTTTTAGTGCTTGTAAAAAAAATAAAAAAAACCTTGAATTTAATATATTTTTACAAGCATTTCTTTGATTTGTCACACTTTTTGACATGTTTTTCTGGTGTGCGTTTTTTTTAATTATACCTAAATCCAGAAAAAAATCTAGAAAATCTAGAGAAAAAAAACTTGGAAAAGAACATCATATGATACATTTTGAATAAAAAAAAAATAGGAAATTAAAAAAAAAAAAAAACAAGCAAAGAAGTGAAGAGGTGGAACTGTGCTTCATCCTACCTTCAATCATTTTGGTAGCATTTGCCAGGAATAGACTAAAAGTGTCAAAAAACGCAAACTTTTTTTTACAATTTCGAATTTTGCACAAAAATTGTGTTTTACTCCATAATTTTGTCTCCCTGATGAATCAGGGCCTCAGTCCAGACTAAAATAGAAAGTTTTCAGCTCATCTCACGTTGCAGTCAAGTGGCACTACAAATTCCACTTATGATCTGGCTATAAAATAAAGAAATCCTAAGTCAGTATGGGGTACACCTACTGCATACAGCCACATAAAGACCCTGATTCCAGTGATGTGTCACGTGCTCGGCTGCTTGCTGTGATTTTGATACAATCACAGTTTTCTCTGCTGCAGATTTATCAGTGCAATGCTGAGCTCAGTATAACCCCGCCCACTCTTCTGCAGCGGAATTGCATTCCGGAAAAAAACGCAGCATGTTCATTCTTTGTGCAGAATCACAGGGATTCCGCACACATAGGAATGCATTGATCCGCTTACTTTCCGCATGTGGCTATGCCCACCATGCGGGAACTAAGCGGATCATGTGCGGTTGGTACCCAGGGTGGAGGAGAGGAGACTCTCCTCCAGGCCCTGGGAACCATATAATTGTTGAAAAAAAAAAGAATGAAAATAATAAATCGTGATATTCTTACCTTCCGGTGTCCCTCGCAGCCTTCCCGCTCCTCACGATGCTTCCGTTTCCAGTGATGCATTGCGGCAATGACCTGTGATGACGTAGTGGTTTCGCGAGACCGCTACATCATCTGGGGTAATTGCCAGGAAGCATTGCTGGGAACGGAAGCTGCCGGGGGCATCGCGAGGAGCTGGAATGCTGCGGGGGCCGCCGGAAGGTGAGAATATCACGATTTATTTATTTTTTTATTATTTTTAACATTAGATCTTTTTACTATTGATGTTGCTTAGGCAGCATCAATACTAAAAACATTGGTCACACTTGTCAAACACTCTGTTTGACAAGTGTGACCAACCTGTCAATCAGTTTTCCAAGCGATGCTACAGATCGCTTGGAAAACGCTAGCATTCTGCAAGCTAATTACGCTTGGAAAACACTAGTGTTTAGCGGGAAAACGCATGTCAATTCCGCATGCATTTTACCCGCGGCACAGTTGCGGAATTGCCACGGAAATTTCCATGGCAATTCCGGACGTGTGCACATAGCCTTAGGGCTGTCCCACACGTCCAGATAATTCCGGTACCGGAATAAATCGGTACCGGAGTTATCCGTGTCCGTGTGCCTGGGAACTCACGGAGGCCATACGTGCGGCACACGTGTGCCGCCCGTATGGCGAGTGGGTACCACACGGAGCGTGTGGTACCCACTCTGCATGGTGCTGAAGCTGCGATTCATATCTTCCCTGCAGCAACGTTTGCTGTAGAGAAAATATGAAGAATAGTGTTTAAAATAAAGATCTATGTGTCCGCCGCCCCCCCACCCCCTGTTCGCCCCCCCGCTGGTCAGAAAATACTTACCCGGGTCCCCCCGTCGGCTGTCGCTCCTTCCTGGTCTGGCCGCGGCTTCTCCTGCATGCGGTCACGTGGGCCCGATCATTTACAGTCATGAATATGTGGCTCCACCTCCCATAGGGGCGGAGCCGACTATTCATGATTGTAAATGATCGTCCCCACGTGACCGCATACAGTAAGCCGCGGCCAGACCAGGAAGGAGCGAGGGAGCGGGTAAGTATTTTCTGACCAGCGGGGGGGCGCACAGGGGGTGGGGGGGCGGCGGACACATGGATCTTTATTTTTAACACTATTCTTCATATTTTCTCTATAGCAAACGCTGCTACAGGGAAGATATGAATCGCGGCTTCAGCACCATGTGGGGGGGACAGCGCTTACTGTAGCGCTGTCTCCTGCACGCACACGGACCCCAGACGGAGAATGTCCGTGTGAGGTCCGTGTTTTACGCGGACCCATTGACTCTATTGGGTCCGTGTAAAACGTGCGCTCCCACGAACACTGACATGTCTCCGTGTTTGGCACACGGAGACACGGTCCGCAAAAAATCAATGACATCTGCACAGATGCATTGATTTTTATGGGTCTACGTGTGTCAGTGTCTCCGGTACGTGAGGAAACTGTCACCTCACGTACCGGAATCACTGACGTGTGAAACCGGCCTTAAACAGATTTTCAACCTACATGTAGTTTTTTCTCAGCCAGGTGCATCGGAAGAATTTTGACAAGGGGAATTGTCAAGAATGGTTATGGACAAACACTCTCATGATATTCAAATAATCTTTGCATCTTCTTTTCATGATCGTGGGGGAATTTTTATGTTATTTCCATACTACCAAGGACCAGTAAAATACATTTTATTATTTGTTCCCCTGTCCATAACAAACAATTATTTTGATATAATTGGGCACAGTTATTTTTTTTCTTTTTACGAGGCCAGGGCTAGTACTAGCGAGTTGGAATGGAAGTGGCTTTTTTATGGTTTAGAGTTTTTTTAGGGTTTAGATTAATCATATCCAGCGAAGAGTTTGACTGAATAGTCACATATTAACGCTCATGGAGCCCAATTAAACAAGCAACTATTTGCAGAATTTTGATGCAAAACTACTTGAAAAGCCAGCCGTGATGAATTGGGCCATGATTTTGAAATAGGATGGTTATCCACATATGTTTTGCCATGTAGTGTCTCTAATAAATGTTTGATGATCTCAATCCATGATGATGACGCCATATGCATTTCTTTCTTCCAGATATATTTTTACCACTGAAAAATCTTATTGCGCTCTACTTGACGGACAATTTACTGGCAGAAATATCTGATGGGTCCTTAAAAGGTCTGACCCAACTACGTTGGCTTGATTTAGGGTTTAATATGATCTCTAACATATCTAAGGAAGCTTTCAAAGCCTCAGTTTATCTTCGAAAACTGGATCTGCAAAACAACCTCCTCACCAGTGTCCCTCCCTTTAAATCTGTAATGAATCTTCAGGTTCTGCGCCTGAGTAGAAACCGAATCCGAAAACTGTCATCTACCTCCTTTAGTAGAAACCTTAAATCTGTGAGCGAACTGTACGTTGACAACATGGGACTCAAAAAAGTGTCAAGCTTAGCCCTTAGGAGACTGCGCAGGCTTGATGTGCTTGACTTACGGAACAACAGCTTGACATCTCTCTCTGTATCTAAACTTAAGAGCTCCACAACCATCTACCTTACTGGCAACCCTTGGAAATGTGACTGCTCCATTGCCGAACTCTACATTCGATTATTAATGGGTAAAAAAAATGATCCCAAGCAGGAGGTTCAGTGCAAGAGCCCCAAAGGTTTGGAGGAGAGAAGCTTGACTACAATTAATGTAAGTGTTATAAACTATGTAGGGTCCCTTGCATGGTATTGAAGGACCATTTAAACTATAGACTTTTAAGACTAGGATAAGGCTGATTAGATTCCACAGGAGAAGCCTAGCATTTATCAGTAACATACTTTATGGCTCTAAAATAGAAATAGACTTTCACGGGAAACAGGTTTACATAGATCACAAGCCAGCATCTAAAAAAAAGGGCTAGATATTAATACATTTTTCATGTACTGTGCACATATCTAGAGGGGATAAATGGTCCATGTCATCCAGGATTTTATTATTTATCATGCTTTGCTTATATAGCACCATTAATTCCGCAGCACTTTACAGACATGATCATCGCTGTCTTCATTGGAGCTCACAATCTAAATACCCTGTCTTTGAAGTGCTGGAGGAAACCAGAGAACCTGGAGGAAACCAATGCATACACGTGGAGAACATACAAACTCCTTGCAGATGTTCCTGGTGGGATGTGAACCTGGGACCCCAGCGCTGCACATCAGTGCTAACCACTGAGCCACTTTGTGTGGCTCAGGCAGTTCCAAAACATAATGGCAACATTGAGAAACCATTTTTTGTCTATCTCCGCCCTTCTCTGACTCTGGTAAAGCCAGAGCTATCAATAATAGAAGAGGAGGGCAGAGATCGATTGAGAACTAATTGATGGGAAGGTGCATGGAGCATTCCATTAGCATATTTGAGTAAAGGTTTCTGGCAAATGCAGCAATTGATTTGAACACTGAAAGTACATTTTTTATTAGCGCTACGTCCCTACAAGATGTTGTGCTTGCTTTGGTAATTTTCTGCTGGCACACTCCCTTTAAATTTCCATTAGTTATCTGTTAAATTCATTTATTACCTTTTCATATTACATTACCCATATAATTGCAAGTCAACTGGTGGGGGTCCAGGTCCTGGGAGCCCCACCGATTGCTCAAAGACCCGTCCACCCGTCTGAGAGGTGTAGAACTTAAGAGACTGTAGCACACAGCTTCTGGCTGAGAAAGTATAGGATTCATAGCCTATGCTTTCTCTTGAATTCATACTTGGACCGCCACGTATCTGTTTGTAATTATGAGGGCAAAGCAATATGCAAAAAAAAAGTTACACAGTTATTCTTTAAATTAAAATATTACTCACCCGTTAAATCCCCCCATAGATCTAGTAGTCTCGGACAGTCTTGGCTGCTTTGCTTATGTGGGTGTTTTCTGTTAGCAGTGCAGGGGTTAACCTTTTTCACTTGATGGCTGCTGGAGCCTTTCCAGCTTTGATGGTCTGAGCTGTTCAGTATTGGACACAATCCTCTCCTATATATAGTTGACACTGGCAATCAGGATTGCCAGGGTGAGATTGAGTCTGCCCTGGTTCAGGAGTGTGGAGGAGTTTGTTGCTGGAGGAGGCGTTTGGAGTGGTGTTCTAAAGACTGTTGGTTGTTGTTTTGTTTGTATACTAATCCTCATCCTCTCCCATTTTGTTTTCTGTCCCTTTCTTCACTCTCTGAGGTTCCACTCTATTGAGTGCATATTTGGCTACATCTGTCCTTGATCAACTGCAGCCAATCAGCAGCTGCAGTAATAGACAACCCCTTTAAGATCAGTATTTTAATGGCAAAATATGCCAAAGCAATTGACAAAAAGAAAGTATAAGCAAATGATATAAGAAAGAAAGTCACTGAAATTATATATTTCTCTTTTCTTACAGATCTTGAACTTCAATTGCAAATCCTTTGCTGTTGACGCAACAACCTTTCTACCAGCAAACCAAACTGAAGGACAATTCATAAATACATCTCCATCAGTGGTGACTGGCAATAAAGAACTTACCAAAACCACAATTACACCCACATCTACTACATGGATTAACATAATAGAGGAAGATCCATGTTTTGCTGATGACATAGCTAACATCTTAGTGAAACCAACAGGGGAGGATTCGCTTGATGTCTCGTGGTCTAGCTTCAGAGACTACAGATATTTCCAGATAGATTACTCATCTGTTGACCATCGGGATACACTGCACATCTCAGGGAAACAAACTCAAGGGCAACTTTTCCATCTGTTTCCTGGTACAACCTACAATGTCTGCATTATCCCTCACAATAAGGACATTGCGACTTGTGAAACCCCAAAATCCAAGCAATGTGCAAGTGGGGAAACCAGTGCACTGTCGGAGACCGCGTATCATAGCCATTCTCAACCCAAGGCCTCCGCCTCTCCATTCGCGATTATAGGTTCAACCGTGGCTGGAGTGGTGATTTTAGTGGCGGCCATCATCACCGGCTATGTCCTGCGTTCAAGTAACTTTCAGTTCCAACGATATCACAATGACGAGGAAATAGAAGGCAGCAAGGAAGATGAAACCGATCCTTATAAATGGGGCGGAGAGTATGAAAATATAGATGAAGACAGACATGTATATGTCACTTCATCCAGCCTATGGGGAATGGATAATGAAAAACTTGATTGTAGCCTTGCCGAGTCAATATCCTTGCCTTCTGTTCCAAAGTATGTTTCACTCTGATTTTTCTGTAGGTTGAGTAACATGTAGTGATCTTAAAACTGTTACACTTTTACTAATGAAAATTATTAAAAATTAAACCACTGTACATTAACTGATCTTCAGAAAGCTCCCGTGCTATAAAGTGTTCAACCGGGAACTACGGTAATACTTTGACAATCATCCAGGGAGACCAACAGGAAGATAGAACTGTTCCCGTTCCAAATATGTGGTTCTATTTTCATTAATATTTTTACTTACAAATCCCAGCACAAAATGCAGCGGCCCTGTCCTACATATGACTGAGGGTCTTCTGCATTTTGCAGTGTCCATCGGAGATATGTGGGTTCTCCCAATCTATGCCACAATAAAGGCATACAGTAGTCTGCTGATTTTTTCATGCAGCAAAAAATAAATAAAAATGCCCAACAGAGGCAACACACTTGTCCGTATTGTGGATGTGTGGAGGAGCTGTGTGTTATTACATGTAGTGTCCCAAGTCGATATAATGGATGATGATAATAACACAAGCTGTGTTTTTCTTTGTATTTTCTGTTCGGAAAATAGCTCATGAATACTTGCAAATTGACTTCGATTGGTCCATTTTGCATGCGGACTGAAAATATGCTCGTCTCAACCAATCCTTAATACGTCTCTTGATTGCACAGCAAGCCTATCGACGCACATTAGATACACCACCGTTATACGTCACTCTACCTATAGTTGGTGCACCCCTCTAACTTTCTCTTCCAATAGTCACAGGAATCCTCCTGGGTTCTCCCTGTGCCTATAGTAATTCCTCCAGCAGTAAATCTAACCCTTTTAAAGACCCAAAACAGGGTTCAGACTTATTTCAGTCATCACAGTCAATCCCCCTTCTAATGTGGTCAGAGTGGTGTTTCCTTTTACTTTCTGAACCTTTTTTCAAATGAGATTACATTTAATCCAAGTGAAACATTAGTAATTGGATATGGGAAGACAATGCAACATTGTTTACTCTGTTGATTTCATTATTATCTTTCTTGGGATTTTTTTTCCGTTCATCTATAAGGGCTATACCCATCCTGCAGACACTGGTCTACCCAGTTTATTTTTAAGCAAGTAAAACAAGAAGAAAAACCCTAAAAAAAACCCAATACGTAAAAGTTGGATGGTAAAAAAGAAAAAATGTTGAATGCTCTCCTACCTGCTAAACGCAACAGAAGCGGCATCAGAGGATGGAAAGGTTTACATCTTGGGGCAACTGGATGAATTAAAGACCAAACAGTGGCATTACACACCAATCTGATTCGGTTGGCTCCCCTACTCTTCTTCTGATATGTTATGCCAATAGTAGACCAAATCTAGCAGACTATTGGCAGCCTCTAATGAGGCCTGACCCGATCTATGGCTGAAAGAAAGAGTATCAGACAGGAGACAATCTGCACTGATATAGATTTAGATCAAGATTGCTGAAAGAACGCTCACTTGGATGGGACAAAAGTAACAAGAGAACAATCTCCTTAATGTGAAAATCAGAGAGCACTTTTTAAAATAAGGATGATGTTCTCCTTCACACCAAGTGATCGACCAGAGAGGATGTCAAATTTGAAAATGTATCGTATGGAGATGATTGCCACCATGCTTACTTTTTAAGAGACTTAATACGATGTTAGAAAAAACTGTCCAAGATTAAGATCCCAGACCACTTTTAGCTAAAGGGATAGGGGGCACTTCATATGCCATCCCCTGCAGTGGGAGGATGTTTATCTGGGTTGTACCTAAGCATACGCTCAAAAAAATTAACTGAAAGATTTGGATGGTTAATAGTGATGAGCGAACGTGCTGGGATAAGGTGTTATGAAAGCATGCTTATGTGCCAACAGTGTCTTTGGCGTAGTCAAAAAATATGAGTCCCCGAAGCTGCATGTCTCGCGGCTGTTAAGCAATCCCTGCATGTTAGACAGCCGTGAGACATGCAGCCGTGGGGACTCGAACACATTTTCGAGCACGCCGAAGATACTGGGTTAGCACACGAGCATGCTTGGATAACACCTTACCTGAGCATGTTCGCTTATCAGTAATGGTTAACTATCCAACTGAAGAATGTCAGCATGTCCAACGTTATCCTGAGACTATAAAGTTTGCAGGAAAGATATATATCTTGGTAACGTGTTAACCAGTGGATAGAAAAATATGTAGAATTGAGAGTCCTAAGTGGTTGATACGTTTTAACGGCCAACTGAAAAGATGGTAACAAATTGAAAGCTTTCGAGACTACTCAGGTCTCTTCATCAGGCATAGACTAAAAGAAATTCTGAAGAATCACATATTTATGCACAACATAGCACAGAAAAATGCCATAGACAAGACAGGTGACGTGAAGCAGAATTACCATTATGTGAGTGATAAACAGTTATGTCCACCACCATCATTAAGCTGCAGAACAATAAAATAGAAACATCCCTGTATCAGAAGCCAATCGACCGTCCAACATACCTTAAATGGGACAGTTTCCATCCAAAACACATAAAAAATTCTATTGTCTACAGCCAAGCCATCAGATACAGTCGTATATGTTCCAACCCCATGGATAGGGGATGAACACCTTGGTCGCCTCAGAAAGACCTTTTTGAATCAGGGCTACCATCCAAGAACAATTAAAAATCAGATTACAAGAGCAACTAGAATATCAAGGAACCACCTGCTACATTACAAAACTAAAGAAGAAAATAACCCGGTACCTCTAGTAGTCACCTACAATCCAAATCTGGAGATGCTAAGGGGAGCTGCATGGAAATTACAACCTTTACTACAAAAGGATGCTCGACTACAATCCATTTTTCCAGACCCCCCACTTCTGTGTTTTAGACAGCCCCAAATCTAAGAAGCATCGTCAGAAGCTCCCTGTCCTCTCCAACAGCTGCAGGAACCTTTCCTTGCAACCAGAAAATATGTAGAACCTGTCCATTTATAATGACCACGGACAAGATAAAGACCCCCAATTCACATCAGGACTACAAGATCCCAGGTACTTTCAGCTGCGTCACCTCTAATGTGGTGTACCTAATTATTAGTACTAAATGTCCAACTGGGGGTCTGTATGTAGGGGGACAGGGCAGAAACTGAGAACAAGGATGAACTCTCATCGCCATACAATAGGAGAAAAAAAGAATGGATCTACTGTGGCAATACATTTTTGCCTCCCTGATCATTGCATTATGGACATGAAATTACTTGTATTAAAAGGTAACTTCAAATCTCAACAGACAGAAGAGTTTGGGAATATAAACGGATGATGACCTTTGACAGTCTCGGTGCAGGAATGAAGGTTTTGCATGGATTTATGTCTTTTTACATTAACTAAGTAATTTGCTCCTTAGACCATGTGGGGTCATCATAAGAGAACCAGACCCCAATCATAAATAAAACATTCCTTATCTATGAACTCTTCCAATATTTATGGACACAACTGTTTATTACTCACATAATGGTAATTCTGCTTCACGTCAGCTGTCTTGTCTATGACATTTTTCTGTGCTGTGTTGTGCATAAATATGTGATTCTTCAGAATTTCTTTTAGTCTATGACTGATGAAGAGACCTGAGTAGTCTCGGAAGCTTGCAATTTGTTACCATCTTTTCAGTTAGCCATTAAAAGGTATCAACCACTGAGGACTCTCAATTCTACATATTTTTATAAAGTTTGCAGACATTTAGACTACATTCCCACGATGAGCTTCTGGTGCATTTTTTGAGGCCGAATATATTTTGCTGGGGCAAAATTGCTGCGTCTTACAGTTCCAGCAAGGTGGATGGGATTTATAGAAATTTCATGCCCTGTGCACTTTTATTTTAGTAAGAGTAAACTCACCTGTGGTGTTATTAGGGTTGAACAATTAATATAATGTTCAATTCTCTAGTTGCCTACTCCTGGCCTAATGGATATTGATCATGTGCACTAAAGAAATACACCAGACACAGTCAGCTGTAACTCTCCTTGATCAATGTGTGGCTCAGCTCCAAGAAAAGGGCAGTTTATTAGTCAAACACAATGTTATATATCTCCTGTAAGGGGGCTCGGTTAGCTCTAAGATGGGAGTGATCGGATGTATTCCATTGGTTAGTGGGTTGGGCATGAGCAAGTCCATGGGCGGATCCATGAGGTCATCAGGGTGGGTTGGTCCGTGAGGTCATCAGGGTGGGCGTCGCTGTGGGTGGATCCATGAGGTCATCAGGGTGGGCGTCATCTTGGATACCAGAGCACACGGCATGCTGACACAGAAAATGGCGGCCATCTTCAGTGTCTTCATTGTTCATCTTGGATACCAGAGCACACGGCTCTGGTAGAGGAGATGGCAGCCATCTTAAGTGTCTTACTTTGTCTGAGGAAAACTTATGTAAGGTTAAACAATACATGTTATGGGTTGCTTCCCTCAATTATCTTATGTGTTGAGGTTAATTAAGTATTTGATCTTATGGCTCTCCTCAACAGTCCCCCCTAAATACTTTATTAACCTTTTCTTTTATCTTGATCCCACCGTGGTTCCCTAACCCATCGATGTTAAGTGTTATTATGACATCAGAAGCTTCATGACAATATGGATGCTATAGACACCAGAGAATGTGTGACCAATTACGGGTATACCGGAGCGTGTTACCCATGTCCTTGGGACTTTCCTACATGCTGGATCTATTACTCTCCAATCTCCCATCTTTATGGTTACATAAAATACACATGTGACTCTCCCTGATGTACACATCCTAGATCTGACCGTCTTGCCCGGGAGGGGGAATTGGAGTTTTCACCAGTTTGAGACAAGTTTTCCCTTGTGGAAAACCTCCCTTTGTAGCTGGACTTTGACAAGCAGGTCAGATCCTACTCTGTCCCTAACTGTCTAACAAGTTTATAATGTGATAGATGGATCCAGGAGGCGCTCAGCAACCCTGACCGAAGTAGGAGTAGTCAGGAGCACTTGGTAGGGACCCTCAAATGTCAACTCCAGGGATGTCCTTCTGATGAACGTCTTTACCAGCACGTAATCACCAGGTTGGAAAGTATGGGTACCTTCACTGGAATCTGGACCTGGAATGGATGATAAAACTTGTACATGTGTTATTGACAGTTTTTTAGTAACAACAATTACATAATTTACAAGGGTATCACTTCCTGAGGCTAGCTGTTGTGGAAAATATTGACCCAATCTTGGAGGCCCCCCAAAAAGAATCTCGAATGGTGTGAGTTTAGTGGAACCCCTTGGAGTGTTTCTGACTGAGTATAAGGCAACGGGCAAAATGTCTGTCCAAGTCTGACCTCCTAACTGGCTTTCAGTAATTTATTTTTGAAGGTGCCATTCAGTGTTTCTACTTTCCCACTGCTCTGTGGGTGATATGGAGTATGTAAACCTAAATCCGCTCCCACCAATGTCCATAGTTCCTTAGTCAGTGCTGCAGTGAACGCAGGTACTTGGTCACTCTCAATTACCTCTGGGACCCCATATCTGCATACTACTTCAGTCACCAGTCTCTTAACAGTCACTCTGGCAGTCATGTTGGTTACTGGATAGGCTTCAGGCCATCCTGAGAACATGTCAGTCACTTCCAGTACATACTCGTACTTCCCTACTTTTGGCATTTGAATGTGATCGATCTGAATCCTCTGAAAGGGATAAAGTGGTTTAGCCAAATGTTTCTGAGTAACTTTCTGAGGCAGTGCTGGATTGCATCTTGCACACACAAGGCAGGACTTGAAATAATTTTGGGTGACAGTAGAGATCCCAGGTGCCATATAAATCTTCCAAATCAGGTCATTCATCCGATTCTTGCCTCTGTGGGTGATACCGTGTGCCCATTCTGTCACTGAGGGGTACAGATTACGGGGTAGACCTTTGTTTTCACCCTCCAGACTCCATCTTCATTCTTTTTTTAGCTCCTCCTACTTGCCATGACTTCTTTTCATCATCTGATGTCTTGTCTTGATGTAGATGGATAATCCTCATAAGAGAGGCTTTAGTCCCTTCTTCAGTGTCTTGTGACACGTACACCGCTGCTTTCTCTTTCCTAAATGGATCCACAGCATAGGTTTTTGCTGTTTTGTCAGCAAAGAAGTTCCCCCTTGCTTCTGGAGAATCCAGTCTCCGGTGAGCTTTGATCTTGATCACTGCAACCTTTGAAGGTAGATCCAGAGTGATCACAAGTTCTTGCATGGTAGCAGCATGTTTTACAGGAGTTCCACTGGACATTAGGTATCCTCTGGCTGCCCAGATACTGCGGAAGTCATGAGCCACTCCAAAAGCGTATCTTGAATCCGTGTAGATGTTGACCACCTTCTCCGTCGCTTCCTGACAAGCCAACGTCAAAGCCTTAAGTTCCGCTTCTTGTGCAGACGTGCGGTAGTAGGGATCCGGCTGAGATGACCTGGTCATGTGTAACCATGGCATATCCCATGTGGAATCTTCCTGTTTCATCTGCAAATCTGGAACCATCAGTGAAGAACGTCACGTCAGCATGTGGGAGTGGGTCTTCAGACACGTTTTTCTTGGAGGCTGCTTCTTCCTGCATTTGTTGGAGACAGTCATGATCCTCTGAGTGTGTAGAGGCATCTTCTCCGAGAGCATCAGTATCATCATCCACATCCCCCCTGGAAAGAGGAAGCAGCGTGGACGGGTTGAGGATGGTGCAGCGGACAAGAGTGACATTATCCGGAATCAAGAGGGAACATTGGAGTCTCATATGACGCTGTAGCGACAGGTGTTTAGGTTGAGTCTGGCCTAGAATAGCTTTTATGTCGTGTGGAGCCATTAAGAGAACCGGATGTCCTAAGATGATATCAGAAGTTTTGTCCAGAAGCATATGTGCAGCATGAACAGCTCTGAGGCAAGTCGGGGAAGCTTGAGACACAGAGTCCAGGCGGGCAGAGTAGTAGCCGATTGGTCTTGTTCTTCCCCCATGTTTTTGTGCTAGGACTCCGGAAGCATGTCCTGCTACTTCACTGACAAACAAGTAAAAAAGGTAGTTGATAATTTGGGATTCCAAGAGCTGGTGCAGACTGTATGGCCTGTTTAAGAGCATAGAAGGCTTCAACAGATTTGGGACATAGTGGAAATGCTGACGTCTTAAGGTCATCGTACAACGGTTGCATCAGCTTGGAGGCGTCTGGAATCCATTGGCGACAATATTAATTGATAGGTCAGCCAACTCATCCGAGGCCCTTGTCTTAGGTTCTTGGCAGAACTCAACACCAGAGTCCCATGTCTCGTCATGCTCCTGTAGAAAGGCATCGGCTGTTTTTCTGGATCTAGAACTTGGTTCAACAGAGTAGCAGCTTGCTGGGGTGTAAACTTGACATAGAGGGTGGGCTCTTCAGACATGAGCATCGGCACTGTTGGTGGTGGCACCTGAGGCGGGAGTAGAGATGGCACCGCGAGTACAGATGTAATCCCTTGTTTATGAGAAGCACGAGGAGGTAACAGTCCTGGAATGAGGGGCTCTATTTGGGCAGCTCCAGTATCATGGTGTGGGGTCCAGGTGATGCAGGCAGTCTTAAAAGCTTTAACAGTCCTGTCCTCATTACTAATTAACCGGATTTCAGAGAGGCAGCAAATGCTTGGGGGGCTACACGTGTTTATTATAATTTCAACGATTTCCCTAGTACATGCATGAACAGGGAAACCGAAAATGCCAACACCAATGGCGGGAATCTGTTATGACCCCAATGGCGAGGGTCTCAGAGGAACGTGGAAGTCTGCAGAATACAAAAATCCAGCTCATAGGGCAGTGGTAACTGGGTCGACCATATATCTACTCCTAACGCCAACACTAGAAGTAGCCGGGGATCATTCCTACGTTGATTCTAGATGACACGCGCCAGCCGGAGAATCTAGCTACCCCTAGTAGAGGAAAACAAAGACCTTTCTTGCCTCCAGAGAAGGGGACCCCAAAGCTGGATAGAAGCCCCCCACAAATAATGACGGTGAGGTAAGAGGAAATGACAAACACAGAAATGAACCAGGTTTAGCACAGAGAGGCCCGCTTACTGATAGCAGAATAAAGAAAGGTAACTTATATGGTCAACAAAAACCCTATCAAAATCCACACTGGAAATTCAAGAACCCCCGAACCGTCTAACGGTCCGGGGGGAGAACACCAGCCCCCTAGAGCTTCCAGCAAAGGTCAGGATATAGATTTGGAACAAGCTGGACAAAAATACAAAACCAAAACAAATAGCAAAAAGCAAAAGGCAGACTTAGCTGATATAACTGGAACCAGGATCAGTAGACAAGAGCACAGCAGACTAGCTCTGATAACTACGTTGCCAGGCATTGAACTGAAGGTCCAGGGAGCTTATATAGCAACACCCCTAACTAACGACCCAGGTGCGGATAAAAGGAAAGACAGAAAAACCAGAGTCAAAAAACTAGTAACCACTAGAGGGAGCAAAAAGCAAATTCACAACAGTACCCCCCCCCCTTAGTGAGGGGTCAACGAACCCTCACCACGACCACCAGGGCGATCAGGATGAGCGGCATGAAAGGCACGAACTAAATCGGCCGCATGAACATCAGAGGCGACCACCCAGGAATTATCCTCCTGACCATAGCCCTTCCACTTGACCAGGTACTGAAGCCTCCGCCTGGAGAGGCGAGAATCCAAGATCTTCTCCACCACGTACTCCAACTCGCCCTCAACCAACACCGGAGCAGGAGGCTCAGCAGAAGGAACTACAGGCACAATGTACCGCCGCAACAAGGACCTATGAAATACATTGTGAATAGCAAACGACACAGGAAGATCCAGACGAAAAGATACAGGATTAAGGATTTCCAATATCTTGTAAGGCCCAATAAAACGAGGTTTAAATTTGGGAGAGGAGACCTTCATAGGAACAAAGCGGGAAGAAAGCCACACCAAATCCCCAACGCGTAGTCGGGGACCCACACCGCGGCGGCGGTTGGCAAAGCGCTGAGCCTTCTCCTGTGACAACTTCAAGTTGTCCACCACATGATTCCAGATCTGCTGCAACCTATCCACCACAGAATCCACCCCAGGACAGTCAGAAGGCTCCACATGACCCGAAGAAAAGCGAGGATGGAAACCAGAGTTGCAGAAAAAAGGCGAAACCAAGGTGGCGGAACTAGCCCGATTATTAAGGGCAAACTCAGCCAACGGCAAGAATGTCACCCAATCGTCCTGATCAGCAGAGACAAAACACCTCAAATAAGCCTCCAAAGTCTGATTGGTTCGCTCCGTCTGTCCATTAGTCTGAGGATGGAAAGCAGACGAAAACGACAAATCAATGCCCATCCTACTACAAAAGGATCGCCAGAACCTGGAAACGAACTGGGATCCTCTGTCTGACACAATATTCTCAGGGATGCCGTGCAAACGAACCACGTTCTGGAAAAACACAGGAACCAGATCGGAAGAGGAAGGCAGCTTAGGCAAAGGAACCAAATGGACCATCTTGGAGAAGCGATCACATATCACCCAGATAACGGACATGCCCTGAGATAGCGGAAGATCAGAAATGAAATCCATGGAGATATGTGTCCAAGGTCTCTTCGGGACAGGCAAGGGCAAGAGCAAACCGCTGGCACGAGAACAGCAAGGCTTAGCTCGAGCACAAGTCCCACAGGACTGCACAAATGACCGCACATCTCTTGACAAGGAAGGCCACCAAAAGGACCTGGCCACCAGATCTCTGGTGCCAAAAATTCCCGGGTGACCTGCCAACACCGAGGAATGAACCTCGGAAATGACTCTGCTGGTCCACTTATCCGGAACAAACAGTCTGTCAGGTGGACAAGACTCAGGCCTATCAGCCTGAAATCTCTGCAACACACGTCGCAGATCCGGAGAAATAGCTGACAAGATAACTCCATCTTTAAGAATACCAACAGGATCAGCGACTCCAGGAGCATCAGGCACAAAGCTCCTAGAAAGAACATCGGCCTTCACATTCTTTGAACCTGGTAAATACGAGACAACAAAATCAAAGCGGGAGAAAAACAATGACCAGCGGGCCTGTCTCGGATTAAGGCGTTTAGCAGACTCGAGATACATCAGATTTTTGTGATCAGTCAAGACCACCACACGATGCTTAGCACCCTCGAGCCAATGACGCCACTCCTCAAATGCCCATTTCATGGCCAACAACTCCCGATTGCCCACATCATAATTTCGCTCGGCAGGCGAAAACTTCCTAGAGAAAAAGGCACAAGGTTTCATAACAGAGCAACCAGGGCCTCTCTGCGACAAAACGGCCCCTGCCCCAATCTCCGAAGCATCCACCTCAACCTGAAAGGGAAGTGAGACGTCAGGCTGGCACAAAACAGGCGCCGAAGTAAACCGGCGTTTCAACTCCTGGAAAGCCTCCACGGCAGCAGGAGCCCAGTTAGCTACATCGGAGCCCTTCTTGGTCATATCCGTCAAAGGTTTCACAATGCTAGAAAAATTAGCGATAAAACGACGGTAGAAGTTAGCGAAGCCCAAGAACTTCTGAAGACTCTTAACTGACGAGGGCTGAGTCCAATCAAGAATAGCTCGGACCTTGACTGGGTCCATCTCCACAGCAGAAGGGGAAAAAATGAACCCCAAAAAGGGAACCTTCTGTACACCAAAGAGACACTTTGAGCCCTTGACAAACAAAGAATTTTCACGCAAAATTTTAAAGACCAACCTGACCTGCTCCACATGCGAATCCCAATTATCAGAAAAAAACAAAATATCATCCAGATAAACAATCAAAAATTTATCCAGATACTTCCGGAAAATGTCATGCATAAAGGACTGAAAAACTGAAGGCGCATTGGAGAGCCCAAAAGGCATCACCAAGTACTCAAAATGACCTTCGGGCGTATTGAATGCGGTTTTCCATTCATCACCTTGCTTAATGCGCACAAGGTTGTACGCACCACGAAGGTCTATCTTGGTGAACCACTTGGCACCCTTAATCCGGGCAAACAAGTCAGACAACAGCGGTAAAGGATACTGAAATTTGACAGTGATCTTATTTAAAAGCCGATAATCAATACAAGGTCTCAAAGATCCGTCCTTTTTTGCCACAAAAAAGAATCCCGCACCAAGAGGGGAAGAAGACGGACGAATATGTCCTTTTTCCAGAGACTCCTTGATATATGAACGCATAGCGGTATGTTCAGGTACCGACAGATTAAACAGTCTTCCCTTAGGAAATTTACTGCCTGGGATCAAATCTATAGCACAGTCACAGTCCCTATGAGGAGGCAGTGCACTGGACTCAGACTCACTGAAGACATCCTGATAATCAGACAAATACTCCGGAACTTCCGAAGGCGTAGAAGAAGCAATAGACACAGGCAGGGAATCCTCATGAATACCACGACAGCCCCAACTTGAGACTGACATAGCCTTCCAGTCCAGGACTGGATTATGGGTCTGTAACCATGGCAGCCCTAAAACGACCAAATCATGCATTTTATGTAAAACCAGGAAACGTATCACCTCGCGGTGTTCAGGAGTCATGCACATGGTAACCTGAGTCCAATACTGCGGTTTATTTGCTGCCAATGGTGTAGCATCAATACCCCTAAGAGGAATAGGATTTTCTAATGGTTCAAGGGTAAATCCACAGCGCTTAGCAAATGAGAGATCCATGAGACTCAGGGCAGCACCTGAATCTACAAACGCCATGACAGGATAAGATGACAGTGAGCAAATCAAAGTTACAGACAGAATAAATTTAGGTTGCAAATTACCAACGGTGACAGGACTAACAACCTTAGCTATACGTTTAGAGCATGCTGAGATAACATGTGTAGAATCACCACAGTAGTAGCACAAGCCATTCCGGCGTCTATGAATTTTCCGCTCATTTCTAGTCAGGATTCTATCACATTGCATTAAATCAGGTGTCTGTTCAGACAACACCATGAGGGAATTTGCGGTTTTTCTATCACATTGCACCGAATTAGGTGTCTGTTCAGACAACACCATGAGGGAATTTGCGGTTTTGCGCTCCCGCAACCGCCGGTCAATTTGAATAGCCAGTGCCATAGTATCATTCAGACCTGTGGGAATGGGAAAACCCACCATAACATTCTTAATGGCTTCAGAAAGGCCATTTCTAAAATTAGCGGCCAGTGCACACTCGTTCCAATGTGTCAGCACGGACCATTTCCGAAATTTTTGGCAATACACTTCAGCCTCGTCCTGCCCCTGAGACATAGACAGCAAGGCCTTTTCTGCCTGAATCTCAAGATTGGGTTCCTCATAAAGTAAACCGAGCGCCAGAAAAAACGCATCAAGATCATCCAATGCCGGATCTCCTGGCGCCAGCGAAAAAGCCCAATCCTGAGGGTCGCCCCGTAAGAACGAAATAACAATCTTTACTTGCTGAGCAGAATCTCCTGATGAACAGGGTCTCAGGGACAAAAACAATTTACAATTATTCACGAAATTCCTAAACTTAAACCTGTCTCCGGAAAACAGTTCAGGAATCGGTATTTTAGGTTCTGACCTAGGATTTCTGATAACATAGTCTTGTATGCCCTGCACACGAGTAGCCAGCTGGTCCACACTTGTAATCAAGGTCTGGACATTCATGTCTGCAGCAAGCATAGCCACTCTGAGGTAAAGGGGAAGGAGAAAAAAAAAACTCAGAATCTTCTTTCTTATAATCCCTCTTCTGCAATGCATTAAACATTTAATACTGGCCTGGCAAACTGTTATGACCCCAATGGCGAGGGTCTCAGAGGAACGTGGAAGTCTGCAGAATACAAAAATCCAGCTCATAGGGCAGTGGTAACTGGGTCGACCATATATCTACTCCTAACGCCAACACTAGAAGTAGCCGGGGATCATTCCTACGTTGATTCTAGATGACACGCGCCAGCCGGAGAATCTAGCTACCCCTAGTAGAGGAAAACAAAGACCTTTCTTGCCTCCAGAGAAGGGGACCCCAAAGCTGGATAGAAGCCCCCCACAAATAATGACGGTGAGGTAAGAGGAAATGACAAACACAGAAATGAACCAGGTTTAGCACAGAGAGGCCCGCTTACTGATAGCAGAATAAAGAAAGGTAACTTATATGGTCAACAAAAACCCTATCAAAATCCACACTGGAAATTCAAGAACCCCCGAACCGTCTAACGGTCCGGGGGGAGAACACCAGCCCCCTAGAGCTTCCAGCAAAGGTCAGGATATAGATTTGGAACAAGCTGGACAAAAATACAAAACCAAAACAAATAGCAAAAAGCAAAAGGCAGACTTAGCTGATATAACTGGAACCAGGATCAGTAGACAAGAGCACAGCAGACTAGCTCTGATAACTACGTTGCCAGGCATTGAACTGAAGGTCCAGGGAGCTTATATAGCAACACCCCTAACTAACGACCCAGGTGCGGATAAAAGGAAAGACAGAAAAACCAGAGTCAAAAAACTAGTAACCACTAGAGGGAGCAAAAAGCAAATTCACAACAGGAATCGTCAAGGTCTCAATGTGCTCACTAATATTTGCATACTCTAAAATGCGAGTTATTGCTGCACGAAGTTGTTGAGCACTAACGTCTGGATGTATAGGGTCATAAGTAGGGGTCACAGCGTGTATGATCACTCTACATGGAAGATTGCCAGCTTTAGTCACCGCTATGTCCCCAACAGCTATCTGACCATGTGACTCAACAATGATTCGACTGTCAGCAAAGAATAGTCGCCCCTCCTGCTTCCACTACAGCTCTAGCTACACCTCCATTGTGCTCTGACCGAGAATTGGCAGCATTAACAATAGCGTCTGTCTCCATTGTTGTTATGTCACCCTTTCCCACCACTAACAAGGGTCCCTCAGGAAGTTCTTTTTCAAAAATAGGTTGCCAACATTCCCTCCCCTTTGTGCTTCCTGTGCTATTGGTATCCCCCTCCAAGATTGAGCCCCCCCTTGATACAGTCGCCACCGTCCCATACAGGTGTGCGCTTGGCTGCGAGACAGCCTGTGAGGTACCAGGTATAGGGTTAGGTAGACTGCATGAGAGTGCTGTTGTAGCGGAAGCATTGGGAGGAGAGGCCGCTGCTTGGAGCATCTCATGTGGGTGTGTGGCTAAATTGGCATTGGAAGTGACAGTAGAAAGGGTAGGTGCTGGGGACGATCCAGGTGGGAGGACTGCTGGATTCACAACAGGAGTGATAGGGGAAAGGGTTGGTGCCCCATTGGAAACAACTGAGATAGGAAACATGGGTAAAGCCTGTTCACTTCCCGAAGGAATATAGTATTGGCCGTTAGTGGTCATTACTGGGTAACAAGGATTTGGTGATGTGGTGTGTAGCCTTAATCTGAGATGTTCACCACCAGGAGCAGCACATTCGCCATCCACAACATGGCTGCCATCAGAATTACATTTGCCATCCACGAAATGGCCGCCGTCAGAATTATATTTACCACCAACAAAATGGCCACCGTCAGAATTATTTTTACCACCAACAAAATGGCCGCCGTCAGAATTATATTTACCACCAACAAAATGGCCGCCGTCAGAATTATATTTACCACCAACAAAATGGCCGCCGTCAGAATTATATTTACCACCAACAAAATGGCCGCTATTACATTTAGCACATGGCTCTGGGCCACCATTTTGGCTGCTATTACATTTAACACATGTGCCATTAACAAAATGGCCGCTATTACATTTAGCACATGGCTCTGGGCCACCATTATACGGTGGTGGCCGCTCACAGGATATATTTTTGCAATACACAACTCAAAACTCTATTCTTTCTATTCCTTTTCTCTTCTACCCAATTTCCATTTTTTTTTTTATATAGACTTTCAGAGACTCTTTCTCCTGCCCTAGCAGTAGACAACAATCCATTATCTTCTAGGATACCTTTTCTTTCTTTCAAGACAAGCTTCCACTCCAGGGGCATCAAGATAACAAACACCAAACAAACAATAAGACGGGGGAGATGACTCAAACCTGAGATTCTAAAGGGAACTGAGTCTGCAGTACTCAGTTCCTATTGCTTCTTGTCACGTGGTCCCTGTCTGACTTCCGTGCTCCGTACTTTACAAACCAATTATTCCCTACTTTGTCAAATTGCTCCCTAACTTACCGGTCCCCGTGCAGAGTCAACTCACTCGATGTCACGGGGCAAAAAAAAAGAAAAACTATACATTTAATTGGCTCAAGCTGAGTCAATCACTCCAAGCTTTGACGAGCCGCTACACAATTTATTATGCCCGAACTGAGCCAATTCGCTCCAAGCTTTACCGGGCCCCCCTAGGCCGAGTCAATCACTCCAGGTCCTAGTCTCTCTTGTACAGAACTGAAAATCTTATCACAGGCGACAACCGTATACCACAGACAAAAATTATTTATTTATTTTTTTTCTACTTGCTTGCTTTCCTTCTCTAAAAACAAACTTGTTTTTCCCGTCCTACCACATGCTTTTCCTTCTGTAAACACTTGCTTCTTCTTTCCTAGAAACCTGTTCTTCCTGCTCCAAACACAATGCTTCTCCTAACTACCAGTCATCTCCCTCTGTAAAAACCTGTTTTTCCTGTTTTATCACTTGCCTCTCCCTCTGTAGAAAAAAAAAAAACTTGCTTCTTTTAACCTACTAGTCATCTCCCCTCTTCACAACATGTAACAGGCAGCAGGCAACTAAAATACGTGACGGTTCTTGCAATTAAATGACCAGCAGCGGAGATACCCTTTCTGTCGTCTTACAGATACCAAGAAAACCGGACACGGTCAGGCAATCTGCACAGGATACCCCGAAGGACACAGGTAAAGACTACAGATTATAAAAATCAGCAGACTTACCGTGTTCTGTTAAAGAGGTGATCAGTCTCCAGGTTCGGGGTACTCAGTGCATCCAGCCGTTCCACTCGCCGGTCCTCAGGGTTCAGGGCTCTCCTCTGCTGGCCCCAGGTTGGGCGGCCAAATATTAGGGTTGAACAATTAATATAATGTTCAATTCTCTAGTTGCCTACTCCTGGCCTAATGGATATTGATCATGTGCACTAAAGAAATACACCAGACACAGTCAGCTGTAACTCTCCTTGATCAATGTGTGGCTCAGCTCCAAGAAAAGGGCAGTTTATTAGTCAAACACAATGTTATATATCTCCTGTAAGGGGGCTCGGTTAGCTCTAAGATGGGAGTGATCGGATGTATTCCATTGGTTAGTGGGTTGGGCATGAGCAAGTCCATGGGCGGATCCATGAGGTCATCAGGGTGGGTTGGTCCGTGAGGTCATCAGGGTGGGCGTCGCTGTGGGTGGATCCATGAGGTCATCAGGGTGGGCGTCATCTTGGATACCAGAGCACATGGCATGCTGACACAGGAAATGGCGGCCATCTTCAGTGTCTTCATTGTTCATCTTGGATACCAGAGCACACGGCTCTGGTAGAGGAGATGGCAGCCATCTTAAGTGTCTTACTTTGTCTGAGGAAAACTTATGTAAGGTTAAACAATACATGTTATGGGTTGCTTCCCTCAATTATCTTATGTGTTGAGGTTAATTAAGTATTTGATCTTATGGCTCTCCTCAACAGTGTGTGTTTCAAATCCACAACATGTCACTTTCTCTTGTGGATACTGAGTTTTCTGTGTGGATTTTCCCCATAGACTTGAATTAGATGCAGAAAATCCACAAGTAAAAAATACTTACATTTCGTGTGTTTCCATGGCGGAAACACATACACAAATACACTGCTCAAAAAAATAAAGGGAACACTAAAATATCGCATCCTAGATATCACTGAATGAAATATTTCAGTTGCAAATCTTTATTCATTACATTGTGGAATGTGTTGAGAGTAATAAAACATAAAAATGATCAATGTAAATCAAAATTATATCCCATGATCTGGATTTGGAATGATACTCAAAATCAAAGTGGAAAATCAAATTACAGGCTGGTCCAACCATATGGTCTGAGGCTCTCATCTCGGTACCTAATGGCAGTCAGGCTACCTCTGGTGAGCACATGGAGTGCTGTGCGGCCCCCCAAAGAAATGCAACCCCACACCATTACTGACCCACTGCCAAACCGGTCATGCTGAAGGATGTTGCAGGCAGCAGATCGCTCTCCACGGCATCTCCAGACTCTGCCACGTCTGTCACATGTGCTCAGTATGAACCTTTCATCTGTGAAGAGCACAGGGCGCCAGTGGCGAATTTTCCAATCCTGGTGTTCTGTGGCAAATGCCAAGCATCCTGCATGGTGCTGGGCTGTGAGCACAACCCCCATCTGTGGACGTCGGGCACTCAGACCATCCTCATAAAGTCGGTTTCCAACCTTTTGTGCAGACACATGCACATTTGTGGCCTGCTGGAGGTCATTTTGCAGGGCTCTGGCAGTGCTCCTCCTGTTCCTCCTTGCAGAAAGGCTGAGGTAGCGGTCCTGCTGCGGGGTTGTTGCCCTCCTACGGCCCCCTTCACGTCTCCTAGTATCCTATCCTGGCGTGTCTCCTGGTAGCGCTTCCAGCCTCTGGACACTACGTTGACAAACACAGCAAACCTTCTTGCCACAGCTGGCATTGATGTGCCATCCTGGATGAGCTGCACTACCTGAGCCACTTGTGTGGGTTGTAGAGTCCGTCTCATGCTACCACGAGTGTGAAACCACAACCAACATTCAAAAGTGACCAAAACATCAGCCAGAAAGCATTGGTACTGAGATGTGGTCTGTGGTCCCCCCCTGCAGAACCACTCCTTTATTGAAGGTGTCTTGATAATTGCCAATAATTTCCATCTGTTGTCTATTCCATTTGCACAACAGTATGTGAAATTGATTGTCAATCAGTGTTGCTTCCTAAGTGGACAGCTTGATTTCATAGAAGTTTGATTTACTCTGAGTTATATTCGGTTAAGTGTTCCCTTTATTTTTTTGAGCAGTGTACATGTAGTCCGCACCTAAGTATATCAAAGTATTGTTAAAGCCTTATTCCATCGGGTATAAAATAAAAAGCTGTATTTAACACCCCCCAAAAAAATGCATTATAAAAAAAAAAACACGATAAAAACTCATATTAAAAGCACAAACAAAAACCCAATGAAAAACCCGCAAATAACCTAATTTAAATAATAGGTGTAGAAATTCTGCAGCATTAAAAACTCAGCAAAAGCTCCTTGTGGGAACATAGTCCTAGGGTTCCTTAATGAGGTAATCTCAACAGCATAATTAGCACTGCGCAGGAGTGAAGAGCCATCGAGAGCACCTCCAGGAAGACATGTAGGACAGTTGCGAGATTGAACAGGAGAGTCACAAATTGGTAATGGCAAGATTGCTTCACAATATGGAGAAATGATAGGTGGGACAAACAGACAGATGTGATAATAAGCAGTCTTGATATCCACCAACAACAGGACACATTCCCCCATCCTGTACTATGGATGCAATCACAGATTCGGTTTTAAACCAACTAATTAAGATAGAGGTTGAGGCTCTTATGACCCACGATCAAGTGCACCAGTCTCTTCTAGGAAACCACAGTTGGGTTTGGAAAGGTGGCGGCTACACAGCAACTGTGCTTGGCTGTAAGCGGAGATGTGTTATCTGCAATGTGACTAGACAAAAATCCAATCCTAATAAGTTGTCACCAATTGCAACTTTCTCAGCGTAGAAATGAATACAACTGCAATGTAATTAATCAGAAGAACCAATTTATTTTGTCTAATGGCTGTTGCAAACACTACACTGAACGAGTCAGACAAATTGCAAATAGTACAACTTCAATGCAACAGGAAGCGGAAAATTACACTTTTTTTGTTGCAAGACGATAGTTGTTGTTAGCTTTGTTGATAGCTTTCAAGCCATAAAATCCTTGTTTGGAAGAGTAAAAAGCTCAACAGCTAGGTAAAGAAAAAGAAAAACAAAAGCCCTTGATATAAAAGAAGTAAACTATTTTGTGCCCCCCCCCCAAAAAAAAAACCAAAAACCAAACAAACAACAACTTTGGTATCCAGACATTTCAAAAGTCCTGATATAGAGCATTGTCCATACGTCCAAATAATTTCAAGAGTGGGCCATGTCAATTTTCAAAGGAGCAGACAGAGCTGAGACATCAGAAGGACCGTGGTCATTCAGATTCTATTTTCTTAAAGAGAAAGATAGCTCCATTTCTTTTTGCTTTGCTGCAGTTTGTCTTTTCCTTCCTGGCTAAATGAGAACAATAAGGCTGGCATAGAAAACAGGAAGTTTTCCACCTAGTGCCTTTGAGATGATCTAGTGTACACAGTAAACAAAAAAAAAAAAAAGGCAGAAAATGTGATTGTGATCAAAACTTTTTTTTAGATGCTAAATTTGCAGACGAACAAGGTTGCTGGAAGAAGATTGGAGAAGAGTTCTTCCTAGGGCTAAGCCTACCCAAAGTTGTATGTCAAGGAGAGCAGATATGGGGGCAGAAGACACTATTGCTGCTCCTGGAGAGTTAAGGTACCGTCACACTAAACGATATCGCTAGCGATCCGTGACGTTGCAGCATCCTGGCTAGCGATATCGTTGTGTTTGACACGCAGCAGCGATCAGGATCCTGCTGTGATATCGCTGGTCGTTGATTAAAGTTCAGAACTTTATTTGGTCGTCAGATCGCCGTGTATCGTTGTGTTTGACAGCAAAAGCAACGATACCAGCGATGTTTTACAATGGTAACCAGGGTAAATATCAGGTTACTAAGCGCAGGGCCGCGCTTAGTAACCCGATGTTTACCCTGGTTACCAGTGTAAAATGTAAAAAAACAAACAGTACATACTCACCTTCTGATGACCGTCACGTCCCCCGGCGTCCGCTTCCTGCACTGACTGACTGCCGGCCGTAAAGTGAAAGCACAGCACAGCGGTGACGTCACCGCTCTGCTGTTAGGGCCGGCGCTCAGTCAGTGCAGGGAAGCAGACGGCAGGGGACGCGAAGGTGAGTATGTAGTGTTTGTTTTTTTACATTTTACACTGGTAACCAGGGTAAACATCGGGTTACTAAGCGCGGCCCTGCGCTTAGCAACCCGATGTTTACCCTGGTTACCCAGGGACCTCGGCATCGTTGGTCGCTGGAGAGTGGTCTGTGTGACAGCTCTCCAGCGACCAAACAGCGACGCTGCAGCGATCGGCATCGTTGTCTATCGCTGCAGCGTCGCTTAGTGTGACGGTACCTAAAGGTCTGAACTGCATCTAAAGCATGGGAGATAACAACATGCCATATAGCAACCTGATAGGAACTCATAGGAAAAACACTTCACATCTTACACCAAAGAAACATCTTAGTAGGGCGTACAGCCAGGAACTAAATGGGAGTAACTTCCCATGTGAGTTACCAGACACTGGTACAAATCTAAAGCAGGCTGGCACTGAAAGAAAGATGGGCCCAGCTTATGCTGCTTCCACATGAAAAAGGCAGCCCACGGAGATGTTAGAACCAACCCCACAAAAATTTAGATTTTGGGTACTCTCCGTAAAATCTCTCTGGGAGCCTTCATTGGGGGAGATAGGAAACTATGGTGTATGCTGCTGTGTTGTGAATTTGGATTCTGGGCTCCCCCGGTGGCCGCTTGTGGAATTGGACTTGTCATCCTCTTTCCTGTTTCACCTGGTTCCATCAGTAGTGGGTGTCGCTATTTAAGCTCATTTCTCTGGTGGTTTCTTGCCGGTCAACAATGTTATCTGATGCCTCTCAGTGCTTGTTCCTGCTTCTAGACAACTTCTAGATAAGTTGGACTTTTGTCCATGTTTTGTTTTGCCTATTTGTTCCAGTTCACAGCTGAAGTTTTGTTACTGTGTCTGGAAAGCTCTCGTTGATCAGGGATTGCTACTCTGGCGTTATGAGTTAATGCCAGAGTTTAAGGTAATCTCTGGATGGTGTTTTGTTAGTGTTTTTCTGCTGACCATGAAAGTATACTATCTGTCTTCTGCTATCTAGTAAGCGGACCTCAAATTTGCTAAGACTATTTTCCTGCTGCGTTTGTTGTTTCATCTGAACTCACCGTCATTATATGTGGGGGGCTACTGTCTTCTTTGGAATATTTCTCTAGAGGTGAGCCAGGTCTTATATTTCCCTCTGCTAGCTATTTAGGTCTTAGGCCAGAGCTGGGCATCTAGCGATAAATAGGAAATGCTACCTGGCTATTTCTAGTTGCGCGGCAGGCTTAGTTCATGGTCAGTATAGTTCCATCTTCCGAGAGCTTGTCCCTCTATAGGCTTGCTATGATCTCTGCCTGCAGAGATCATGACAGTTTGACCGGCCAATAAAGTGTTAAAGACCCAGGTTGAGAAAGGAGAGTTATAAGAAGTCTGCTGGAATTTTTTATTTTTTTTTTTTCCTCCAGTCTGCCTTGCTGCAGTCTTTTTTCTCTCTCTCCTCCTAATCTCTGTATGCTCTGTGTGCACCTGACAATAATGGATCTCCAGAGTGTAACTGCGGGTTTGAATAATCTCATCACGAAAGTACAAAATTTACAAGATTTTGTGGTACATGCTCCGGTATCTGAGCCGAGAATTCCTTTGCCGGAGTTCTTCACAGGGAATAGAGCTAGCTTCCAGAATTTCCGAAATAATTGTAAGCTTTATTTGTCCCTGAAGTCTCGTTCAGCTGGAGACCCTGCTCAGCAGGTTAGGATTGTGATTTCCTTGCTCAGGGGTGACCCTCAAGATTGGGCCTTCTCATTGCCAGCAGGGGATCCTGCGTTACGCGATGTGGATGCGTTTTTTCTGGCCTTGGGCTTGCTTTATGAGGAACCTCATTTGGAACTTCAGGCAGAAAAAACTTTGATGGCACTATCTCAGGGGCAAGACGAAGCTGAAGTTTTCTGCCAAAAATTCCGTAAATGGTCTGTGCTTACTCAGTGGAATGAGTGCGCCTTGGCGGCAACTTTCAGAGAAGGTCTCTCTGATGCCGTTAAGGATGTTATGGTGGGGTTCCCTTTGCCTGCAGGTCTGAATGAGTCCATGACAATGGCTATTCAGATTGATAGGCGTCTGCGGGAGCGCAAACCGGTGCACCATCTGGCGGTGTCTATGGAAAAGACGCCAGAAAGTATGCAGTGTAATAGAATTCTGTCCAGGAGCGAGCGACAGAATTTTAGACGGAAGAATGGATTGTGTTTCTATTGTGGGGATTCTACTCATGTTATATCAGCATGCTCTAGGCGTACAAAGAAGCTTGATAAGTCTGTTTCCATTGGCACCATTCAGTCTAAGTTTATTTTGTCTGTAACCCTGATTTGTTCTTTGTCATCCATTGCCACGGACGCCTATGTTGACTCTGGCGCCGCTCTGAGTCTTATGGATTGGTCCTTTGCCAATCGTTGTGGTTTTGATTTAGAGCCTTTGGAGACTCTTATTCCTCTGAAGGGGATTGACTCCACCCCATTGGCTAATAATAAACCACAATACTGGACACAAGTAACCATGCGTATCGATCCGGATCACCAGGAGATTATTCGTTTCCTGGTGCTGTATAATTTACATGACGATTTGGTACTGGGATTGCCATGGTTGCAGTCTCACAACCCAGTCTTGGACTGGAGAGCAATGTCTGTGTTGAGCTGGGGATGTAAGGGTATTCATGGGGGCGTACCTTTGGTTTCTATTTCGTCGTCCATTCCCTCTGAAGTCCCTGAGTTCCTCTCTGATTATCAAGACGTCTTTGACGAACCCAAGCTTGGGTCGTTACCTCCGCACCGTGAGTGCGATTGTGCCATAGATTTGATACCGGGTTGTAAATATCCAAAGGGTCGTTTGTTTAATTTGTCTGTGCCGGAACATGCTGCTATGCGGGAATATATAAAGGAGTCTTTGGAAAAGGGACATATTCGTCCATCTTCTTCTCCCTTGGGAGCTGGGTTTTTCTTTGTCTCAAAAAAAGACGGCTCTTTGAGACCATGTATTGATTATCGGCTTCTGAATAAGATCACTGTTAAGTATCAATACCCATTGCCATTGCTTACTGATTTGTTTGCTCGTATAGAGGGTGCTAAGTGGTTCTCTAAAATTGATCTTCGTGGGGCGTATAATTTGGTGCGGATCAGGCAGGGGGATGAGTGGAAGACCGCATTTAATACGCCCGAGGGCCACTTTGAGTATTTGGTCATGCCTTTTGGTCTTTCTAATGCCCCTTCAGTTTTCCAGTCTTTTATGCATGATATTTTCCGCGATTTTCTGGATAAATTTATGATAATATATCTGGATGATATTCTGATTTTTTCTGATGACTGGGACTCTCATGTCCAGCAGGTCAGGAGAGTTTTTCAGGTTCTGCGGTCTAATTCTTTATGTGTGAAGGGGTCTAAGTGCGTTTTTGGGGTCCAGAAAATTTCCTTTTTGGGGTATATTTTTTCTCCCTCTTCCATTGAGATGGATCCCGTCAAGGTGCAAGCTATTTGTGACTGGACTCAGCCCTCCTCTCTTAAGGGTCTTCAGAGATTTTTGGGCTTTGCCAACTTTTACCGCCGATTTATTGCTGGTTTTTCGGATGTCGTTAAACCACTGACTGATTTGACCAGACAAGGCGCTGATGTTGCTAATTGGTCCCCTCATGCTGTAGAGGCCTTTCAGGAGCTTAAGCGCCGTTTTGCCTCTGCCCCTGTGTTGCGTCAGCCTGATGTGAATCTGCCTTTTCAGGTTGAGGTTGACGCTTCGGAGATCGGAGCTGGGGCAGTGTTGTCGCAGAAAGGTTCCGACTGCTCCGTCATTAGGCCTTGTGCCTTCTTTTCTCGCAAATTTTCGCCCGCAGAGCGGAATTATGATGTTGGGAATCGGGAGCTTTTGGCCATGAAGTGGGCTTTTGAGGAGTGGCGCCATTGGCTCGAGGGGGCTAGGCATCAGGTGGTGGTATTGACTGACCACAAAAATTTGATTTATCTTGAGACTGCCAGACGCCTGAATCCTAGACAGGCGCGCTGGTCTTTATTTTTTTCTCGCTTTAATTTTGTGGTGTCATACCTACCGGGTTCTAAGAATGTTAAGGCAGATGCCCTTTCTAGGAGTTTTGACCCGGACTCTCCTGGTAATTCTGAACCCACAGGTATCCTTAGGGAGGGAGTAATTTTGTCGGCCGTTTCTCCTGATCTGCGGCGGTCCTTGCAAGAGTTTCAGGCGGATAGACCGGATCGTTGTCCGCCTGATAGACTGTTTGTTCTGGATGATTGGACCAGCAGAGTCATCTCTGAGGTACATTCTTCTGCATTGGCAGGTCATCCCGGAATTTTTGGTACCAGGGATTTGGTGGCAAGATCCTTCTGGTGGCCTTCCCTGTCACGAGATGTGCGAGTCTTTGTGCAGTCATGTGACGTTTGTGCTCGGGCCAAGTCTTGTAGTTCTCGGGCTAGCGGACTGCTGTTGCCCTTGCCTATTCCTAAGAGGCCTTGGACACACATCTCGATGGATTTTATTTCAGATCTGCCTGTTTCCCAGAAGATGTCTGTCATCTGGGTGGTCTGTGACCGTTTCTCTAAAATGGTCCATTTGGTTCCTCTGCCCAAGTTGCCTTCTTCTTCTGAGTTGGTTCCTCTGTTTTTTCAGAATGTTGTCCGATTGCACGGTATTCCTGAGAATATTGTTTCTGACAGAGGTACCCAATTTGTGTCTAGATTTTGGCGGGCATTCTGTGCTAGGATGGGCATAGATTTGTCTTTTTCATCTGCTTTTCACCCTCAGACTAATGGCCAGACCGAGCGGACTAATCAGACCCTTGAGACATATCTGAGGTGTTTTGTCTCTGCTGACCAGGATGATTGGGTTGCTTTTTTGCCATTGGCAGAGTTCGCCCTCAATAATCGGGCCAGTTCTTCCACCTTGGTGTCCCCGTTTTTCTGTAATTCGGGGTTTCACCCTCGATTTTCCTCCGGTCAGGTGGAATCCTCGGATTGTCCTGGAGTGGATGCGGTGGTGGAGAGATTGCATCACATCTGGGGGCAGGTTATGGACAATTTGAAGTTGTCCCAGGAGAAGACTCAGCGTTTTGCCAACCGTCATCGTCGTGTTGGTTCTCGGCTTTGTGTTGGAGATTTGGTGTGGTTGTCTTCTCGTTTTGTCCCTATGAGGGTCTCTTCTCCTAAGTTTAAACCTCGGTTCATCGGCCCTTATAGAATATTGGAGATTCTTAATCCTGTTTCTTTCCGTTTGGACCTCCCTGCGTCCTTTTCCATTCATAACGTTTTTCATCGGTCGTTATTGCGCAGGTATGAGGTACCTGTTGTACCTTCAGTTGAGCCTCCTGCTCCGGTGTTGGTTGAGGGTGAGTTGGAGTACGTTGTGGAGAAAATTTTGGACTCTCGTGTTTCCAGACGGAAACTCCAGTATCTGGTCAACTGGAAGGGTTACGGCCAGGAGGATAATTCTTGGGTCAATGCATCTGATGTTCATGCTTCTGATCTTGTTCGTGCCTTCCATAGGGCTCATCCTGGTCGCCCTGGTGGATCTGGTGAGGGTTCGGTGCCCCCTCCTTGAGGGGGGGGTACTGTTGTGAATTTGGATTCTGGGCTCCCCCGGTGGCCGCTTGTGGAATTGGACTTGTCATCCTCTTTCCTGTTTCACCTGGTTCCATCAGTAGTGGGTGTCGCTATTTAAGCTCATTTCTCTGGTGGTTTCTTGCCGGTCAACAATGTTATCTGATGCCTCTCAGTGCTTGTTCCTGCTTCTAGACAACTTCTAGATAAGTTGGACTTTTGTCCATGTTTTGTTTTGCCTATTTGTTCCAGTTCACAGCTGAAGTTTTGTTACTGTGTCTGGAAAGCTCTCGTTGATCAGGGATTGCTACTCTGGCGTTATGAGTTAATGCCAGAGTTTAAGGTAATCTCTGGATGGTGTTTTGTTAGTGTTTTTCTGCTGACCATGAAAGTATACTATCTGTCTTCTGCTATCTAGTAAGCGGACCTCAAATTTGCTAAGACTATTTTCCTGCTGCGTTTGTTGTTTCATCTGAACTCACCGTCATTATATGTGGGGGGCTACTGTCTTCTTTGGAATATTTCTCTAGAGGTGAGCCAGGTCTTATATTTCCCTCTGCTAGCTATTTAGGTCTTAGGCCAGAGCTGGGCATCTAGCGATAAATAGGAAATGCTACCTGGCTATTTCTAGTTGCGCGGCAGGCTTAGTTCATGGTCAGTATAGTTCCATCTTCCGAGAGCTTGTCCCTCTATAGGCTTGCTATGATCTCTGCCTGCAGAGATCATGACACTGCTGCCACTAGAAGGTTGACACTATGCCAAAAAGTTAGCTCCTCCCCAGCAGTATATACCCACCAACTGGCACAAAGCTAATCAGTTAGTGAAAAAGCAGTAGGCAAAGCAACATGGATATAATAAAAGTTATTACAACAGTACCAAGGGCGGGTGCTGTGTTCCCAATGAATGATCCGAGAAAGATTATATGGTAGGTACACCAAATGTACATTTCTCTATCGCTTCATTGAGGGACACAGGAAACCATGGGATGTCCAAAAGCAGTCGGGTAGGAAAAAAATAATACCCACAAGTCGGAGCTAGGGCCACTGTGGCTTGCAGGACTTTCCTACAGAGATTCAGACACGTAGGTGTGAACTCTGTAAAACTTGGTGAAGGAATGGAGGACCATGTAGCAGCCTTGCAAAGACGACGCCAGGTGGCAGACCCCACTGCGCGAGTGGAGTGTGCCGTTACCCTGAGCGGACACGCGTGGTCCCTTAGTCGGTAAGCTTCTAGAATGACAGAATGGACCCATCAAGCAATGGTAGACTTGGAAGCAGAGAAACCCCTCCATGGACCTTTGGGAATGATGAACAGAGAATCTGTACATCTGAAAGATGCTGCCCTGGAAAGGTAAAGACAAAGGGCTCTTACCAAATACAGTTTGTTTAGTGACCACTGCCAAGGATGAGAGGGGGACGGACAAAAGGAAAGAAGCACAATGTCCTCATTAAGATGAAAGGCGTAAACTACCTTAGGAAGAAAGGATGGAACCGAACGTAGAACCACCTTCTCCTGGTGGAAAACATGGAAAGAATGACTAGCTCGGAAATTCGCCTAATAAAAGGGTAACGGCAACCAGGAAGGCAACTTTCCAAGAAAGAAATGTGGGAGACACTTCACACAGCGGTTCAAATGGAGACTACTAGAGAACGAGAAGCACTAGGTTGAGATCCCAGTGTTCTACCGGAGGCCGATAGGGAGGAATGGAATGGGCGACCCCTTGAATGAAGGTCTTGACCTGCCGGCGAGAGGCAAAATTCCTTTGAAAAAGGATAGAAAGGGCAAACATTTGTCCCCTAAGAGAACCAAGGGACAGATCTGATTCCAGACCTGACTGTAAAAATAACAAGATGGATGGTAAATGAAAAACCATCAGGGTGGGCCGATTTGTTGTGCACCAGCGGAAGAAGGCTTTGCAGACACGGTGCTAGATACGGAGGGTTTTCTTGCTTTGATCATGGTCTGAAGGACCTAATCAGAGAAACTGGCAGACTTCAGAACTGCAGCCTCAAAATCCATGCTGTTAAATTGGGGGACTGAGAATTCTGGTGGAAGAGGGGTCTCTGCGTTTAAACTCCCGGATCTTCCAGATCTTCTATTGCAGTGTCCGTGAGGAGGTTGATTACCTCTGCGTACCAAACACTTCTGGGCTAGTCAGGAGCAACGAGAATTATGGGTACTCTCTCCGCTTTGATCTTTTTGACTACCCTGGGAATCAGCTATAGAGGTGGAAACCGATATGGGAGAACTGTGGCCAGGGAATTGCTAGCACATCAGACTCGAATGCGAGCAGGTCACAGGATCTGTACATGAACCGAGTAACCTTGCGGTTCAGTCTGGATGCCATCAGATCGACGTCTTGGGTTCCCCATCTGAGGCAGATCCTGTGAAAGACTGATCGCTTCAGTGACCATTTGCCGGCGGAGAGACCCTCTCGGCTAAGAAAGTCTACAGCCCAGTTTTCCAACCCTGGGATGTGTACAGTTGAGATTGCTGGAACATTCTATTCAGCCCAGGACAGAATCTGAGAGGCCTTTGACAAATTCGGAAGAAAAAAGACTAGACCAATGATGGTATGCACACCCATGAATCGTACAAAAAAAATCAACCAATTTTATTAACACCTCAAAAAAGACACACATAGAATAAAACCATTTAAAAATGCCTGAATACAGGACCAATAGCCCTCACCCCTAGGTACAAAATACATAATACAGCATAACCATAATATGAATTATTATTGCCAATCCAAATGAAATAATATACTTGGTTATATGTATCTCCGGAGGAAAAAGAGCAAACAGGTATAGAAAAAGAAAACACTTTATTAAATACATGGACATGCAAAATACAAAAGAGTACATTAAAAATAGCAGGGGAATGCCCGAAGGGGAACCTAAGGACTCCAAAACAGAATGACCGGATGTTTAGACACACGGCACAGGTTCAGTTCACAACCTGGCATAAAGTGCATAGTGCATAGTATACTAGTAATATTATTATTACTAGTATACTATGCACTATGCACTTTATGCCAGGTTGTGAACTGAACCTGTGCCGTGTGTCTAAACATCCGGTCATTCTGTTTTGGAGTCCTTAGGTTCCCCTTCGGGCATTCCCCTGCTATTTTTAATGTACTCTTTTGTATTTTGCATGTCCATGTATTTAATAAAGTGTTTTCTTTTTCTATACCTGTTTGCTCTTTTTCCTCCGGAGTTATAACAGTTTTCATTGAGCGGGTTCTCTTTTGTGGCTCTTGTCATATCTTTTTTGAGTGACACGTGCGGCATTGATATGATGCCCTTGAGGTTGTGTTATTTATTAATTGTTTCTGTGTTTCTCACAGTTGACCTCAAACCAGAGATGGATTTTCGCGCACGTGACCATACGTGGCGCACTTTAATTAATGATGTGATGCAGGATGACCCTGAGGGGTATGTCGGGGGGATTGATAAGAATGTGCAGGATGACATCAACAAATTTAAGGATCTATATAGGAAAAGGATCTGAGTCTGGTGGAACCATGCGTTCCTAGAAAAGTATATTCAAAAAGACCTGATACCAAGGGGGCTTAGAGTGCAGGTTTTCCCATCATTCCCTATTTTGGACGAAGGATTTAAGAACAGATGGGAGCACCATGCGAATGTTTGTTCCAGAGGATTCCTTGAGCTTCTCCGAGATATGAATTCTGCAACACTAATATCTTTGGAAAAAGAGATTGAGGACATCCAGGTGATACTTCACCGTGAGCTAAGTAATGATGCCTTAAAAAAATTTAATGAGGAAATTGACACTCTCTCCCAAAAATGGGTTCAAGAGGTACAGTCGCTCAAAACAAAGAAATTTCAAAGAGATGTGGAGGACAAGAGACTTCAACGTGTCTACAAATGGCGAAATGTGTATAATCGGTCAAGGCCTCAGTCGAGAAATTCCTCCTATTCTAGATCTCGATCAAACTCCAGGAGATCTAATATGTCTGGTGAGGACGAACTAATGTCGAGGGGTCCCTTACAAGCTGGCCCTATTGCATCGACCACTAAACGTACCACAAGACAGACTACTAAATCAAAACAAATTGGAGGGAATTCTAATCAGCAGGGAGGATTACAGGTAGTGAACCTTTCTCAGTTTACTTTAACTGAGACTCAAATAAAAGTACTGAGTAAAGGATTTTCTTTTGCCCCCACTAATTCTTTTAATTTTTTCACAGCCATGAAGGACCTCAATTTATTCTCTCGAAAATTGCTTCTCAGAAAACTCCATCACAAAAAAGAATCATGTGAACTGATGTCTGAGATCGAGAGAGAGACCCTTCATGACTTAGAGGACCTCCTGGAGGAGCAGGAGGGTCCCAGTACAAGTAGGTTTCCACCCTCTGCAAAGGCCAGATCGACTAGGTTCCCCCCCTTGTCACTCAGTCCTGCTATTGACGTCTTTACGAGATTGGTAACAGAGGAATTCAAGGGCCTGTCTACTAGACGGCGCTTTGATAACCTCACTAGAGACGAAAGGACGGCTATTTCTGATCTCCAAAAATTACCCAATATTGTTTTTAAGGCGGCTGACAAGGGGGGCAACATAGTCATCTGGCCTCAAGACAAATATGAACGGGAAGCCTTTCGTCAATTGAGAGATAGAGATACTTACCGTAGATTGTCGTTTAATCCCACATCCACGTTTTCGTTGGATCTCCAAAAAATCCTGATTGGGGCCCTTGATGAAGGTCTAATCACCAAACAAGTCCTTGAGGGCTTAACAGTTAGGTTTCCTAAAGTCTCAACTTTTTATTTACTACCCAAGATCCACAAGGATGCTGTCGACCCTCCCGGGCGTCCCATAGTATCGGGAATTGGCAGCTTATGTGATCCGATCTGCCAGTTTATAGATTTTTATTTAAAACCCCTGGTGGAAACACTTCCATCCTATATACGTGATACCACGGACGCCCTGGCGAGGGTTGACGGCATTCTTGTGGATCATGACACGTTGCTGGTGACAGCAGATGTAGAAAGCCTGTATACTTGTATTGACCATAAACACGGTATTGAGGCTGTCCGTCTCTTCCTCGGGGCGTCCGGCCGGGGCGGCCCTTTCTGTGAGTTTATTCTCGAGCTGCTGCACTTTGTCCTGTCTCACAATTACTTTGTCTTCAAAGACCATTTTTATCTTCAGACACGCGGCACAGCCATGGGCGCGGCCTGTGCGCCCTCGTACGCAAATCTCTTCCTGGGCTCCTGGGAGAGATTTTTGTTTGGGGACGAGGGCCCACGGGCCGCCTCCCATGTGCTGTGCTGGCATCGTTATATAGACGATGTTTTCTTTTTGTGGGACGGGACGGTGCAGCAGTTGGGTGAATTCATGGGGACACTAAACCAAAATGCTTTAAACATCCGTCTAACGTATACCTACGACACCAAGAGAGTTAATTTCTTGGATGTCACCTTTGAAGTGGACCATGCTGGTCGTATTCAGACGGATGTTTATCGCAAACCTACATCGGTTAATGCACTTATTCATGCATCTTCTGCCCACAACCCATCCACGATTAGGGCCGTCCCGGTTGGTCAGTTCCTGAGGATGAGACGGATCTGCTCAGCTGATGCCAAATTCGAGAGCCAGTGCGCTGATCTTAAAACACGGTTTTCCGCGCGTGGTTACTCGAATAGATGCATCAAACGTGGTTATAAGAGGGCTAGAGAGACCATTCGTAATGACCTACTACAGCCCTCAAGGACAAAAAGAGGGACCCCTGCTGATGGCCCAATTAGGTATATTTCGACTTACAACCACGAATGGGAGGAGATGCGACGTATTCTAAAGAAATATTGGTCCATTTTGGGGGCCGAACCCGCCCTACAAACATCATTAGGGATGGGCCCTTCTATGACTGCCAGGAGATCGAAGAATTTAAAAGATCTGTTGGCACAAAGTCATTATGTTCCCTTTAGAGCCAATCCTTTTGGGTCCAGAGGGCCCTGTGTTGGATCTATACCTTGCGGTCACTGCCTGGCATGCGCAAATGTCCTGCGGTGCACTACATTTAAATCATCTAATGGCCAAAGAGAGTTTGATATTAGGCACCGCATTTCGTGCGGGACTACTAATGTTATATATTACGCCACGTGTGGCTGTTCAAAAATTTACGTCGGTTTAACATCTAGAGAACTTAGAGTACGTGTGCGTGAGCACGTGCGGGACATTTGCGCGGCCAGGACAGTGACTGATCTATCCCTCCTCAAGACCATCCCGCGCCATTTTAGGCAATTTCATGGATGTGACCCCACATCACTGTCGGTACGCGGCATTGATGTGATTCATCTGGGGATTCGAGGGGGGAATTATAAAAAACTACTCGCACAGGTAGAGGCCAAATGGATTGTGACCTTGGACACTATGACCCCAAAAGGACTAAATGAGTCACTCTCTTTTTCCTCCTTTCTCTGAGTTGCTATGATTTATATATAGTTATATTTATCCCTCAAAATATTAAGAAAAATTATTAGTCCTGTCCTTCTTGCTCCCCCCTGGCTAGGGTTTGGGTGTGTGTTTTTTGTTTGTTTTTAATCTACTGGTTTTAAACTTGTCTTTTTATCTTCCATTCATTTTTGTTATCCCAGGCAGGATACCTTTTGGATACAGATGTTCACCCTCATATCACCCTTATTCTTCAAATATTGCTTTTGGACCATCCGAATATGCCCAAGGGATGGGACATTACGTGATGTTGTACATTCTAGTCCATCTTGGAATTATCATGCTTCAATATATCATCATGTTTATATGTACTGTATTTATGTTTTGTACCTCTAGTTATCGTTTTTGTACACATACGTTTTACATTGGTGGCGCAGTGGCGCCGTATTTATATGTATTATACTTGAGATCTCTTTTGTGCATATATATTCTATACAGTGGTGGCGCAGTGGGGGTGCGCGTGCGCGCTGCGGTGCCGGCATTTGGCTGTGCAGCGGCGCGTCTTTATCTTCTTCCATGGGTCAGGGGATTGCTCCTCCTCCCCTCTCCCATGTGACGACGATGACGCTCTGCTTCTCTGGCCGAGTGCCTGGTTACTGCGGTGCGCATGCGCCGTTGATCCTAACTGTGATTGGCCGGCATGTTGTCACATGTCAGGTCAGAGGCTAACTTAAGGTCCTGCCTGGGCCATTATGTCATTCCCTTGAGAAAGCGGGGTCCGTTACCCGCGAAACGCGCGTCTATTACTAGTATACTATGCACTATGCACTTTATGCCAGGTTGTGAACTGAACCTGTGCCGTGTGTCTAAACATCCGGTCATTCTGTTTTGGAGTCCTTAGGTTCCCCTTCGGGCATTCCCCTGCTATTTTTAATGTACTCTTTTGTATTTTGCATGTCCATGTATTTAATAAAGTGTTTTCTTTTTCTATACCTGTTTGCTCTTTTTCCTCCGGAGTTATAACAGTTTTCATTGAGCGGGTTCTCTTTTGTGGCTCTTGTCATATCTTTTTTGAGTGACACGTGCGGCATTGATATGATGCCCTTGAGGTTGTGTTATTTATTGGTTATATGTATACAGAAATATGTATATATAGTCTCATGTTCCCGGGTATGAGGTCTCAAACGGCGCAAAGATATACCAACATATTGTATAATACACGCAAGGCAAAAAAAGAATTAAATGGGAACATACAATTCACTAAAGTCACACATGGATATTATAATAATCCCACATATTGAACATACCAGTTTGTAGTGTCATATTAGCATGCTCAGTGCCCAAACACACATATACCAAAGAATAATCATACCGGTATGCCCATCACAGTATATTTTTACAACTATTGTGGACTTATATAATTTTAGCCACATGAAGAGATCCAAAATGTATGTTTAAAAATTCAATCTTTATTATATCCTTTAGACAATAAAATCCATAAACAAACCATAAAATTAAACAGAGTGTCAAAGGAATGAAAAAGGGGGAAAACTCTCACATTGCTACACTGGTTATTAAAATACCAATGTCGCCTGCCTGGTATGGTAAGCTCAAAACAATTCTACACATATATAGACAGTGGTATATTATAAATCTACTAACCACCCATAGAGATGGGGGAAACAGATTCACACCACCCTGGTATCAATCACAGCTACTTAGCCACCCTCGTATTATGACAGTATGCATTGCTTATAGCATATCAATGTCAGAGGTGCATGGGTATAAATAATTATAATAGTACACAGATCCTTATTACTTACAATAGTGCAGAAACCAAAAAACCGGCAGCTATATGAAGTGAGAGTCCACCTGATCCTTCCTCGTGCGCCCCGACGCGCGTTTCGCCCGCAAGCTTCTTCCGGGGGCGTGGCCTAAGTGAGACTAGGACGGCTACTTAAGTGACTTGCCACCAATCCCCTCCGAGTGCGTCACTACGGAAGGTGTGGGTATGGATGTCGGTATCGCTTATCCGGCGCATGACGCTTCCATCTCTTTCCTGTTGAAAAGGGCTCTTCTGAGCCTGCGCTCTATGGAACGCTGCGTGACACGCAAGCGTAACCAATAATGAGCGCATCCAGAAGTGCTGGGATTTGAGATGTACTGCGCATGCGCTCTGCGGGAACGACATCCAGGAAGGGGTCATTTATATGTGAAGACATGCAGTGTACTGTTATTAATAAGTGCCGAAGTGCGTATATCTAAAAGGAGAATACCAAAATATGTGCAAATATCTCCAATAATTAATTAAAATGTGTATGAATATCCCTCAAAATTTATTAAAGAAACACATAGTGAATATATATTTAAATATATTAATTTATTTCTATATAAAAAAAATATATTAATTTTAAATTTTAAAAATGTAATATATATATACTTAAAAGTGCAATGTGCTCAATATAAGGTAATATTAACTTACGTGCAATTATAAAGTGCTTAGTGTTAAAATTGTTACATTTATATATCTATATAGACCCATTATTATTCCCAGTCCCTAAATCATGTTGAACTTTGTCATCCCATGTTATCCCCATCCAACATAAGACTATAATTTACAACCCCTTTATAGACGTTAATACATAGGTTACTATATGACATTCAGATTAGATATACCAATAACTTACAACAAAAAACAAAATAAGCTGTAAAAATAAATAACAGAATGTATATCATATTACTATAATCTTTTTCTTTTTTCTTGTTGTCTTATGACCATATTCTTTCTTTCTTTCTCTTGATATCTTTATCCATATTTCTATAATAGGGGGACCGCACGGAGATATAACAAAGTTCTTCAATGATGTATCCGGGACCAGGATTATATTCCCACATTGACGTACATTTAGACGAGGGAAGAAAATCATCAAAAGTGACCCCAGTATGTATATCTTAAGAACCATCTAATAAAAAAAAGATAAAACAGATTAATATACATATACGTGCACAAAAAATTAAAATGAGATGAATACACTGTCTCACTATTAAAAGAATACCTATCACATGCCTAGAGGAACGCTGCAAATCCTAAACTCTCATTTAGCCCTTGTGGGCTCATGGCTCCCAAGCGAAAAATCCACTTGCTCTCTAATCGTGCAAGAGCCTGACCCAGATCACCACCTCTAGACCCTAGATCAATTTGATCAATCCCTCTGATGGTGAGATCACTACTAGAACACCCATGATATTTCTTGAAGTGTCTCGGTAGGGATTTGAGGGTACTGATGTCATCAACAGCTTTTGCTTTTTGTATGTCTTTGACATGTTCACGGGTTCTTACTCTTAATTCTCTGGTAGTTAACCCCACGTAGATTTTTCCACACGTACATTTGGCCTGATATATAACACCTTTAGATGTACAGTTTAGATATTTCCGTATATCATAACTACGGGTGCCATTGTGGTTTGTGAATTTTGATGTTGTGACATGATTAAGACATCCCAGGCATAAACCACAAGGAAAAAAGCCTACCCGATCTCCTTCCCTTTTTGCTTTTCTAACATCTGTCTTGGGTTCATAGTGGCTATGTACCAGGATGTCTTTGAGGTTGGCTGCTCTTTTAGCCACAAATGAAGGTTTTGATGGTAAAATCCTTTTTAAAATGGGATCACTCCTCACTACATTCCAATGTTTAAGAATAATCTGAGTGAGGTCCTGCCATTTATTGTTATACGTGGAAATAAAACGTACCTGATCTTTATCTTTTTTAAGACCCAACTCTTTAGGAGATCCGTACAATAACTGATCTCTCGGCGTTCTCTTGGCTCTCAAATATCCTCTTTTAATCTGTCTCCTACTGTATCCTCTTTGAGTGAATCTTATGGCCAGATCTCCGGCTTGTTTTTCGAAATCTGTTTCGTTGGAGCAAATTCTTTTAGCCCTCAGAAATTGGCCAATTGGAATCCCACGTATGGTTGCTGTTGGATGTGAAGAATCTGCTCTGAGTAAAGAATTGGTAGCTGTCGATTTCCTGTGTATATCTGTTTGTATTCTGCCCTCGTTGTCAGTTTGAATTTTGATGTCCAAAAAATCTATTTGCCTACCAAAAACAAAGGTTAATTTTATATTCTGATCATTGCTGTTCAGTTTGGATATCAAAGTGTGAAGGCCTGTTGTGTCACCCTCCCAAAAAAACAAAATATCGTCTATGTACCTCATCCAGTTATGAACAAAGTTCATTTCCTGGATGAGGCCATCTTGGAAAATCCCCCTTTCCCATGCTCCAAGAAAAAGGTTGGCATAAGCTGGGGCGCAGGAGGCCCCCATTGCCGTTCCTTGTAACTGAAGAAAAATTTGTGAATTGAAAATAAAAACATTGTGATGTAACAAAAATTCTAACAGAATAAGAATGTAATTGGCAAGGGGACCATCCAAATTGCTGGAGCGGAGGAACGATTTAACAGCTGCCAAACCGTCTGCATGTCTGATGGACGTATATAGGGACTCCACGTCGGCCGTGACTATGACCATGCTATCATCCAAAGACAGCTGGTCCAGTCGTTGTAAGGCCGACGTGGTGTCCCTAATATACGAAGGGAGAGTGACTACCAGGGGCCTTAAAAAATAATCAACAACGTCAGAAATCAATTCACATAAACCTCCATTACCTGCAACGATTGGGCGTCCAGGTGGATCCAACGGATTTTTATGAAGTTTAGGTATTAAGTAAAAGGTCGGAAGTCTCGGTTTAAATTTCTTGATTTTATCCAAAAAGCTTTTTGATATGATATTCTGGTCAAATGCATCCTCCATAATGTCAATCAACGCAGCCTGAAAAGAGGATATTGGGTTGTAATACAGTTTACGGTAGCAACTACTATCATCTAGCAGTTTACTGGCTTGTTTTTCATATAACTCTCTTGGCCATACGACAAGGTTACCACCTTTGTCCGCTGGTTTGTAAATTACATCATCCCATGATTTTAACTCCTCAATGGCCGTTCTTTCTAGTGTAGTCAAATCGGAATGTCCCCTCTGGGAGTTAGCTAAAGACTCTATATCATTGGTTACAAGTTTGGTAAAAATATCAACGGCTGGACATAGTCCTAATGCCGGAAATTTCTTGGACTTAAAACCCAAGTGAGGTGGTACAACACTAACCTCCGATGTTGCATTCTCTTCTTCTAATGCCATCAAATTCTCCAATGCCTCTTGTTCTGCATTTGTGGTATATTCCTCATACATCATATCCTTAGCATGCAGTTTTTTATAAATTAGTTTTCTGGCAAAAAGATAAGTGTCTTTTATACATGGTAACGCGTCTAGACAACGAGAGGGAGAAAAGGTTAAGCCCCTCTCTAAGACATTTAATTGTGCTGCCGATAATTTATGCTGTGATAAATTCACTACCTGATAATGGTCTTTGGGCCTCTTGTTTTTTGAGGGTTTGTTAAACATGTCAGGGAATCTCCTTTTCTGTGAACCACTTCGCAAGTGAAAATCACGCGAGGTTTCACTTTCACTTATTGACGCGTTACTCTCAGCATCAGACATGCCAGAAGTAGATGGTTCATCACCTTTCCTTGTCCCGATAGATGATTTTTTCCTCGGATTTTGCCATCTAAAGATTTTATTAGAGTCATAATCGGCAACGTCCCGTTGAAATTTTTTAAGTTTTTCCTTACTGACATTATCTTCCCATTTTGTAATATCTATATCCAGCTCTTTTAGCCATTTATCAAATTGTTCCTTCTGCATTTCTTTTTGTAAAATTTTCTGTAATTCATCTAGTTTATTGTCGACCTCCATTAGTGAGGTTGTATTATTGTCTATTAATATCTGAATGAACTCTAGAGAGCAAGTTGAAGCCGATGTCATCCATCTTTTAACCAGTTCAGGGTTGCCCAAATCATATGTAGGGAACAGTTGTATTCGTAAACCTCGTGGGACTATCTTCTTATCATAATAATTCTCCAAAGTAGCTTTGTTCCACCATAATCTAATTTTCCTCTGTATGGCATTTCTGTATTGAAATATGCCGTCTTTAATTGCATGTGAGGCATCCTGCGAAACGACCGGGACACTCTGTTTAAATATATCTACTGCCTTTGAACGCCAGGCCGACTCCCTGGCCTTTAAATCCATTCTGCTGGACAAACTGTTAATACAACAGCATATGTTACAATGATTATCCCTAAGTCCACTATATCTTATTCTTTGGCACTTCCGAACAATTTTACAACTATTGTGGACTTATATAATTTTAGCCACATGAAGAGATCCAAAATGTATGTTTAAAAATTCAATCTTTATTATATCCTTTAGACAATAAAATCCATAAACAAACCATAAAATTAAACAGAGTGTCAAAGGAATGAAAAAGGGGGAAAACTCTCACATTGCTACACTGGTTATTAAAATACCAATGTCGCCTGCCTGGTATGGTAAGCTCAAAACAATTCTACACATATATAGACAGTGGTATATTATAAATCTACTAACCACCCATAGAGATGGGGGAAACAGATTCACACCACCCTGGTATCAATCACAGCTACTTAGCCACCCTCGTATTATGACAGTATGCATTGCTTATAGCATATCAATGTCAGAGGTGCATGGGTATAAATAATTATAATAGTACACAGATCCTTATTACTTACAATAGTGCAGAAACCAAAAAACCGGCAGCTATATGAAGTGAGAGTCCACCTGATCCTTCCTCGTGCGCCCCGACGCGCGTTTCGCCCGCAAGCTTCTTCCGGGGGCGTGGCCTAAGTGAGACTAGGACGGCTACTTAAGTGACTTGCCACCAATCCCCTCCGAGTGCGTCACTACGGAAGGTGTGGGTATGGATGTCGGTATCGCTTATCCGGCGCATGACGCTTCCATCTCTTTCCTGTTGAAAAGGGCTCTTCTGAGCCTGCGCTCTATGGAACGCTGCGTGACACGCAAGCGTAACCAATAATGAGCGCATCCAGAAGTGCTGGGATTTGAGATGTACTGCGCATGCGCTCTGCGGGAACGACATCCAGGAAGGGGTCATTTATATGTGAAGACATGCAGTGTACTGTTATTAATAAGTGCCGAAGTGCGTATATCTAAAAGGAGAATACCAAAATATGTGCAAATATCTCCAATAATTAATTAAAATGTGTATGAATATCCCTCAAAATTTATTAAAGAAACACATAGTGAATATATATTTAAATATATTAATTTATTTCTATATAAAAAAAATATATTAATTTTAAATTTTAAAAATGTAATATATATATACTTAAAAGTGCAATGTGCTCAATATAAGGTAATATTAACTTACGTGCAATTATAAAGTGCTTAGTGTTAAAATTGTTACATTTATATATCTATATAGACCCATTATTATTCCCAGTCCCTAAATCATGTTGAACTTTGTCATCCCATGTTATCCCCATCCAACATAAGACTATAATTTACAACCCCTTTATAGACGTTAATACATAGGTTACTATATGACATTCAGATTAGATATACCAATAACTTACAACAAAAAACAAAATAAGCTGTAAAAATAAATAACAGAATGTATATCATATTACTATAATCTTTTTCTTTTTTCTTGTTGTCTTATGACCATATTCTTTCTTTCTTTCTCTTGATATCTTTATCCATATTTCTATAATAGGGGGACCGCACGGAGATATAACAAAGTTCTTCAATGATGTATCCGGGACCAGGATTATATTCCCACATTGACGTACATTTAGACGAGGGAAGAAAATCATCAAAAGTGACCCCAGTATGTATATCTTAAGAACCATCTAATAAAAAAAAGATAAAACAGATTAATATACATATACGTGCACAAAAAATTAAAATGAGATGAATACACTGTCTCACTATTAAAAGAATACCTATCACATGCCTAGAGGAACGCTGCAAATCCTAAACTCTCATTTAGCCTAGGACTTCCGACCTTTTACTTAATACCTAAACTTCATAAAAATCCGTTGGATCCACCTGGACGCCCAATCGTTGCAGGTAATGGAGGTTTATGTGAATTGATTTCTGACGTTGTTGATTATTTTTTAAGGCCCCTGGTAGTCACTCTCCCTTCGTATATTAGAGACACCACGTCGGCCTTACAACGACTGGACCAGCTGTCTTTGGATGATAGCATGGTCATAGTCACGGCCGACGTGGAGTCCCTATATACGTCCATCAGACATGCAGACGGTTTGGCAGCTGTTAAATCGTTCCTCCGCTCCAGCAATTTGGATGGTCCCCTTGCCAATTACATTCTTATTCTGTTAGAATTTTTGTTACATCACAATGTTTTTATTTTCAATTCACAAATTTTTCTTCAGTTACAAGGAACGGCAATGGGGGCCTCCTGCGCCCCAGCTTATGCCAACCTTTTTCTTGGAGCATGGGAAAGGGGGATTTTCCAAGATGGCCTCATCCAGGAAATGAACTTTGTTCATAACTGGATGAGGTACATAGACGATATTTTGTTTTTTTGGGAGGGTGACACAACAGGCCTTCACACTTTGATATCCAAACTGAACAGCAATGATCAGAATATAAAATTAACCTTTGTTTTTGGTAGGCAAATAGATTTTTTGGACATCAAAATTCAAACTGACAACGAGGGCAGAATACAAACAGATATACACAGGAAATCGACAGCTACCAATTCTTTACTCAGAGCAGATTCTTCACATCCAACAGCAACCATACGTGGGATTCCAATTGGCCAATTTCTGAGGGCTAAAAGAATTTGCTCCAACGAAACAGATTTCGAAAAACAAGCCGGAGATCTGGCCATAAGATTCACTCAAAGAGGATACAGTAGGAGACAGATTAAAAGAGGATATTTGAGAGCCAAGAGAACGCCGAGAGATCAGTTATTGTACGGATCTCCTAAAGAGTTGGGTCTTAAAAAAGATAAAGATCAGGTACGTTTTATTTCCACGTATAACAATAAATGGCAGGACCTCACTCAGATTATTCTTAAACATTGGAATGTAGTGAGGAGTGATCCCATTTTAAAAAGGATTTTACCATCAAAACCTTCATTTGTGGCTAAAAGAGCAGCCAACCTCAAAGACATCCTGGTACATAGCCACTATGAACCCAAGACAGATGTTAGAAAAGCAAAAAGGGAAGGAGATCGGGTAGGCTTTTTTCCTTGTGGTTTATGCCTGGGATGTCTTAATCATGTCACAACATCAAAATTCACAAACCACGATGGCACCCGTAGTTATGATATACGGAAATATCTAAACTGTACATCTAAAGGTGTTATATATCAGGCCAAATGTACGTGTGGAAAAATCTACGTGGGGTTAACTACCAGAGAATTAAGAGTAAGAACCCGTGAACATGTCAAAGACATACAAAAAGCAAAAGCTGTTGATGACATCAGTACCCTCAAATCCCTACCGAGACACTTCAAGAAATATCATGGGTGTTCTAGTAGTGATCTCACCATCAGAGGGATTGATCAAATTGATCTAGGGTCTAGAGGTGGTGATCTGGGTCAGGCTCTTGCACGATTAGAGAGCAAGTGGATTTTTCGCTTGGGAGCCATGAGCCCACAAGGGCTAAATGAGAGTTTAGGATTTGCAGCGTTCCTCTAGGCATGTGATAGGTATTCTTTTAATAGTGAGACAGTGTATTCATCTCATTTTAATTTTTTGTGCACGTATATGTATATTAATCTGTTTTATCTTTTTTTTATTAGATGGTTCTTAAGATATACATACTGGGGTCACTTTTGATGATTTTCTTCCCTCGTCTAAATGTACGTCAATGTGGGAATATAATCCTGGTCCCGGATACATCATTGAAGAACTTTGTTATATCTCCGTGCGGTCCCCCTATTATAGAAATATGGATAAAGATATCAAGAGAAAGAAAGAAAGAATATGGTCATAAGACAACAAGAAAAAAGAAAAAGATTATAGTAATATGATATACATTCTGTTATTTATTTTTACAGCTTATTTTGTTTTTTGTTGTAAGTTATTGGTATATCTAATCTGAATGTCATATAGTAACCTATGTATTAACGTCTATAAAGGGGTTGTAAATTATAGTCTTATGTTGGATGGGGATAACATGGGATGACAAAGTTCAACATGATTTAGGGACTGGGAATAATAATGGGTCTATATAGATATATAAATGTAACAATTTTAACACTAAGCACTTTATAATTGCACGTAAGTTAATATTACCTTATATTGAGCACATTGCACTTTTAAGTATATATATATTACATTTTTAAAATTTAAAATTAATATATTTTTTTTATATAGAAATAAATTAATATATTTAAATATATATTCACTATGTGTTTCTTTAATAAATTTTGAGGAATATTCATACACATTTTAATTAATTATTGGAGATATTTGCACATATTTTGGTATTCTCCTTTTAGATATACGCACTTCGGCACTTATTAATAACAGTACACTGCATGTCTTCACATATAAATGACCCCTTCCTGGATGTCGTTCCCGCAGAGCGCATGCGCAGTACATCTCAAATCCCAGCACTTCTGGATGCGCTCATTATTGGTTACGCTTGCGTGTCACGCAGCGTTCCATAGAGCGCAGGCTCAGAAGAGCCCTTTTCAACAGGAAAGAGATGGAAGCGTCATGCGCCGGATAAGCGATACCGACATCCATACCCACACCTTCCGTAGTGACGCACTCGGAGGGGATTGGTGGCAAGTCACTTAAGTAGCCGTCCTAGTCTCACTTAGGCCACGCCCCCGGAAGAAGCTTGCGGGCGAAACGCGCGTCGGGGCGCACGAGGAAGGATCAGGTGGACTCTCACTTCATATAGCTGCCGGTTTTTTGGTTTCTGCACTATTGTAAGTAATAAGGATCTGTGTACTATTATAATTATTTATACCCATGCACCTCTGACATTGATATGCTATAAGCAATGCATACTGTCATAATACGAGGGTGGCTAAGTAGCTGTGATTGATACCAGGGTGGTGTGAATCTGTTTCCCCCATCTCTATGGGTGGTTAGTAGATTTATAATATACCACTGTCTATATATGTGTAGAATTGTTTTGAGCTTACCATACCAGGCAGGCGACATTGGTATTTTAATAACCAGTGTAGCAATGTGAGAGTTTTCCCCCTTTTTCATTCCTTTGACACTCTGTTTAATTTTATGGTTTGTTTATGGATTTTATTGTCTAAAGGATATAATAAAGATTGAATTTTTAAACATACATTTTGGATCTCTTCATGTGGCTAAAATTATATAAGTCCACAATAGTTGTAAAATTGTTCGGAAGTGCCAAAGAATAAGATATAGTGGACTTAGGGATAACCATCACAGTATATGCTTAGGCTATGTATCCAGGTCCCAACCAGATATAGAGCAGGTCACCCGAGATCATTTGAGGGGTATACTGCCAGTCAAGAGATCCCATATACTGAGTGTGCTAACTTGCAGTGTAATATTGGCATGCTCAATGCCCAAACTGATGATGACACCGGTAAATCTGTACCTATGTATGCCATCATTGGTCTAGTCTTTTTTCTTCCGAATTTGTCTAAGTTTCTTACAGACCAGGTTTTGCACCCTGCTTCAGCATTTATACAGGGGTGCACCCCTTATACCTATATTCTCTGAGAGACCTTTGACATCACTGCTCGACTTAGAGTACCCACTTGGTGATTGATGTATGCTAACACGGTGGCGTTGTCAGACTGGACTCAAATTGGACGACCGCAGAGGAAGCTCTGCCAGTGGAGCAGAGCAAGAAAGATTGCTCTAAGTTCCAGAATGTTGATTGAAAGAGGATTCCTGAGCGGTCCTGAACTGCTAAGTCTTGAAAGACCGCTCCCCAACCAATGAGGCTGGCGTCCGTTGTTACTATGGTCCAAGAAGTAGAAGAAATGATCTTTTGAGATTAACCAACGGAGAGCACTCCAACCATTCCAGGGACTTTATTATCAGAAGAAGTGAGACAAGCAGATCAACCTGTCCCATCTCTCTAAAGAAAGAGTTGGAGAGGGCATGTATGAAATTGGGCAAATGGAACTGCTTCCATTGAAGCAACCATCTTGCCTAGAACGCTCAGAAGTAGAGGGAGAGAGCAGATGAACCTCTGAGCAAGCGAATCCCTCGCGCCAGAGCCAAGTACTTTTCCTTGGACAGAAAATTCTTTGCTAATGAGGTGTCCTACAGCATTTCCAGAAAAACCATTGCGTTGGACCAGGACCAGAGACGACTTTGCGGTGTTGACAATCTAGCCCAGATGAGTAATGGTGTCCAGAGTAATCTGTAGACCAGTGATGGGGAACCTATGACACGCGTGTCAGTGCTGACACGCGTAGTCATTTTCAGTGACACGCCGGCCGCGGCCCCATAGAAATTGCTTCTTTCCCAGGGTCTGAAGGAGAGGAAACTCTCCTTCAGGCCCTGGGATCCATATTAAATGTGTAAAAGAAAGAATTAAAATAAAAAATATTGCTATACTCACCTCTCCGACGCAGCCTGGACCTCACTGATGGGACCGGCAGCGTTCTTTGCTTAAAATGCGCGCGTTTACTTCCTTCCGTGACGTCACGGCTTGTGATTGGTCGCGTGCCGCCCATGTGGCCGCGACGCGACCAATCACAGCAAGCCGTGACGTAATTTTCAGGTCCTCAATGCCTAATCTAGGCATTCAGGATTTTAAAATTACGTTCCGGCTTGTGATTGGTCGCGTCGCGGTCACATGGGCGACGCGACCAATCACAAGCCGTGACGTCACGGGAGGCAGGAGACGCGCGCATTTTAAAATTACGTCACGGCTTGTGATTGGTTGCGTGCCGCCCATGTGACCGCGACGCGACCAATCACAGCAAGCCGTGACGTAATTTCAGGTCCTGAATGCCTAATTCTGCATTGAGGACCTGAAAATTACGTCACGGCTTGCTGTGATTGGTCGCGTCGCGGCCACATGGGCGGCACGCGACCAATCACAAGCCGTGACGTCACAGAAGGAAGTAAACGCGCGCATTTTAAGCAAAGAACGCTGCCGGTTCCCTCGGTGAGGTCCAGGCTGCATCGGAGAGGTGAGTATAGCAATATTTTTTATTTTAATTCTTTCTTTTACACACTAATGTTGTTTTGATACCGATACCTGATACCACAAAAGTATCGGATCTCGGTATCGGAATTCCGATACCCGCAAGTATCGGCCGATACCCGATACTTGCGGTATCGGAATGCTCAACACTAATGGCATCCGATCCGATTTTTTATCGGATCGGATGCCATGCAGGAGGTCTGTGGGTCCAAACAACAGAGCTCCGGTGCAGAGCGTCTAGGCCTGGGACTTCCGGTAGGCCAGGCGCAGCTCCCGGAAGTCCCAGGCCTCTGCGTCGGATCTGTGTTGTTTGGGCTGCTCCCTGCTGCGCCGACCAGAAGTCCCAGGCTGCACTTCTGAGGCCTGAGGAGATAGCTGTCCGGAGGCCCTGTGATTGCTGTCTGCAGGCAGCAACAATCATCCAGTGAACTGTGGGGTGTCATTGGCCAATTACTAAGATAAGTGAGGGGGAGGCTGGAAGAGGCCTGTGCTATGGGTGCCGTTTCCCGCCATTAGGAACGCCATCTTGCAGTACAGACTCCATTTCACCACCATTACTGTTTGTGGTGCATCCTTATTAACCCCTATTTCTGCTAATTGCAGGGCTAACTATAAATATTCTCTCATGGAGAAGCCACAAAATAAGAAACCAAAGTTGAGTAAAGGGAGTGGTAGTAGCAGTAGCCGACCCTTTCAAGAGTCATGGACTGAGATGTACGGCATTATAGAAAAAAATGGCAGATCATTTTGCGTTCTATGTAGTGAAACGGTAGTAAGCAGAACGTGGAATGTAAATAGACATTTTGAAACTAATCATTCCCAGCTCTTGAAAAAAAGTGAGGATGAAAGGAAGGAATACATTTCCAGGCAGCTACACCTTCATAAGAGCCAATCTAATTCCATCCTTAAATTTGTAAAAAGCTCTACAAATTTAACATCTGCAAGTCTGAGCATTGCTCACTCCATAGCTCAGCATGGAAAAGCACTCAGTGAGGGAGAATTTATTAAAGATACTCTCTTAAGATGTGCACCAGTTCTGTTTCATGATATGCAGAATAAAGATGCAATTATTAAGAGAATATCTGAGTTACCACTGAGTAGAAATATCATAAAAGACCGAATAATGAGACTGAACACAAACGTACAACATCAATTAAAGAGAGACATAAGTAATTGTAAATATTTTTCGATCTCTCTTGACGAAACTACTGATGTCACATCACATGCTCAGTTGGCCATTATTGGTCGATATTCTGATGGTCTCACAATGAGAGAAGAGTTGATAAAGTTAGTATCAGTGCCAACAAGTACATCAGGAAGTGAAATATGTAAGGTTGTTATGCAAACATTCTGTGACCTAAGCATTGATATCTCTAAAGTTGTGTCAGTAACGACAGATGGGGCACCAAACATGGTGGGGAAAAAAGTCGGATTTGTTAAATTGTTTACGGAAGGTATTGGACATCCGATTGTGCCTTTTCATTGTATTATCCATCAGGAGGCTTTATGTGCCAAAGCAGGATTCACTGACTTAAACGACTTAATGTCAGTTGTTACAAAAATAGTTAATTTAATAGCTGCTCGCCCCCTTCGCAAGCGAGAATTTTCTGCACTTTTACTGGAGGTTGATTCCACCTACAGTGGACTGCTGATAAAGCATCTTAAGGTACGACACTCAGGAGTTCGTACCTGGAAGTGAAGGGGGCCGAAAGCATCAGACGCCGGTAACAGCTGCGGAGGACAGTGAAGCCAGAGAGCAGCGGCGAGGTCCGCTTGCTAAACACCACGCAGGGGGTGAGCATTATAAACATTGCAAATCTTCCCAGTATGAGGGGGAGAGATTATCCCCTACACACCACGCTGAGGGGGAGCATTTAAAGCGCCGCATATCTCCCCAGTATAGGGGGGAGAATTTATTCACTACTCCCCATGCAAAGAGAGAGCCTTTTAAGCACTGTACATCACCCCAGTACAGGGGGGAGAAACCATTCTCGGGTGGGAGACACGGCAATGAACATAACTCACTAGTTGGGGTCAGACTCCTTCAGGATGGGGCAGAATCGATCCCACAAAAGGGGCACTATATATGGGACAATTCACCATCACCATCATTGTTGGGTCATAAGGAGGAAGAGATACTTTCTTTGAAGCTAGGGATCCAACTCAACACCATCAATGATTGTCTACCCTCAGAAAAAATGCCCAAATTGAGTGGGAATAAATCCCCTTTAATTAGTGAAGCGGCAGAGAAATATACATTGTTGTCCAAGACGTTTATAGAGTCGCTCACACCACACTTTGAAAAGAAGCTTGAGACCCTTAATAGAGGGATACGTGGCAATCAGATCAGCACTGATATTTCCCCAGACACTCCAGTGTCACCAATAGCTGGTAAATCTGCAGATATTGACAACTATTCGGATTCCTCAGTCCCCTCTGACCAAGATTACAAGGATTCATCTGACGACCCTGATCATGAGGGTCCTGATGTGCACTCAGAGGGGTTCAGTGACTTTGAGGACCTGAGCGGCTCAGATGATATGTCAACAACCTCAAACACTAGTGACATGGAACAAGAGCAGTTTTGCCCGGAGGTCCCTGACTATTCCCTGATTGATGGAGTTTCAGCCTCTGATGACCACCCTTCGGCGAGATTCATGATAAGCCTATGTAAAGCTCTCCTAAGATCTATGGACCGAAAAGGAATCAGAACTTCTGAGAAAATCTTTAAAAAACTCGTTAGAAATATCTTTTCACAAATTAATGCTGCCCCGCTCTTTGACTCTAACATGACCTCTGACAAATCTCCCAAGCTTCCGAAAAAATCCAACTCTCCAAGTAAACACCATGAGTTGGCGTCTTTTAAAAATGCAAGGTGCGACTCTGTGCGATCGGACCCTCTGGTCAATCTACAGGATGAAATAACATCTTTCAAGAATAAACTAACAGATTTCGAGAACTTTAAAAGAAAAAATAACCTAAAGGTCCGAGGAATCCCGGAATCGGTGGGGAAATCTCAGCTAGGAGATTACGTCTCCTCTATGATATCTCACATGCTCCCCGAAACTAAAGGGAAAAACCTAATTGTGAAAGCATTCAGGATACGCAGACCACCATCTCTCCCGCCAAATATAGCTGCAGACGTCATCGTCTCACTCTATCCCAACTGGCTAAGAGACTCTTTGCTCGACATCGCAAGGGAACAAAAGTTCATCTCTTCCCCATACGGACACTTGACTTTATACAGGGACCTGTGTAAGGACACCATGCAAAGAAGAAAAATGTTCCAGTACTGCACCAATAGATTGCAGCAGGCTGGAATACAGTATAATTGGCACCAGTTCTCCAATCTAAGATTCTTTTTTGCGACAAAATGGCGTACCTTCACTTCTCCGGATGGGGCGGCGGACTTCCTAGACCGTGCGGGTATAGGTCCTCTCGGATCTTCTTCTGGCCCTTCATCCAAATCTAAACCAAACTGAGAATTTTGAGGAACATTTTTCTTTTCTTCTTCTTTCCGAATAGTCCATGTCATAGCCTGTAGTCGAACCGAACTTTATGCCCACAAGGGCCGAAGGCCATCTAGAGATGACCTGGTGCCGACAGGCCTTCATATGCTATTCATTTTTACTGGACAGCTTTAGAACCACCCATACCAATGTGTATATTATTACATTATCTATGTCACTGTATGTTTTAATCAATCTCTTTGTTCTTTTAGGTTTTGTTCTTTAAGCTACAGCTTATGCCAAATAATGTCAAATAGTGGTTATAATATTATTTTACAGGGTCTATTACGTTGTTCTATCCATACTAACTTATAGTCATTTCTAGTACGCTACATATAACTTGTAATTTCTTACAGCATGTGGATTGCCTGTCTTCCCCCATCTTTATGGGGGTTCTTTCCCTATACTCGTATCCCTCCCCTTGCCCCTCCTCCCCCTCCTGGTCTTCCCTTCCCAGTTAAAATTTAAAATCCAATAAATTGTTTGAAAACAGTGGACTGCTGATGTACAATAATGTTAGATGGCTGAGCCGAGGCAAAGTTCTTGAGCGCTTTGCGGAGTGTTTTGAAGAAATTAAGGTATTTCTTGAGGATAAGGATCTGGGAAACTTTCCTCAGCTCTATGATTCTACGTGGGTCAACAACCTGATGTTTTTTACAGATCTCTCTGTTCATATTAATGAACTGAACTTAAAGCTACAAGGTTTTGGCAAAAGTATTGACGTTATGTTTGGATACATAAAAGCTTTTGAAAGTAAACTTAAAATTTTCAAGCGAGATGTAGAAACTAAAACTTATAAGTATTTTCCTCGAGTAACAAAGTATTTTGAGAAGGCCAGTGCAGCTGTACAAAATGAAATGGAACCCTTGCATATACAGTACCAGCATGTTTTAGACTCGTTACTTGACCAGTTCAGTGACAGATTTCATCAATTTAGAAGCCTAGAACAGACCATGAAAATAATTAAGTATCCTGATGTAGTAGTCTACAGTAGTTTGGAATTAAATGGTTTCCAGTGGATACAAATTGATGATTTGGAGATGCAACTTGCAGAATTTCAGGACAGCATCTGGGCTCAGGTGTTTGTTGACTTGAGGTCAAAGCTTGAGAATCTAGAAAGGTGCCGCTTGGAGAATCAAGAGGAGTGCCACTATGAACAGGAAATTTGGAGTGCCTGGAATAGGTTACCAGACACTTTTAGCACCCTGAAAAATATAGCAATGGCTTTACTCACTATTTTTCCCTCTACCTACTTTTGTGAGACCTTATTCTCAGCATTAAATAATATCAAAACCAACAAAAGAAACAGATTGACAGATGAACTTAGTAGCGCTTGCTTGGGCTTGAAGTGTACAAAATACCAACCTTAAATTGAACATTTAGCTAGTGAAATTCAGCAACAAAAAAGTCACTAAATTTAGTGATGGCGAACCTGTGGCAGTCCAGCTGTTGCAAAACTACAATTCCCATCATGCCTGGCCATTCCAAGCAAAAGCTTTGGCTGTGAAGACATGATGGGAATTGTAGTTTTGCAACAGCTGGAATGCCACAGGTTCGCCATCGCAAGAATTCCCCCTCCCCCTCACTTATCTTAGTTCACGGCACCCCACACAAGTTAAATAATAGCAAGACCAACAAAAGAAACCAACTGACAGATGAACAAAGAAGTCACTAAGCAGATAAGTTAAATAATTATAATTATACATATTTGTTATTTAAACTATACATGTCGCAAAATTATGTTTTTTTATCAAGGTGACACACCACCCAAGTTATGCTTGGTTTTTTGGCAAATTTTGACACACCAAGCTCAAAAGGTTGCCCATCACTGCTGTAGACTCTCATGACATGCCGATGAGGGGGAAGTGGCCTTGACGAGGTCATCTAGATAGGTTGTGACAAGAATGCCCCTGCTGCGAAGGATGGCCGTAGCGGTCACCATTATTTTTGTGAATACTCTGGGAACAAAGGCTAGGCGAAATGGCAGTGCTTTGAACTGGAAGTGGGTTTCCTGGATCGCAAAGCGAAGGAATCTCTGGTGTGGAGTGAAAATGGGTATATGCAGATAGGCATCTCGAATGTCCACCGATCAAAAGAATTCCTCTGGCTCCATGGAAGCTACCACTGACTGAAGGGACCCCATGCTAAAGTGATGCAGTTTGTACATGTCTGTTCAGTAGTTTGAGATCCAGGATGCAGAGAACAGAGCCATCCTTCTTTGGAACCACAAACAGGTTAGAATAGAAACCCGAAAAGCCTTCCAATGCGGGAACAATTACGCCTGCCTTAGCAAGAGAGTCGATAGCTTTGAAAAACCTGGGAACTAGGGAAGTGTCCTTTGAAGGGTGGGACTCAAAAAAACACAAATGAGGAAGAGTAGAGAATTCTATCTTGTAACCTTCGGAGACGATGTCCCGTACCCGGGCCTCGTCGACTACTGAAAGCCACTCATCCCAGAAATGAAGGAGACGTCTGGCCACCCTGGGAGACTTCACTGGTGGGAGCGACCCGTCATGTTGAGGTGAATCTGTGGGAATTAGTTCTTGTGGGCCAGCGCTGGTGGAAGCTGGCTTGAAGGAAGGTCTTTTCTTTTGATGACAGACTGGAGATCTGTCCCATCTCTTCATGTTCTGAGGCTGAAACCTTCAAAAGGAACTGAACTAAACAGTTTGGTGCCTGGGAGGCTGGCATTTAGGCCACTGTTAGGTAAGAGAAGTACTTTTACCCCCATGGCATTAGAGATTATCTTATCCAATTCTTCTTTGAAAAGACAAGAGCCTTGGAACGGGAGTTCGGTAAGAGACTTATTGGACGCAGAGTCTGCGTTTCAAGCTTTGAGCAATAAGACCCTTCGAATGATGAGGATATTGCAGGTTGCTCGGGGTGAGCAGGCAGTAGGATCAAGGGATGCCGAGAGAAGATACTTCCCTGCATGACCAATTTGGTAAGCCAGTTTGGAGGTTGGAGCATCCGAAAGGTTTTGCCCAGGTGGAAATCGATTTTGCTACCCATGTACCAGCAAATGACAGACAAGAGAGCTGAGCCTGGGGCATTGAAAGCTGATTTGGTTAGAACTTGTTTGTCGGAAGGCTCCTTTAAGTAGGATCCATCAGAGAGGGGAAGGATACTGTTGGTGGAAAGCCAGGAGACGGAGGGGAATCCACCGAAGGAGACTCTGCCCATTTGTGAAGCAGGTCCCCTGTAAAAACGATACATGATGTTTATGCCTTTTTCCTTCTGGAAACGCTTGTCTGGGTGCTCCCATTTGTTTCTGAAGATTCTGCTTAATTCTACAAGGTTGGGGAAGATGCTTTGTCCTTCTGAAGGATACAGTCTGCTCCGAGGGAGATGCCTCTTTGATGTTGTCATTACCACAAAAACCTCCCCATAAGTAGAGCACAGAAATAACTGATGCACGTTATATTATCACCGTAGAAAATCCAGTATACTGTGCCAAGTAAAAGATATAGCTTTCATTGTGATATGCTAAACAAAAGTTCAGGAATATGCAGTACAGAAAATCAAAGAAAATTATTTAAAACCGTTCAGGTCACTACTTTAACAACATTATGGGGAAATCTTCCAACACCCACATAGCCAAACCCTATCTATGCAGTGCTCAATTACTGTTGAGTTCTCATATTGTTCTTTGAGCTCGTACATAGTGGCCTTCTTATAGGCATGTCTATGTCATTCATGTTACGTCCTCCTACTGCTTTTGCACAAAACTGGAGAAGGCTGACGCCGTCCAGGAGTGTATACTGCAGAGGAGGAGCCACGGTTAATTTTTTTCAGATTATGCATAGAGTCGCTTCCTAGTGGGCAGCAGCATAACACCCATGGTCCTGTGTCCCCCAATTAGAGGCTAAGAGAAAGCGATTTTACGGTGAGTACACAAAAATCTCCTTTATTGTGATTTACTAAACAAAAGTTTAGGAATATGCAGTACAGAAAATCAAAGAAAATTATTTAAAACCGTTCAGGTCACTACTTTAACAACATTATGGGGAAATCTTCCAACACCTACATAGCCAAACCCTATCTATGCAGTGCTCAATATATTATCTAGTGGAGTCCTACTAGTTGCGGTGTATCAGCTGTATACTACGTGCCTGTTAAATCAGACTCACATATCTGTGTATATGGCACTTACATTAGGGTGGTCCGTGGTGTGTGGTAATCCCCTGAAGCGCCCCAACGCGTGTTTCGGCCCTTCGTCAGGAGGCGAACGCTGGAGGGGAGGGGTGAGTGCAATAAATCATGAGGGCAGCCAATGGGAGAGCTGGTTTCATTTTGCACAGATGTCCCGGTTATTGCAGAGTTCACTTCCGGTGAGTAGCGCGCGTGCGCCGCTGATGTCATCCATCGATACGGTGCCGTGGTATGCCTCCTCCAGCGTTCGCCTCCTGACGAAGGGACGAAACGCGCGTTGGGGCGCTTCAGGGGATTACCACACACCACCCTAATGTAAGTGCCATATACACAGAGATGTGAGTCTGATTTAACAGGCACGTAGTATACAGCTGATACACCGCAACTACTAGGGCTCTACTACATAATATATTGAGCACTGCATAGATAGGGTTTGGCTATGTAGGTGTTGGAAGATTTCCCCATAATGTTGTTAAAGTAGTGACCTGAACGGTTTTAAATAATTTTCTTTGATTTTCTGTACTGCATATTCCTGAACTTTTGTTTAGTATATCACAATAAAAACTATATCTTTTACTCAGCACAGTATACTGGATTTTCTATGGTGGTAACATCTTTGATGTTGTGTCTGATTAACAGCTACAATCAAGACTGTCCGCCATGACCCGTAGTTTGAAGAACTGTTCGGAGTCTAGATCAGAATCTGACTCTGAATGGGAATCGGATTCCTGTGCCACTGGACCGTCAGAAGAAGGGGAGAGAGCTGGAATCTAGAAGAAATGTGATGGTGAATTAGATCAGCTGGTACGGGCATGCCTTTTTTACCTCCTGGCATTTCTGTGAAGGATCGGGGATGCCAGGAAGGATTAACCAGGGCCCGGTGACTGCGACTAGATTGGGTAGCCGTTCTAATACAGAGGCCAAAGTGTGAGTAACTTTGGTTAAGTCAGCTACTGACTGGAAGAGAGTTGTAGCTCACTAAGGGGGCAACATACTTTTACTGCAGGCAGTGGGGGCTCCTGGGGAGGTGGCATATTAGATGGATTACAGGTTGGGCAGACGGACAAGGTCTGACCGGAGGGAAAACTTCATTACAGGAAGTACATGCAAAGTGAATGACAATAGGGGGAGGATGGGAGTGAGGCTCCCTGATGTTAGCTATAGAGAAACATGACAGAAAATGTGCCAAGGTGTACTTGTGCTGGAGATGAAAGCTGCCCCCCCCAGTGGCAGAGCTTATTGGGACACAATGCTGAGGCTGCATTGCAAGGAGAGTGGGGCTTCTGCAGTGATCAGAGTCCGGTATGGAAGATGGCACCAAGCATGGTGGGAGGTGTTGTAAAAAAAAAAAATTCCCCCAGAGTTCTTACTCGCTGAAGCTGGCAAGGAGGCGGCATCAGAAGGCACGCAGTGTTCTTATCAATGGGGAGAAAGGAGCCGATTGGCCAGAGGTTGTGTCTGGATGGGAATGTCGTACGTGATTGGCTGGTGGTGGTGGGGTTCCAGCTCCAGAGAAGGCCCAGGAGGAAGCTGGTGACTAAATTTATGCTTTGAGGCCGCAGGGGATGAGGGTGAGCACGGAAGTCACCAGGGGATATAATGGGATTTCTTAGCTGGAAATTGAATATTAAATTCTCTCTAAAAACTACCATGATTTTTTTTTTTTAATGGAGTCCCTTCACTGCCGAGGATACCTGTCTTGAAGATCACAAATCCTTTTCAGACTGATGACATCAAAAAGGACCTGGACGCTGACCTTCCAAGAACTGGCATCAAGAACCTGCTAGTAGGTAATGGATCCATCTTCCCACCCTGGACGACTGGTTCTGGACGAGTGGGCCGGGGTGTAGTGGCAAGGACCAGTCTGCATGTCCCTCAGTGCAGATGCCCCAAACTCTCTTGATGTGTTCAGGGGTGATAGGGTCCTGCCTGGTAGACACGGAAGGGTACAGCAGTGAACAGTTTCACACTGTACTCCCGATCTCTAGGGAAAGAACGGCATGACAATCACTCAGTCGCCTAGAATTACAAGCTGAACCGAAAAAATAGAGATCATTAATAAAAAGAACAAAACCTAAAAAGGCAGAAACGGGGTTGAGCGCAGCTCTGTGTCCATCTCCTACTGACACTAAGCTAAAACGGATTAAAGGGAACCTGTCAGCAGGATTGTGAACAGTAACTACAGACAGTGTCAGGTCGGCACCATTACACTGATACCTGGATGATGAAATCCGTCTTGTGTTTGTTTAATCTTTACTTTCAGTTTTTAGTTAATGATATGCTCGTGCTCCGGGGCGGTGTGTGTGTGTGTGTGTGTGTGTGTGTGTGTTGCTCTGATTAGGAATTCATAATGCATACAGGCCACTGAGCCCTCACTGATCTGGCCCCTAGTTTGCATTATGAATACCTTTACATACTGAGGAAAGAAGAAAAAACAAAAACGCTTCTGCAGGCAGGTGCACTGCAGCATAATCGAATGTTTAGTGTCTTTGATTTTTTTTTTTTTTTTAAATTCCTGAATAACATCTATCAATTTGAAGACAGTGCCCACGCAGTAGCAGCCACGTGTGTGTATAGATCCAACAGCTGCTATTGTGCAGGTGGCGCCATATTGCTGGAGAAAAAATAAAAAATGTCCTCCTCCAAGATGGCACCGCCCACGCAGTAGCAGCTCTCTGATAGACACTACGTCTATCACTTATTAGCAGCAACCTAAAGCCAATATAATTTACATCCAATTTTTTAAAACATCAATGAAAACAATGTCCACTTAGCAGATGGGATCACTTTATTTAACCAGACAATATTAATATTTTACTGTTAAGCACAAGTGAACAAAATATCAGGTACCAGTCATTCAAACGGGAGCTGGTAGTAGAGAATACACAGATTCCTGTAGAAAGGTGCAGGATTCAGAAGTACAGGCTTGTTACTTGACTACTGGGGACTTCTTTTTAGTTTCTGATCCATCATCAAGCAATTGTGAAACTGTATGCAGCATACAATGACAGGCCAATAATGGTTTTAAATCTCAGAACAAAATTGTTCCTACGTTTTCTAGAAGCGCCAAATAATCCCAAGCCTACTAGTTAAATAAGTCAAGCGATTCATACACTTGAACAAGTAGAATTCATGCAGGCATACATGCAAATGTACGGACCAGCCATGGCTCTCCTGACCCAAGTGTAACCGCTTCACATATATCCATGAGGCTGTCCCGCTCGGTTCGGGAGACCGTGGCCAGTCAGTGCACAGACGGAGCCCTAGACAGTGGGGTACAAATGGGACCTTGCACCTCTAATGACCGCTAGGACACTAGAATTAGCAAATCTGGACAAAAGGCTTGATGAGCCACTGGGATCAAATTAGGAGTAGAAATATTTTCAGTTTTAAACCTTTTTACACAAATTTGCTTGAATGTTTCAAATCCAGCAGAATTACATTTTGTGTTAATGACACTTTATGACGCGGCTTAAATTAAAAAAAAAAAATTACAGCAATCCACGCCAATCTCAGTATCACACTCCCAAAGAGACAGACAAATGAATAAGCTTCCTATTGTCAAAAGCAAATACTTTAAAAATGTTTCGCTCTACAAGAGTAATGAAATATTGTAACATGAATAAACACATATTTACAAAGGATTCTGTGCACATTCCTTGAGATCAAGGGCTTTACATATGCCTAAATTTGCAGGCCTTAGTTTTACATATACTTTATGCATAAAAATGATATTCAATAATTTCAGTTTTCTTTGTTACTCAAATAACTGGTAGAGAAATAATAGATCCACTTTCTTAACACATACCAGGAATTCAATGGACTCGCTACTTCCATCATTAAGACAGTTATGTGTCACGTTCCAGTCTATGGCCAAATAGGAAGTGTTAAATATTCTGGCACTTTAAATTAATGGAGCTTTAAATTAATCATTGCAATGGAGCAAACACACCGTACAAATGCTTTTCTGCTTCTTCTTTTACATGCAGCAAAGTTTTAGACATTTTTTATCCCGAGATTCAGACCATGTTATCTGGAGGTAGGAAACAAACCCTTATTCATGTGTAAACAAAGACTGGAAAAGGGGCTGTAGATGAGGCCAAAAAACTTTTGACTTTCTACGTGGGCATAAGTCTCTCAGCACAGTATGTGATTATCCCCCTTTTTCCGACAGTCAGACATTTGAGACTCAAACCATCATAGTCCAATAATGCAGGAAGGGTTACAACATATGCAGAGTTTGCATGAGAATGTGCCGAGCTTGAGGTTGCGATTCTAGTGCATGATTTGGCCTGCAAAGAAAAATAAAAATATTTATTTATGTAGCCAAATACAGAGAACATTTTTTTTTTATTTAAACATTTAACAGGCCCTGCTCACATGTCCACTTGCACACTCCACTTGTGGCATGATAGTCATTTCCTCCCATGCTAGAAGCCTGAGCAGTTTTTCCCGAGTACATAGAGTTTTATAGCAGTAGGTGTAAACTGATCCCTCACTGGAGACAAATACGTGAATTTGTGAGTATACATGTATATATATTATAATTTTTATTGTGTCTCCTTTTTCAGAGACCCGTACGGTTTTCAATTTTTGGTCAATGGAGATGTACGGGCATATTTTTTGCACACTGAGCTGGGGTTTTAACCCATTATCTACCAATGTCCTTTTTTAGGATGCCTAATCTTTTGCTTCTAGCAACTAAGATTTTATAATTTTTATAATTAGGTCCAATTTTTTGTGTTGTGTTTGTAAAATGAAAGTTTTCAAAATAGGAAATCATGTCACTGTCATTTTTAATTGAATATTGGGACGCCCATTTCTGAAAAATCCGTAAAATGAAAATTTCTAACTTGGCAAGTAATAGGTTAATGCATACCATTTAGGGGTAGATACAATGTTTTGATAGGCCATTATTGCATTTTATCGTTGTGTTGTGGGGGCACAAAAACCATAATTCTGGCGTTTCTATTTATTTTCTCACTACATAGTTTACCAATCAGTAATTTATTTTGTATTTTTGATAGATCTTACCTTTACGGACGTAGCAATAACAATGTGATTTAAACTTTTCAGATTTAAAAAATCTTTTTTAATATTTACTGTACTCATTAGCCCCCCTTAGGGGACTTGAACCTACAATAGTCTGATCACTTGTGGTATACACAGCAGTGCTACCTGTGTATAGTGAAATTTGCAGACTCCTTTGAACCCCAGTTACAGCCTGGCTTTCACAGGAGAACAGTCATGTCAAGCATGAAGGTCTTCAGCAGACCCTCAGCTGTCAAGGCAACTCATCTCCATCCCGCGATCGTGTCATTCGCGCGCTGACGGGCCCATAGAATGATGCGTCCCTCCCACCCCGCTTCTCACGTGCATTAAATGCCGCTGTTAGAGATTGCCAGAGGCATTTAACAGGTTAACAGTGAGGGCAGAGCTCTGCTCCTCCCATGGCTGTTAGAGACAGATGATAGCGGACTATCACTGCCATCACCTGCCTTGAAAGATGCAGGCTCGGCTTGTGAGCCCGCATCAGAAGTCATGAACCCGGCATATAATGGAAATGTAGGTCATATGTTGGAAAGGGGTTAAAGAAAAAACACTGCAAACTAGGCTGCTACTTTTAGAGAATTCAGTAGTTGGTCTTGCATACTTACTTAGAAATAAAAGCCAGTACAATAGGAATAAGAGACTTCTGGAAATAATCCTGCTGCACAATATGATTTAAAGACAGCAACGGTCCATACAAGTGTGGGATGGTCTTAATCTTCTCTTCGCTCTACAAATAGATAAAACACATGTTAACGTAAGCTGTAAAAACCTACCCCCAAGCCTAAAATATGCTGAAAAGTTAGTTGGCTTCCTATAAAAAACTGACCCAAGCATGCAATGCTCTTAAATCCCCTTACACTCACCATGCCTCTCTCTCCCATACATAATCTCCTATGGTCATCCTTTTTACAATACAAAGACTAATTCCATGAGTTAATGGACTGCTGTAATCACAAGCCGAATCTTTTATAAAACACACAAGGTGCTTTTAAAGGGAACCTGTCACCCCCCCCCCCCCCCCAGTCATTTCAAACTAAAAGAGCCACCTTGTGCAGCAGTAATGCTGCATTCTGACAAGGTGGCCCTTTTAGTTCTGGGTGCTGTAACTAGAGAAATAATCAGTTTTATAATTTGTCTGAAATACCTGCTTCTCAGTCAAGTAGGCCAGCGTTTCCCCCCTGCTTCAGACAGCACACAGCCGTCACTCATATCTTCTTGGCGCCGGGCGCCGCCTCCTCCTCACCGCTGTTTTCAAAAGTAGCCGGCACCTGCGCTCTTTGTCCCTGCCTGGTGCAGGCGCAGTGAGCGCTGGCCGTCTTTCCTCTTATGCAGCCCAGCTGACTGCGCCTGCGCGGCCGCCTTGCTTGTGATTCCCAGCCCCGCAATGTGAATAAATCATAAGTCACTGTGGGGCTGGGATTCGCAGGCAGGGCGGCCGCGCAGGCGCAGTCAGCTGGGCTGCATATGAGGAAAGACGGCCAGCGCTCACTGCGCCTGCACCAGGCAGGGACAAAGAGCGCAGGCGCCGGCTACTTTTGAAAACAGCGGTGAGGAGGAGGCGGCGCCCGGCGCCAAGAAGATGCGAGTGACAGCTGTGTGCTGTCTGAAGCAGGGGGGAAACGCCGGCCCACTTGACTGAGGAGCAGGTATTTCAGACAAATTATAAAACTGATTATTTCTCAAGTTACAGCACCCAGAACTAAAAGAGCCACCTTGTCAGAATGCAGCATTACTGCTGCACAAGGTGGCTCTTTTAGTTTGAAACGACTGGGAAGGGGGGGGGGGGGGGGGGGGGGGTGACAGGTTCCCCTTAATAACTTTCCTAAATAAATCCTATTTTAGCACACTTCCCCATCCTTAGCTGGAAAAATGGCTGCTGTAATTCAAGCCTTTTCCTTACATGCCCCATATTGGGGAAAAAAAAATAAAAAATTCAAGAGTCCAGTAAAAAAAAAAAAAAAAAAAGAAATTTTTCTGCATTTTTTTTTTCAAAAGAAAATACCTCCCAGGTACACCAGGAAGGTAATCAGCCTATCGAGTGCAATTTTTTACCACAAACCCTAGTTGTAAAAATGGTCATACCTTAAGAAGTCCCATCCGGACAAGCAAAGTGGTTATGAACATATTTGGCTGGAAAGCAGAGCTGCTGAAAGCAGTTTTCATCAACTCATCTAAAAAGAAAGAAAAAAAAAAAAGTTTTAAAGAAATGAACAGACCAAAAAGTTAGGTGTAAAATCTTATGCAACTTGTTTCTTACCAATCGTTTCTTCCACAGCAGTCTTCACCTCTTGATCATCTCTATACACAGAGGATAGCTGGACAAAGACCTGCACTACCTTATCAGTGTCTGTAACATCAGTCTATAAATAAATCCAGAAAAATTCATATTAAAAGCAACAGTCTTTGAAATATGCTGTACCTGCTCAATTAGCAAACCATAAGTAATAGAGTTGCTGATGAACCCCCGTTTTTTAGCATAGTGGATTCGAGAACACAATACCTGAGCTATAATTGCTGAACGCTTGGGACCCATCTTCAAGAGTTTTTCAGGAGAGGGAAAGCTGAGGAAAGCGGATGCATCAACAGGAGGACGAGGAGGTGACGCAGCAGGCGTGGATTCCTTTATGAAAACAAAATCAATAGATTTATTTTACATCAAGAAAAAAGTAGAACTTTTCACCTAAATAGAGCCCAAAGGGGCCTTTACACCGCATGATAATCGTGAAAGAGCATTCTAAGGGTATGTGCACACATTGTGGATTTGCCTGCGGATCCGCAGCGGATTGGCCGATGCGTATTTGAAGCAATTTTCCATCAGGTTTACAGTACCATGTAAACCCATGGAAAACCAAATCCGCTGTGCCCATGGTGCGGAAAATACCGCGTGGAAACGCTGTGTTGTATTTTCCGCAGGATGTCAATTCTTTGTGCGGATTCCGCAGCGTTTTACACCTGCTCCTCAATAGGAATCCGCAAGTGTAAAACCGCAGGTGAAATCCGCAGGCAAAAAGGCAGGAAATCCGCAACGTGGGCACATAGCCTTAAAGACGCTCAAATTCACAATTATCTTGCTGCTCGTTCATCAGGTGAAATGATCTTTTGTGCAACACAAAACATCATGGCTCTCGGCAGAGCATCATCCTGTGTAAACAGGACTCGCACTGCTGACTACTATATGGCTGCTTATGTGCACTGAGTGCTCGAGTATAGATCGCTCAGTGTGCATCATTTATTTTGGTTACTTTGGTATGAAGGACACAGATCATTAGAATTTTACACTCAATTTAAAATCTAGAGCCCCTGTACACTTTAGATGGGCATCAGCCATCTTGCCCGATTCTCCATATACAGGAGGCTTTGCTCGGCCAAGCACTCCTGTGCTTTCTGTGAAAGAGCTGCTGCTAAACTTCTCCGGAGAATGAAAAGATCAGTAGTATGAATTTGGGCATGCTGGATTCTCATCTCTCCCAATAATCATCTGTCAAGGGAGCCCATACATATTAGACTGTCAGCCAAAACTGTCGTTATCAGCGGGTTCGGCCAATGTTAGTCTAGTATGTATATATGGGGGCCTTAAAGCGAACCTGTCAGCGGGATTTTGGTACGTAAACTACAGGCAGTGTCAGGCTGGCAGCGTTAAACTGATTAAAAGGATACCTGGGGTGAAGAAATCTGCCTTGTGGTTCTTATGTAATCAGTGTTAGAAGTTTTCAGTTAATGAGATGCCCGTGCTCTGGGGTGGACTGTAAGCTGAATGTTATCTTCCTGCTCTAAGTCAGGGAAATCAAGAAAAGACCTACCCACAGACCGCCCCAAAGCACAAGCAGTCTGTCTCTCTATGATGAGGAACATGTTTGTACTTTGGGGCGGCCTGTGGGCAGGTCTCTTCTCGGTTTTTCTTGCTTAGAGCAGGAAGATAAGACTCTGCCTACAGTCCTAATATTTTTGCTTTGTGACTGTTCCAGTTGTGCAGATTTATTTGTTCTGAGGTCTAAACTACAGATTTAATCCAAGTTTAGATTATTAAATTCACAAATTTGGGCACATGCCGTATTTGTGGCTTTTGTTTGCCATTTGATACTACTGTTATTATTATTATTATTATTTATTGTTATAGCGCCATTTATTCCATGGCGCTTTACATGTGAGGAGGGGTAGACATAATAAAAACAAGTACAATAATCTTAAATCTGTTAAAAAAATGTCAATGAAAGGAAGTAGTGTTGCCAATCACAATATGGCAGATTTATTATAATTTATGCCCCATTCTGGCACAAAATAAAGAGCAAGTCTAGATTTCAAATACTGAAGCTCAAAATTTGCACTACAATGCACTGTGGTTATGGGGTTGTCCACTACATCTTCATTATTAACAAAAATGTCGGGTAAGTGACTTTGTGGCACTAATATATACGCATTACAGGTTCTCCTTCTGCAATTTTTAGAAAAGTATTCCTCGCAGATGGCACACCTGTCCTGTTCTCAATATGACAGCTGACAGAAGGGTGTGAGCCCTGCCCATAGACGTCTGCAACAGAGAATGTGCAACGTTTTTAAAAAGGAGAAGACAGACAAGTCTAAGGGTACTGTCACACAGTACCATTTTGATCGCTACGACGGTACGATTCGTGACGTTCTAGCGATATCGTTACGATATCGCAGTGTCTGACACGCAGCAGCGATCAGGGATCCTGCTGAGAATCGTACGTCGTAGCAGATCGTATGGAACTTTCTTTCGTCGCTTGATCACCCGCTGACATCGCTGGATCGTTGTGTGTGACAGCGATCCAGCGATGTGTTCGCTTGTAACCAGGGTAAACATCGGGTAACTAAGCGCAGGGCCGCGCTTAGTAACCCGATGTTTACCGTGGTTACCAGCGTAAACGTAAAAAAAACAAACAGTACATACTCACATTCCGGTGTCTGTCCTCCGGCGTCTCAGCTTCTCTGCAGTGTGAGCGCCGGCCAGCCAGAAAGCGAGCACAGCGGTGACGTCTGACGTCACCGCTGTGCTCGCTTTCCGGCTATGGCGCTTACACAGTGGAGGGAAGCAGAACGCCGGGGACAGACACCGGAATGTAAGTATGTACTGTTTGTTTTTTTTACGTTTACGCTGGTAACCACGGTAAACATCGGGTTACTAAGCGCGGCCCTGCGCTTAGTTACCCGATGTTTACCCTGGTTACCGGGGACTTCGGCATCGCTCCAGCGCCGTGATTGCAACGTGTGACCGCAGTCTACGACGCTGGAGCGATAATCATACGATCGCTGCGACGTCAAGGATCGTGCCGTCGTAGCGATTAAAATGGTACTGTGTGACAGTACCCTAAATCAGCCTGAATAGCAGAGCCGAGAGAGAAAGGCAGAACTAACAAGTGGGTGATGCTTCACAAAGGACATCATGAAAATCAGATTTTGGGAATATTGTCCTGACCCATGTGCTTCTTCATATGTCCTATTATCTGTGTAAATACAGGGAAAACAATTTTGAATAAAACTTCTGATAACTGACTGTGTGGTAACAGAACGTGTGCTGAGCTTTATAGTTCTACTAATGCTACAATTCTATTCACCAGAGCTGTCACTCAAAGAGAGTAGATCCCGGCATGCTAAAAACTAGGAGGTGACTACATATTTTCTGGCATTGTCCTAGACTATCAGCCTTCTGTATTTTAGTGCGGAACCGTACTGGAGTGGTGTATGAGTGTGAAATCCCTAGAGATCTGTTGGCATGTATATTGGGTATGTGGAGGAAATAAATGATAGAATACGGTTTGTTGCAAGGAAATTGATTGCAAAATGTTGGATTAGAGAGAAGCCACGGTCTACACGGGAATTTATTACTCAGACATATCATATAATCCAACTGGAAAGAAGCATCTACACAAAGAGGAACTAATTGGATCTATTCTACAAACGATGGCAGCAGTGGCTGGACAGAACGTATTAAAGTTATATCAGTATACAAGAATGTTGACTTTAATTCATGGTTAACTGAATAAAACTATGGCTGCAGTGTTTGCTTCGGGGTGGTAAGGGGTAATTTAGATTATGTTCACACGTTGCAGATTTACTGCGGATCCGCAGCATTTTTTCCATGCAGAAACGCTGCAGAACCACAAGTGATTTACAGTACAATATAAAACAATGGAAAATAAAAATGCTGTGCAAATGGTGCGGAAAATTCAGCACGGAATCTGCAGCGGATTAAAAAAGGGACCATGTCAATTCTTTGTGCGTTTTTGTACCCATTCCATTACAGGAAAACGCAGGGGTAAAAATGCATGAAATCTTCAGGAAAAATGCACAAAATCCGCATAAAAAAATGAGCAGATTTTGACCTGCGTTTTCTGCCAAGAGATGCAGAATCCGCACAGAAAATTCCACAGGCAAATCCGCAACACGTGCACACAGTCTTACTTCATTACTAAATATGAATGAAAATGTAAAAGCACTATGGATATGTGATGTCTATTTCTATTGTTTTTATGTTAAATGTTTATTCATCTGATAAAAAAAAAAGAAAAACTAGGAGGTGAGGAGACTAAGGAGATTGCATTGCTCTGCCCTGAGAACACCTTTAAAATATACATCATCCGCATCAAAATGTTTCTCCACTGCCTTACTGAACTGAGTCTGAATTGTTAAACAAACACATAAATCAGGATAAAACCCAAATTTGCACAGCCAACTATGCCCAGTTTTGGAAAGTGGTGGGAAAGGGCCAAAAGCTCCTAATTTTTTGCAAAACCATGAACACCACAATTTGCAATTTGTTTCTTGCCAGAACACCACAACACAAAAAGCTTTACGTATGAACCCTTATACTGCATACACCGTGGTTTTGACTTGTTAATAAATCTGGTGCATGTATCATAAAATCTATAGTATAAAAACCAGTCTAAATAAATCTCCCCAATGCCTTGTGCTTATAGCATCCATTAGTTAGGAGAAACTGAAGAAACATGCGATTGTGCTTTCCCCTGCGGTATCTACCAGACTATAATAGAGATTGGGCCCAACAGTGAAGACCACCACGGCCTTTTACAATACACTGGATAAATTAGAAACTCCCAATACAACAATGACCCAATAAAGTTGTTGCCAACAGAATTAGCAATGAAAATCTAAAAACCCACGGCAACTCCACTGGATTGTCAATGACCCCATAGTTGGGCAGAGCTCCCTTCACCAAGTAATTGGTGTTTTACAGCTGTCTGCTGCTAATAATTCATACAACTCCTAGTCTACTGAAATGGCCTACCGTCATGCATTTCGTTTTGGCCCTTTGCTCGTTAGCCTGCTGTGAACTGGACCATTTTTAATACAAGATAACTTCTTACTTGAGGAGGAATTTTCTTGGGCTTTTCTTGTTCATTTTCTTCTTCTTCATCTCCATCTTCTTCCTCCCCCTCATCATCCTCCTCCTCCTCTTCTTCCTCATCATCATCATCCTCTTCATCATCATCATCCTCCTCCTCATCGCCGTCGTCATCCTCATCATCATTCCCTTCATCATCGCTGAAAATTTGTTGAAATTAAGCAAAAAAAAAGTTGAATGGTAGCCAACAAACATAACCAAAAAGCTGTAGTTTTAATATCGCTCCTCAATCTTGTAAAAATACAAAAACCACAGTAAAAATCCATGGAAAAAAAAAACAAAACAAAAAACATTGCAAGACTTTAGCCAAAATGACTTAATCATTTCCCTTAGTGTTAATGAGCTTTTGCATTTTGTACTTATGCACTGTACTGCAACTTAACATGATCTGCACTTTGTATTGGGAGAGAAATTCACAAAACAATCTGCACGATATGGTGGAGATTTCTGGACAGATTTTCTGCAAATCTGACCTGCATGGACCCAGTCTAAGACTTGACCAATGACTGGGGAGTAAAGGGACACTTAGCACAGTTATTTGTAACTGCAGGTTGCCAACATATAAAATTGTGTGCAATTACACAACATATCTTTTCTTTAGACAGGACAACCCCCGTAAGACCACTACAACTACTGAGATTCCACTTCAGGACAATATTTTATACCTCAGAGATGCCAACACTGAACTCATGTTATAGCCTTCTAAAATTTCCTGAACATGGTCACAACCTTCTTCGCCCAGGATATTCCCTGCAAAACAAGAATAATAGTATCTCTATGGTGAAACAACTCAAAATTATTCATGTGCAGGTCTGCTTTTAATACAAATATTAAAAGGGGTGGTCTGAAACGAATATTTATTTAATCCTAAAATGTCTAAGCTCTTTAATGTAATAGCCCAATTTCTTTTCCAATACACTTTATTTAAAAAGTTCCTACCGTTCCACCTCTTTCCTTAATTTGTTTGGTAATCCCTAGTGCATGCTGGGATACTCAAAAGGGGTGTCATCAGGGGACAAGTCATTACCACTGCCTCTGTCCTCACCCTGAAACCAAGTGACATCAGTTTCATGGGCTGGGCTACTCCCTGCTCTACAGAGCATGCGATTGTCATCAATTCAGATATGTGCTTAGGAGAGAGGAGCGAACGTGCTCAGATAAGGTGTTATCCGAACATGCTCGGTTGATAACAGAGTGACTTCGGCGTGCTCGAATAATGTTTGAGACCCTGCGGCTGCATGTTTCACAGCTGTTTGACAGCTGCGTGACATGCAGCCACAGGGAACTGGAACAGATTGTCGTCGTCTTGCTTGAATAATATTGTTCTAGTCCCCACGGCTACATATCTCGCGGCTGTTTGACAGCCACAACACATGCAGGGATTGACCAACAAACAGACAGTTTCTGCATATGTCAAGGCTGTCGTACAGACCAGAGACATGCAGCCATGGGGGACTGGAACATATTTGAGCACGCCAACATTCTATTAGAAACCGAGCATGCTCAGATAACACCTTACCCGAGCAAGTCTGCTCATCATTGTGCAATATTCTCTTCAATGCACAGTGAGCGTAAGTGCGAATTGTAAATAGGGTACCCAGGCATAAGATTTAAAAAAAAAAATAATAAT